>NC_087436.1:112063965-112385007 GCF_036321535.1 Camelus dromedarius | reverse complement strand
GGTGGGCCGTGTAACCAGCTCCACGTCTCACATCAGGATACTGAGATTCAGAGAGGGTCAGAGGCTTGCTCAAGGATGCACAGCCACTGACTAGAAGAGCTGGCATGAAAACCTAGGTCCTTGCTTTTTCAGTGTGTGCAATGGGGCTAATGACACCGACTGTTGCAGGGATCTGTTAAGCATAACCCAGTAATAAAGGTCCAGATGGAGAGTCAGTATGTGCTAGCTAGTTTCATTATTTAGAAAGAATAGGTTAAAATGCCTATTTCTAATGATATATATGCTAAGGGTCTTTGGTTGCAATGACAGAAACTAATTAACTATTAACCATCTGCTGAATTACCTCCCTTACCTCCCCCCACCCTACCACCCATTGTGCAAAAAGGGAACATACTGGGAGGACACAGAATAGATGCAGAATCAGAGGGAAAGCAGATGAGCCTGACTTTGGGAAGTATGGGATGTAGGAACAATTGAGATTGACCCACCTTGGGCCACATATTTACTCTGGAGCTGGGGGAATGAGGGTCCTCGATTGACAGCCCCTGCCAGGGCAGGGTGAGTTATCTGAAGGGGAAATTGAGGTGCTGTTGCAGAAGAAGAAGAATTAAGTGTCCAGCAGAAAAAAACACTGGTTGTCACTGCACAGGGTATTTCTAGAATGAAGACCTGAAACATCACTTTATGTAAAGCTAAAGCTAATGACCTATATTTATTGAACGTCTATGTACCAAGTACTGTGATGTTTATTAACTCATTTAATTCTCTGACAACTCTATGAAGCAAATAATATTATTAGTCCCATTTTACAGGAAAAGACACTGAGGCACATTTGACCAGAGTGGCAGAGGTGAGTTTGAAACCCAGCTAGAGTTCATCACACCAGAAAACAACTGTCTTTAGCGGATTACTGTAAAAGTCAAAAGACTAAGTATTAGATGGAAACACGAAATTGGTGATATTTAATCATTTTTGGCCTAGAAGAATGACAGCTTCCTTTGACTCCACCTATTACACGTACCGCCTCCAGAACAGTGTCTGTAATATAGTCAGGGCCCTGGGGTATCTTTCATTATTATTAGATGATCCTGCCTGCAGGCAAGTGGGCTTTAAAAACTAAAATTGCACGAGGCCATTGTTATTTAAACTGGACTGGGTCGTGGTAAAAGCCCGGGAAGCTGTCCTTTGATTAGTGCTACGGTGAAGTTCCCCAAGGAGCAGGCTAGGCCTGGAGCTAGTGTTTTCCATTTATGATCTCTGTGTGTCCTTCCCGCTTGCTTCTCCTCTTTTTTCTCTGACTCAAGACTTGTGCGAATTCTTTGGGGATGAGAGGAGAGCAAGAAGTCTTTGTTTTATGGTAGCACAACAGCATGTGCAGAAGCCCTTGACTCATCCTTTGGGGCTCAAGCCCCTACCCGCCTTGCCCCATGCCCCCCGACTGCTTGCCCTCGCAGCTCTGCCTCTGGAACTACCCTGAAGAAATGGACCGCACCGACCCAGAGCTGGAAGGGTCTCTGGGAGCTGCTGAGCCCCACCTTTGAGCTTTTATCAACAAGGAGACGCAGGCAGCTAATCCAACAGTTGCAAAAAAGATGGGGGGGGTGGACCACCACTAGGGAGCATAGCTGCCCACCAGCCAAGAGCCCTGTGAGCCTCTGTTCAGATGGGACAGTTCTCTGCGGAGCCCAGAACACAGCTCCACAGTTCTCTGCGGAGCCCAGAACACAGCTCCACACACCACCTCTGGGAAAGAAAAGAAAAATAAGCCTGCAGCGCAATTCCATGCTGCTCCCTGAAACACAAGACTTGCTCCAATCTGCCTGAAGACGCAAGGCCACGCAAGACCCAAGGGTGACATTTTCTGGAAGGATATGCGAGGACCTCAGAAACTGATTTCCAAGAAGCATGTGGCTTCTGGACTGCTGACCCACTTCCGGGTTCAATCCTGGCTGCTGTGGCTCTGAGAATATCATCAGGGTACCTTTCCCGTTGCGCAGTCCCTGTTGGAACTTGCCTCGTCTTTAAAAGGCACAGATAGGCGCATTGCATAATGTAACCTGATGTTCTGACAACCCCACTTACACTCAGGCTAAATTTAAAGGTCACCATGGCAGGGAAATAGTGGCAAGGGAATGAAAGTGCCTTAAACATGAATTTCACAGGCATTTCCTCATTTGGAAAGTCTCACAGTATAAAGTAGAGGCAAAATTGCCTGAGAGTTTAACAAAATACCCAAGCGTAGAATCCATTTCTTGGGGACAAGGTAACTGTAACAAAAATTGTAAAATAGGTAGACACAAGCGTGAAGTGGCCAAAGAGTGTCTCAGATGCTCTCTGTAATATCAATAGTTCCCTCCCCGTCGACTTATCAAGTACCTACTGTGTGTCAGGAACCGGGCTGAGAATCAAATGGTACACAAGGCAACCCTAAACCCCACCTTCACAGAGCTCTCGGTGTGTCAGGGCAGAAAGACACAGAAACATGCAGTTACAATGACGGGAGATAAGGGTTAGGAAAGAGGACATACATTTGGGAAGGACACAGCAGGCGGGTCTGTAATAGCCTCTGAAGGCGTGGACGGAACCATCCTCCAATATCGTCATGCTTTACCTGAGACCTAAGTGATGAGCTGGAGAAAAGCACTTTAGGAGAAGGGACGGTGTAACACAGATGGAGGGAACAGCACATCTAGAAGCATGTCTAGAAGCTGTTGTGCTGTGATGGTTGGGTCGAGTCGTTGTGCAGAGAATGTATGGCAGATAGCCCATAGCAGGTACTTAATTATAAATGGTAACTGTTGTTACAATATTTGAATTCTTCTCCTTGTGTAGATGAGAACACTGATGTGAAATGGCTAAGGGAGAACAGAAAGTTCCTGTTTTCCGAGCGAGACAGGAGGGAAGGCGGCAGGGCACAGACATTAAAGGAATGACCCAGCAATTAGCACCAAGGTGGCAGAAGATTCAACTCCCAATAGACCCAAGATGGCAGGAGATTCAATTCTCAGCAGACCTTGAGCTCATTATACGCTTGTTATGATGTATTAGCATACAAAATGACACTCCCACAGGAGCCCGAACTTGAAAAATACAAGGGTAGACAAGAGAACATGAGAGTGGAGTAAGTACTTCTCAAGTTAGGGACACACAGCTCTGGTGTTAGCCGAGCTAATGGCATGAACTTGGCATTGAATAACATTACATGCCCTAACCTAAGGAGGAAGTCCTTTCCTTTTTTATCTTCAACTCTTTTACATTGCAATGAAGAAAACAGACTCTGGAGCCAGACTGTTCTATGATTGTATTAGTTATCTATTGCTGTGTAACAAATTAGTCCAAAACCTAGAGACTTAAGACACCAATGAGTTTAGTTTGTCTTAGGTCATGTGGGTCAGGACTTTGGGGTGGCGAAGCTAGGTGGTTCTAACTTGCAAAGGTGCATCTCATGAGATTACAGTTGAGAAGTCGGCCAAGGCTGTCGTCCTCTGAAGGCTTGACTGGGGTTGAAGGGTCCTCTTCCAAGATTGCTCACTCACACAGCTGGCAAGTTGGTGGGTTCAAATCCCAGCTCAATCATGTTTCTCACTTTGGGCATATCCAAAAAAGAAGCCATCATCACTGCAGAGACAAATAACTTGTAAAATCCAATCACTCTAAGCAAAGCTGAGACCTGGAGATATATATATTACATATAGAATAGAATTCAGAGACTGATGAATTTTTCAGAAATGGGAGTGTTTACACATGGGTTGATCTTTAGCTGCCAGTGCCTTTCACAACAGTGTGACACACTTCCCTGACTAGACAACTTTCAGCAGCATAGGTGCTGATGCAAAATAGTTATTTATTGATCAGAATGGGCTTAAAACCAGGTCTGGTGATTACCGATTGCTTTAGCCAAGTTCCCAGTGGTACAGGAAAATGCGGTGTGACAGGGTGGCCGTGTCTCAGGTCCCAGGCAAGTCCCTGGAATATGCACCACCAAGTCAGGGTCCTCGGCTTCATCCAGGAAAGAATTCAAGAGTGAGCCACAATAGAGTAAAGGCAGATTTATTCAGAGAGATGCACACTCCACAGACCGAGGGCCATGGCTGGCAAGTTGGTGCTGGCCATTGGCAAGAGGCGTCAGACCATTGCCATGTGAGATTCTCCATACAGCTGCTTGCCATGGAAGCTGGTTCTCCCACAGCAAGTGATTCAGGGGAGTCAGGCAGAAGCTACTGTATCTTTTATGATCTCACCTTGTATTTTGATGAGTTTGCGCTGCTATAACAAAATAGCATAAACTGGGTGAGTTTTTAAACAACAGAAATGTATTTTCATAGTCCTGGCATCTGAAAGTCCAAGATCAAAGTGCCAGCGTGGGTAGTGACTGGTAAGGACCCTCTTCCAAGTTGCAGTTGGCCATCTTCTAATTGTATCTCCCTATCACGGAAAGAGGGCAAGAGACGTCTCTGGACTGTCTTTTTTGAGAGCACTAATCTCATTCACTAATCTCATTCACTAATCTTATTCCACCTTCACGGAGACGCCCCAAGGCCCCATCTCCTAATGCCACCACAGTAGGGGAGAGAATTTCAACAATGAATTTTGGGGAAACACAAATATCGAGTCTGTTACACCGAAAGTCATTCACTACCACTTCTGCTGTATTCTTTGGTCATTCATATTAATGTTGATACAATAAGAAAGCTGACTACACAAAGGTGTGGATATGAGAGGCCAGGGTGATTGGGGGCCACTCTGGAGGCCACTGGAGTCTTCTGCTACTTATCAGCTGTGTAATGTTGGACATATTATCAAATTTCACTGTGTCTCAGTTTCCTCATTTGTAAAATGAGAATATTGATATTGCCTACCCCATACATACGTTTTTTTTGAGAATTAAATGAGTTAGTATTTACAAAGCCCATAGTACATTACTTAGAACACAGTACAGACTAAGAAATGTTCACGTAATACTTTTATACTTCTCTAATTCAGTATTACTCAAAAAGCCAGTCCACCATGAGATAAGGGGCCAACACAAGAATATAAATCAATTGCTTCCTTTATTGAGGGAATTGTGTTACTAAAAAAGGAAAAGTCAGTTGTAGATTAACAAAAAAATTAATTAGAAAAAAGTCACTTAAACAAAATACTACATGTAGTGGTGTAGTTGAGTTGCCTTCAGGAACAATCTGTTAGGTGTAGACAGAAAAAGCAATTTGCAGACCAACAGCCAGTCACAAATCACTCTTTGAGTAGTGCTTTCTTAGCTCTTGGTAACATCCCCTTTTCACCACAAGATCGCAAGCAATGGCATTGTTTTTTTTTTTCCTTTCTTCTCTTTGCTTCTTAATTTCTTAAAATGTAGAGGGAGGTGGGTGAGAGTGGGGAATTTTTATAAAACTGACAATGTGGTAATGAAATGCAGAAGAATGGAGATGAAGAGGAGCATGTGTTTGACAGGTGAAGTCATGGAAAGTTACAAAAGGACACTTTCATCTGTTTAATGGCAAGTAGTTGTTTTCCTCCATTTACAGATGTGATACGGAATTTCTTTTAAAATAAATTTATGCCTTAGTTTGGGTTTCTTAAAAGCAGAGCTTGAGACAGACTTGCCTGTAGGTTATTCATCCGGAAAGTAATTCTAGGGAGCAGAAACTGGGGAGAAGATAGGGAGACAAATACAAGGATGAATTGTTGAACTGGCCACTGCAACAGGGGATCAGTGTTTTGCCTCACCAGGATCTTCTGAGAGCTTTTTGAAATTCTTCTCTCCCTGGGATGTAAAAGGGAAAAACATTTATCCATCAGCTTTCTTCCCCTATTAGTCAAAGATGGTCTCCAGGTCTTATTCTCTTTTACTTCTAAAGTTGCATATTGCAGGGAAGTGTTGTATGGGTTCCCCAAAGGAGTCAAGGACTGTGTCAGAAAAGCTCAAGGCTAGGAAACAAGAAGTATGTCGGGCAGATGTTGGCCAGGTGCTCTGTGATCAATCCCTTGGCAGAGCTAGTCAAAATCTGCTGCTTGGAGCTTTCACAGCAGTAGCGATAGCGAAATGCAGGCCCAGGAAGATTTCTGTGGATCACAAGAAATGTTCAGTAGAATGCATTAAAATAAAGAAACACATTTTGAAAATAAAGTATATTAAGTAGGGACTTGAAGTTTCAGGCTCAAACCTGTAAAGAGCTTAGAAGTCATCACTCCCATCCTTATATGAAAAAGCTGGATAAACTGAAAGTCAGTGACCTTTCCCAGATCCATCAGAGAAGTAAGAATGGACACTCAGAGAAGGTTGGACTCAAAGAAGTGTGAAAGCAAAGAAGTGTGAATGCAGAGCAAATTGCCACCTCCAAGTGAACAGAGATGGAGATTTGCTTACCTTGAGAGAAGCTCATAGAGCCATGAACTAGTGGGAACATTCAAATGGTAATTTCAACAAACTGCCAGATATGGCACATGAACTAGTGTAACGGTGAAAAACAACTGGGGCCCATCTGTCTCAGGCACCTCCCCCCCAAACTTCCATGAACTTTCCCTCCAGGAATCCCATCAGGTTCTCATGGTGGGCATCTGAGAAACCCCTCCTGTAGGTCTGGCAGCCACTGTGAAATAAGCCCAGAGCTATCTTCATGATAAAGTCCTATTCTCCTAGGATAGGACTTTGCTGAAGGAGGCTTGTTCCAGATGGAACAGGGGAATTCCTCCCACTCCAGCCTTTCGTCCCAGCTACAGGGAAAAATTCATTTTCATCAGGAAACAGGACTTAGAGATAATAGACTGGGAATGCTGTAGTCAGGGATGAGAGTAGGGAGCAGGGGGGAAACGGTTATTTCACTGAAGAAATGATGGGAAAGTCACAGTCCCAAGACCTAGGCTCACTAAAAGGCTGAGGTTTAATTGGAAGATATAATGCTCTTTCTCTCTCTCTGACATCTTATCACCATCCCAACAGGGCTCCAATATAACAATGGATTACAGGTTAATAAAATGGCAAATTTTCTCTGGAGAAGGGTACATAGGGAAGCCCAAAGTCAAAGAGGAGACAAAATGAATAACGCTAGAGGAGTTTGAAGCCTCAGGCATCTCCAGCTACAAGAGACATTAAATACAGCCCCAATGTTGGCCAGATTAACATATATCATTACAGTAATGCCTATTTACCTTAGTCCTTACTACCTGATATAATGTGTTCCACCTTCAAATAAGGTAAAAGTCATGCCAAAAACAAGAAAACACACTCTGAAACCTTGAGAAACCCATCAGAACCAGATTCACATCAGATATTGGAATTAACCAAGAGGAACTTGAAAATAATTATTAGTAATATATTAAAGGAAAAAGTAGATAACACTGAAGAACAGATGGGTAATTTAAGCAAAGACATGGGATTTCTAAGAAAAAAGTCCAAAGGAGATGCTAGATAAAAACCCCACAGTAACAAAGAAGAGTGCCTTTGATGGGCTCATTAGTAGACTAGATGTGGCCCAGGAAAGAATCAATGAACTTGAAGGCAGGTCAATAAAAACTCCCAAAACTGAAATGCAAAAAGAGAAAAGAATGAAAAACCAAAATATATCAAAGAACAGTGGAACAATCTCAAGAGCATGACATCTGTGTAATGGAAAGACTAGAAAGAGAAGAAAGAGAACAGAGCAGGAGAAATATTTGAAGACATAGCAGACAAGAATTTTTCAAAATTAATGACAGACATCAAACTATAGATCCAGGAAGCTCAGAAAACACCAAGCAAGATAAATATCCAAAATCAACACCTAGGCATGTCATATTCAAATCACAGAAAACTACACAGAGAAAATATTGAAAGAAGTCAGAATAAACAGCTTACTTAGGGGAGGAATATGGATAAGATTGCATCAGACTTCTTATCAGAAACTGTGCAAGAAAGAAGGAAGTGGAGAGAAATATTTAAAGTGTTGAAAGAAATACCCACCATCTGAGAATTTTATATACAGCAAAGTTATCTTCCAAAAGTGATAGAAAAATAAAAACTTTCTCAAACAAAAACCGAGGCATTCACATCAGCAGACTTGCAAGAAATGTTAAAAGATGTTCTTCAGGAAGGAGGGAAATTATAAAGATCAGAAACTTGGATCTATATAAAGAAAGGAAGAGTGACAGAGAAGGAACAAATAAAGATAAAACAAAATCTTTTATTTTTCTTCTTCTTAATCAATCTAGAAGATAACTGTCTGCTTAATGCAGTAATAGGAACAATGTATTGGGGCAATGGTAGCATATGGATAAGGGAAATAAATGATAACAATGTCATAAGTGATGGGAAGGAGAAATTGTTAATATTTCACTAAGAGGCACTTACACTATCCATGAGGTGGTATAGTGCTGTGTGAAAGTGGACTTAGATTAATTGTAAATGTGTATCACAAACTCTGGCAATCACTGAGAGAACAGACAAAATGGAATCATACTCAAAATGGATCATAGACCTAAATGCCAAATGCAAAACTATAAAACTCCTAGAAGACAATATAGGAGGAAATCTAGGTGAACTTAGATTTGGCGATGACTTTTCAGATATAATACCAAAAGCAAATTCATGAAAAAAACTGATAACTTGGACTAGATTAAAATTTAAAACTTCCAAAAATAAATAAATAAATAAATAAAATTTAAAACTTTCTCTGTTAAAGACACTCTTAAGAGAATGAAAGGATAAGTCATAGACTAGGTGAAAAATCTTTGCAAAACATATATCTAACAAGGAATTGGAAATCAAACTTTACAGAGAACTTTAAAAACTCAATAACCAACAATAAGAAAGCAAACAATTCAATTAAAACGACAGCAAAATTCCTGAAAGAAGATATACAAATAAGCATATGAAAAGATGCTCAACATCATATACCATTAGGGAATTACAAAGTAAAATGACAATGAGATATCACTGCATGCCTATTAGAGTAGTTAAAAATGCAAAACACTGGCAACACCAAATGCTTGTAAAATGATGTCAGAGGCGAAACAGGAGCTCTTATTTGTTGCTGGTGGGGAAGGGCACAGCTACTTTGGAACAGTTTGCTAGTTTCTTTAAAAAACTAAACACATTCTTACCATATGACTCAGCAAATGTACTCCTTGGTGTTTACTTAAATGAGTTGAAAGGTTATATTCACACAAAAACTTGTACATGAGTTTTCTAGTGACTATATTCATAATTACCAAGACTTGAAAGCAATTAAGATGTACTTCAGTAGGTGAATGGATAAGTTACCTATGGTATATCCACACAATGAAATATTATACAGTGATTTTTTTATTGGGGTGTAGTCAGTTTACAATGTTGTGTCAATTTCTGATATAAAGCATAATTCTTCAGTCATACATGAATATACATATATTCATTTTCATATTCTTTTTCACTGTAAGCTATAAGATATTGAATATATTTCCCTGTGCTATATAGTATAAACTTGTTTATCCATGTTATACGTACCAGTTGGTATCTGCAAATCTCGAACTCCCAGTTTATCCCTTCCCACCTGCCTCCACCCTGGCAACCACAAGTCTGTATTCTATGTCAATATAGAGTGATTTTTAAATATCAGCTATCAAGCTACAAAAAGATATGGGGGAACCTTAAATACATGTTGCTAAGTGAAAGAGACTAATCTGAAAAGCTATGTATTATGTGATTCCAATATATGACATTCTGAAAAGAAGCAAAAACTATGGAAACAGCAAAAAAGACCAGTGGTTGCCAGGGGTTTGTTGGAGGAAGAGGGAAGGATGAAGAAGTGGTACACAAGTAATTTTTAAGGCTGAAAACTATTTTAAGGCTGAAACTATTCCGTGTGATACCACGATGTTGGATGCAAGTCATGGTATGTATGTTAAAACTCAGAAGGTACAACACAAAAAGTTAGCTGTAAGGTAAACTATGGACTATAGTCAATAATAATGTATCAATACTGGCTAATCAGTGTAACAAATATACCATGGTAACGCAAGATGCTGAGGGATGGAAGAAAGTATATGAGAACTCCATAATTTTTGGCCAATCTTTCTGTGAAACCAAAACTATTCTAAAAATTAAAGTTTATTAATTAAAAATGTAATCATATGAAGTGCTCAATTAAAACTAAATAAGGCAAGAAAAAGAGAGAAAAGAAACCAAGAACAAATGCAATAAATAGAAAGCAGTAACAAACATGAGAGATACTCATCCAATCACACCAATAATCACTTTAAATGTGAATGGTCTCCATACATCAATTAAAGGATAGACATGGCATGATTGGCTATGTACCCTAAAGAAGCTACAAAAATCCCCAACAACTCTTGAACTAATAAGCAAGTACAGCAAGGTCACTGGATGCAAGGTCAACATACAACAGTCAATGGCTTTCCTATATACTAACGATGAACAATTAAAATTTGAGAAGAAAATACTATTTGCAACTGCATAAGAATATAATCTTTAGATATAAATCTAACAAAATATATGCAGGATATGTATATGGAAAACTACAAAATACCGATAAGAGAAATAGAAGATCTGAATAAATGGAAAGATATTCTATGTTCCTAGTTTGAAAGACACAATATTGATTAGATGTCAGTTATTCCCAAGTTGATCTACAGATTCAATGCAATCCCACTCAAAATACCAGCAAGCTATTTTATAGATATAAACAACCTAACTCTATAAAACTTAGAATTTACATGGACAAGCAAAAGACCTAAAATAGCCAACACAATACTGAAGAACAAATTTGGAGGACTCACAATACCAAATTCAAGACTTACATTAAAACTGATATAATCAGACTGCGTGGTATTGACAAAAGAATGGGCACATTAATCAATGAAACAGAATAGAGAACCCAGAAATAAATCCACAAAACATAGTCAACTGATTTTTGACAAAGGAGCAAAGACAATTAAACAGAGGACAGTTTTGTTTGATAAATGCTAATGGAACAATTAGATGTTCATATGCAAAAACATAAACCTAGACATAGATCTTACATCTTACCAAAACTTAATTCAAGATATATCATTAACTTCAGTGTAAAATGCAAAACTATAAAGCTATAGAGGGAGATATAGGAAAAGTCCCTGTGACTTTGATTTGGCAATAAGTTTTTAGAGATAACGTCAAAAGCATGATTAATAAAAGAAAAAGTGGCAAAGATGGTCTTTATTAAAATCAATAAATTTTTCATTGAAAAAAACACTTTTAAAAGAATGAAAAGGTAATCCATATACTAGGAGGAAATATTTGCAAAACATAACTGATAAAGAACTTGTATCCAAAATGCATAAAGAACTCTTAAGCTCAACAATTAAAAAATAAACAACTCAATTGAAATATTGTCAGTATATCTGAGACACCTCACCAAAGACGATAGGCAGAATGGAAAATAAGCATCTGAAGATACGTTCAGCATCATTGTGTGGTGGGCAGAAAGATGACTCTCCAGATACATCTGCGTTCTAATCTCCAGAACCTGTATGTTACCATTCATAGCAAAAGGGCTTACAGATATGATTAAGGTTAAGGACCTTGGGATGGTAGATTATCCTGACTTATTCTGGAGGATCCAATCTTATAAATCCTTAAAGCTTAGAAAGTTTCCTGCTGCACCCAAAATAGATGTGCTGACAGAAAAAGGCTCACAGTGATGCTTTTTGTTGGGTTTGATAGTGGAAAAAGGGGGGCCATGAGCCAAGGAATATTGAGTATTCTCCAGATGCTGAAAGTTTAGGGAACAGATTATTCCCTAGAGCTGCTGACACCTTGATTCTAGCCCAGTAAGACCTGTGTTGAACTTCGAACCAATACTACAGAAATATAACAAATATGTGTTATTTAAATTCCCTAAGTTTGTGGTAATTTGTGATAGTAGCAATAGAAAACTAATACAATTTGTCATAAAGAGAAATGCAGATTGAAACTACAGTGAGGTACAGTTACACACCTACTGGAAGGACTAAAATCCAAAAAACTGTCAATGCCAATTGCTGGTTAGCATCTGAGCAGAACGTCTCTTCATGGATGGTTGGAATGCAAAATGGTGCAGCCACTTGGGAAGACAGTGGACACTTCTTACGAGGACAAAATATCTCACTATACGATCAGTGGTCACGTTCTGAGGTGTTTACCCAGCTGACTTGGAAATTGATGTCCACACAAAAACTTGTATATGAATGTTTATAGCAGCATTTTTCATAATTGCTAAAAACTGAAAGTTAACTGGTATTTCCTAAAACAGGTGAATAGATGAATTATCTAAAAGAAATTGTACATAAGTACTGTACGCTGGTTGATAACATTGTCTCCCACAGGGGTAAGTGCGAACAATTCTGATGCTGCTAACATGTATATCGGAAGTGAAGAATGAGGTAGGTGGATGGTGGATGGTGGGGGCCAGGCTTCTCGCTGTGGGAGTGGCAGGTTAGGGGCCGACTAGCTGGAAAGGCTAAGATGGTTCCTATGGTAATAAATTAGAATTGGAGACATCAGTATGAACTCATGTTTAGCTTAATATTGATATAGATGGTTATATATAGAAATGTTTATAGCTATCTGGGTATCTCAGGTTAGTATAGACATGTGACTATTTAGCCAGAGTCATGAAACTGACACTCAAATGGCTACAGTGGGGACTTCTTTTTACGAAGGTGTCTCTTTATCCCCAAGAAGCTCAAAATGGGGAGAAAGAGAGGTAAGGGCAAAAAACTGTATTCAAGTAACAGGCACATGGGAATGCAGAGGTAGAGTGGAGATGGGCTAAGATCAGATCTAGTAGGTTGGGAAGTCATGGAGGAGCATGGAAGTGAATTTCAAAGAAAGGAAACAGCCTGAACAAAGATACAGAGGTGGACTTGTCATGGTTTACGACAAGAACATTGCTAACAGAAGTCTGGGAGCCACTTTGATTGGGTCCTTTCCTTTGCTGCCCACTTCCAATGCTGTTAATTGACCTTGAATTAGTCTTGCTTTCTGCGTCTCTTTGAAAATTGCTTTGATTTGGGCCATCATCCTCTCTCACTGGCAATACTAGTTGGGTTCCTGGTTCAGGTACTAAAACTGAAAGGGTCTTAAGTTCTTTGTGCCTTAGTTTCCTCATCTTTAAAATACAGATAATCCTACCTCACCTCATGGGGCTTTAGGGAGGATTAAATTAGTTAATATAAGAAAGAAGCTTAGGCTGGTGCCTGGCATGTGGCACTATATAAGTGTTAGCTAGTATATTATTCTTCCCTTTGTTTTCAATACTCAGCCAAGAATTAGTTATAGAGCAAAAAATTAAGTGTGGGGTCCACAGACATCTGGCAGGCGCCTGCTCCAAGTCCCCTCAGAAGCCCGGCTGCTGCCCTTTGATGATAACCAAGGACATTCCTTTCCTGATACATACCTGCCTTAGCTGGATAATGATCGTCTATATGGTGCCTGGAAGCCTGACCACAGGACCAGTCACGACCGCCTACCAGTGCACAACCCCCTTACCAAAATCCCTACCCCTACCTACCCCTTCACGACCGCCTTCTGTGCCCAGTGTCACATAAGCACAAGGAGTTAAAGGTTGCCCTCCCTTATAAATAAAGACCTCAGTAACCGACCCTCGGGGCTCACACAGGCACCTCTCGTCCCTCGTGAGGCCCACTGATGTCAGAGGCCGCGTATCTAATAAACTCCTTTCTATTTTCATCCTTTATCTTCGGTAAACTCTTTTACCACCCACGCACCGGCCCGCCAAATCCCACAACATTAAGACACAAAAGCAATATGCGTGCCTTGTCCTCGTTTCTTTCTGATTTGATAATACCCATGCAGTTCAACTGTGATGATGCCCATTTACACTGAGGCCAAATCGCTCATTCCCTGGGCTTTGAGTGCCCTGGCAGTGGATGCTGTGTGTGTATGTGGGACGTGTAAGAGAGAAATAAAATGACTGAAAGGCCTGTTATCAACCCCAAAGCGTGACCCTGCGGGTTTTCGTTGTCTGAGTAGGGAGACGCAGGGCTATTGCAGTGACAAGACTGACATGAGGAGAGTCGTGACCCACCCCCTGGAGGAGCCCGGTCAGGAGAGCAGCCCAGCAGACGGCGGTGGCCACACGACCGGGCGTCAGTGAGCCTGCTCGGGTTATTCTGAGGCAGAGGGGTTTAGAGGTAACAGAGTGGACTCAGGAATGCCAGTCGGATTCCCTCCTCTGTCACTTGCTTGTTTTGTGACTTTGGGCCGATTAAGCTCTGTGCCCCAGTTTCATCGTCTATAAAGTAGGGGTAGTTTAAGAGTACCTGCACTTTTAGGTCATTTAAATGTGTTAAGAGAATCGTCCTGGAACATGGGGAGGCCTTCCTAGGGTCAGAAAGGCCCCAGAAAGGTGAAAGTTCCTGTCCTGATCAACGTACGTAACCCCATTTCCATTCCCCATTCCTCACTGCTCCTGTGAGACCAGCCTGGGCCAGTGTCAGGGCTTGTCAGGGATGGCGTCCCCACTGTGTCCCTAGTGATTAATCTCCTTGGGTATCTTTAGTGACACGCTGATCGTGGCCTTGGATCTGGCTCATTCCAGCGTTAGACCATCCAAATGATTAGAGAGGACCCTCCTATATGAATTGAAAGCTTTTTCCTGTTTCCTTCATCCACTATTGTTTTGCCCTCTGGTCAAAATGGACCTAATCCTCCCCATCTGACACTCCATCAAAGCACCTGGGATCAGGCCTTCGAGCCAGTCTGAGTCTTTCCTTTTCCAGCCTAACTCTGGAACAATAGTAGCCTATCAGGTCCCTGAGAGGCTGACTTAACATACCTGAAGTAAACCCAGTGTGGTTTCTCAAAGCCCGCACCTCAGAACCAGTGTGCCCCTGCAGTGCTCAGGGACCAGCCTGGCGAAGCAGGGATTGTGGGTGTTTGGGAAGAAGTTGACTTCAAAGGTGTTTCGTTAGCAGGTTTGTTCGCCGAAGGGTCTGCATGGTCTGATTTCCTCCAAACCCCTCTGGAAGCCTCATTTTCTGATGATCAGTGGTGAAATCCCCAGAACAGAATTGGTTGTGTGAAATTTCAGATTTTATGCAAGTTCACAGCTAGAATCAGTGCACAGTTACCGCTAAGAGTTTGATTTTGTCGCTATGAAAGCCCCGCGGATTAGGCCTTTCAGAAGAAAGGAAAAAGCCCCTTCTGAACTTTTAGCCTCCGTTGGATATTCCACGAGAGAACGGTCTTCATCCTGCCAGTGCATTTACAATGTAAACGTTTTCTTTTCAAGGTTAGGGTTTTTACAGCCCAAGGCCACTATTGAAACTGCAGGGGCAGAGCCGGAACAATTCTGCTGGCATTCTAAAAATAAGAAGCTTTATTTTCAAACTGCAGGATGTGGTTTAAAAGACAGAGTCTCAACAATTTGCTTTTTTGACGGCCACCCGTAGCCCTTTTCTGTCAAAGTGGCCTGGAGAAAGAGGCTGGTCCCACACAAAGGCCATACCGATTTCTGAGAGCTGCGTAAGATTAACTCTCTTGGACCCCGATAGGAATGTCTTCAACCCTCCCCTCCTCTTAGGGCCCAGGTGATGAACTGTTAGATTCATGGTGGCTGAATCCTAAGCAGGATCGGGCCTCCATCAGAGATACCAGCAGGGAGAAAATTCTGAAAGGAAATGGAAGCTGCAGTGATGACAGGATTGCAGCACTGGGGCCTTCGGGAAAAGCTTCTCTCTGCCGTTCTAGAGAGTGAGCCATGCACACGGGGCAGTCTGGGGTTCTTGGTCCTCTCCCTTCCTTCCTCCTTCCCAATTCTTAACCTCGGTGGGATGGAGAGAGTGTCTTTTAGCAGAAGAATGCATCCAAAGGATTCAATCAGAGGGCACAGTATTAGCACCCAGAAGATTCATCTGTCTTGAAGATGCTTTCTCAGAAGGCTCAGGAAGACCCTAGTAGGAGTCAGCCTGGCCCTCTCTGGATGGTGGTCTTTGCCTTGACCATACTGGACTCAGGCAGCGTGAAGCTAGGACTCTGAGGAATGAGTTTCTTAAAGAAGGGGAGACAGAGGGAGATCAGAGAGCTGGAGAAGACAGTATCTGAGGCCTGAGTGTGGGTGGACGGAAACCTGCCCCAATGGGAATAGCAAGCACGTGCCAATCTCTCGGTTGGCTCACGGTCACTGATCAGGAAGACTGTGTACTTTTGGTTAATGGACCAGATCAGCAGACCTATCCAGACCTTGCTGGGCACAACAACAATCTTTCACACACACACACACACACACACATATATATATATATATAATGAATAAATTGATTTATATCATTGTATGTTATTTATATATATTTACATATAATATTGTGGACATAAAACATCGCCTGCCATTTCAATAAACAAAGGATGTTGCAGCCATAAAGCCATCAGCCGCTGCAGCTGCCCAGCCATGCATCCTGAGGGGACTCAGGATGGAGAAGAACAGGATAATTGTCCCAGATAGTTAAGATGCAGATCAAAGGAGTCGTTTCAGTCGGCACAGATTCTTGCATCCTCCCTTGCACAGAAAAGCACTAAAGTCACTAACTTGAGATGCCTGTTTTCGGGGATCAGCAGTCATCTTCCAATGTTTGACGACATGTTTTTTCCCAGCAAAAACTCCTGTTTACCCTGGCTCCTCCCTTACCTCTTTGGAACAGTCCCTCAGGGTGATCTGAGAGGCTGCCTTCCTGTGTTATGGTTCTCAGTAAGGCCACCAAGTAAAACATAGTTTCCAACTTTTAAGTTCTGCGTATTCAGTTGACAATATATTTTATATTATATGTTACACATTTATTTATATAGTTTATATATTTATATTTATTTATATATTTAAATATTATCTTACATTTAGATATTTACATTTTATATAAAATGTAACTGTATTATATTTATACATTTACATTTATTTATATGTTTAATATTTAGATATTTATATGTTTATATAAATTTATATATTTACATTTATATGTTTAATATTTAGATAAGTTTGTATATTATATATATTTATATATTAAATTACATATTTATACATAATTTATAAGTATATAAATTGGGATTTTTGAATGACAAAATTTTTTTTTTTAATTGAGTTATAGTAAGTTTACAATGTTGTGTCAATTTCCAGTGTAGAGCACAATTTTTCAGTTATACATGAACATACATATATTCATTGTTGCATTCTTTTTTGCTGTGAGCTACCACCAGATCCTGTATATATTTCCCTGTGCTATACAGTATAATCTTGTTTATCTATTCTACATATGCCTGTCAGTATCTACAAATTACGAACTCCCAGTCTGTCCCTTCCCACCTCCTTTCCCTCTGGCAACCACAAGTTTGTGTTCTATGTCTGAGTCTGTTTCTGTTTTGTATTTATATTCATGTTTTTTTTGGTATGATTTAGGTTTTTTTTTTTAGTATGATTTAGTATGATTTAGGATTGCTTTTATGGTGCCTGAGAATTCTGACATCATGACATCCTGGTGTAAGAAGAGCTGGCTGGCCGGCACTCAGGAAGGTCACTTTGCTCCCATGACCCAAGCTAGGTGGCCTTTAGAAAATGATTTTAATTTTCCTGAGCCTCCATTTTCATATCTGTATAATGGGAGGGTTGAGATGGCTCAATGGTAGTGACTATTTTTTTTTTTTCAATATAAGATCTGAAACTCATTTTGCCTCTTCCCTTGAATCTCTTTCAGTCCAGGGATTCAACTTCGTAGGCGCCTGCTCCTGTATGATTATTTCCCTAGCTCTTCCCAGTTCTGGTACATTTTCCTGCCGTAAATCTCCCAGCTCAAAAGTTACCTCTTCAGGGAGGACTTCTGGGAGAACTCGGTCTAAGTCATCTGGTACCCTGAATTACCTTGTTTGTATATATAATGTTACTTTTTTTTTTTTTTTTCTGTTTCCCCATGAGGGCTGGGGTCTTGTGCGTCTTGTTCCCAGCTCCTAAGCCTGAAGAGCATCTGACACACAAGTGCTCAACACATATGTTCAAATAAATGGAGGGCTGTGGCAGAGGATGGCTTTGATATTTTCAGTTAGTCCTGAGACAAGTAGGTTTGAAATTGCTGTAATTTTTGTCTCTTAACATTAGCTTTAATTTCAGTAGAGGGTGGTATTTACAAGCTTGGACTTGAGTAAAATCTTGATTCTCATTCGAGTCCTAATACTTACTGATATGTGTCATTAATTTGACCTCTTTGTTTCTCTTCCTGTCCAATCAGCCATCAACTATATTCAGTAGTCATTACTAAAAGGCTTTGTGTGAAGACAGAATGAAATAATCCATTTGGACACAGGCAGATAGAAAGCACTAAATATTCACCACCACCACCACCACCACCACCATCACCACAACTGCATGAAGGCTGTTAGTATCACTGATAAAATGTTGCTACATTAAAATTAGGTATAACCAGAAGAGAGACAAGCCTAGCAGCCAAGGGCTTGAAGAAGAAAATACTTTAGAAGATTCTAAATTATTGTGGATATTTTTCTTTGAAAATATTCTGTATGATTCATGAATATGAAAGCAGCTTAGACAAGATAATCGACAAATAATTTCAATGGAATTAACATTCAGAGAAATAGTCCAATTCTACTTGTTATTGTCCTAAATTTATGTGAAAAGTGAGTATATATAGAAATTTGTAGCCATAGCCTGAAGTCTTTCCAGCAGTTCCTTTATATCTTTGAAATTAGATCAAAGTAAAAAAAAATAAATGAATAACTTGAACATTCATAAAATTAACTTCCTTCCGTGCATACTTCACTATGATAGATTTTAACATCTTTCTGTTCCAACTATAGAGATGAGAGATGTGAAGAGAGTGTGATGGCTTTTGTATTCTTGTCAATCTGGCACGAGGTCTCCTGGTTTCTGCCTGTGGGATCCCTGGAATCTGACATGGGAGCAAAGCTGTGTGACGTGTGAGCAGCGTATCCAGCCGCCTTCCAGCTGGAGTGGAGCCCTGGACACAGAGGACCCAGTGACCATCTCTGTTGGAGAAGTCATTGGAAGAGTCACTGCTGTGATTCCTTGTGTCAAATGATCAGTGATTCACGGTTCACCCCATCAGGGTTTGAGGGACAAGAAAGATGCTAGGATCACTCATGTACAAGTCTTATATTAATATATTGAAGACCAGGAGCAGCTATTTCCTTTGGTCTCTCAGAGAAAGTTCTGTGTTCTTAGAGACATACTGTGCACAGCAAAGAATATAGCCAATCAGCAAATATTTCTTGCACACTTACTTGCCACGTGACATGCTATGATGACAAAAAAAATCCCTTGTCATAACCTCTCTGAACTTAAAAGCACCCAGGAATGCCCTTCCTGGAGAGATTTTCCAATGATTAAATACGATTGTAAGCCAGGGCTTAGTGTAAGTGTTGGGTTTATCGAAACCATCTATCGTTCTTAAATGGTGTCACAAAGTTGTCACTTTTGACTTTTCATTTTTCAAATCAACTCCCACAGGGGTTTGTTCACCTCTCAAAAAATTGGCTCCTGAAATGTAATCCCCTGGTGGCAGCTTTCTAGGGTCACATGGCTCAAGTATTACAGCAGAAATCACAGGCACGCTGCTCCGAGATAAGAGACTAGCATCTCGTGCTTTTTTTTTTTTTTAAAATCCAAATGAGTTCTCTTTGGTGAAAGAGAAAAGCATGTGCAAATCGCAAGCAAACCTTACAAAGTTCGTATTTCAGAGCCAATCATTTCTTAAAGAAAATTTTTATTTTCCCAGGAAAAAGAAACCTGTAACATAAAAACGGTAACTTTTTCTTCTGCTACTTGGCGTGTATTATTAGTAGAAATTACAGTCTTTTTTTCTAGCAAGATCACGGGCTCTAAACAGCAATAACCCAGAGTTCTACAGCTTTGGCAATGGCTTATCCAACTTCGCGCCCTTCCTACAGAAAAGAAAAAAGGGCAAAAGCAGACGCTATACAACCTCAGAAGCACAGGACACTTTGGGAGAAACAGTTGCAATTCTTGCCCCAGACAAACAGCTAATTAAATGGTAGGAGAAAGACACACTGTTTAGAACACCTTCACTTCTCCTGTGTGTCCCCTTAACTCTCACCCTGCTACCACACTCACAACACTTCCCACACCAGAAGTGTGGATTTTTTTGTCTCCCACACCAAGCATTTCTGTGACACCAGCTGGGTGTCCTACAGTTTAACTCGATTCTGACGCCACCTGGAGACAGCGTCAGATGCCCCAGGTTAAGGACTCAGTCCCAGAACACAGCCCAGATGCCAATCATCAGCCCAGGTTGTCACCTGTGCTTCTGACTATAAATCAAAACTCCTTGGGTTTGATTAATTTACTAGAGTGGCTCACAGGACTCAGGAAAACAGTTTGCCAGTTTACTATACAAGGATATAAGGAAGGCTACAGATGAACACTCAGATGGAAGAGATGTGTAGGGCAAGGTACATGGGAAGAAGCACGAAGATTCATGCCCTCTCAGGCACATCACTCTCCCAGCACCTCCTCATGTTTGCCAACCCAGAAGCTCTCTGTGCCCCACACTACTGGGATTTTTATGGAGGCTTCTTCACGTAGGCATAATCAGTGATTGACTCCATTTCCAGGCCCTCTCTGAGGTCTCTGGAGACCAGGGGGCAGGGGTGGGGTGGGGCTGAAAATGACAAACTTCTTATCATGAAGTGGTCTTTCTGGTGACAGCCCGTATTCAGGAGCCGTCCAGGCGCCCACCCAGAGTTGCCTCATTAGAACAAAAGACATTCCAGTCATCCAAGAAATTCCAAGGGATTTAGTGGTAAATTCCGAGAATTTATCCAATATTTATATGCCCATGCATGAGGAATGCTGTATATACAAGGTTATTCTTTGCATCATTGTAATTGCAGGAGATCAGAAGCAAGCTAAGTGTTTATCAGGAAGCAGAATTGAAAACCAGATGGTAAAACAAAGATGCTCCTGGTTCTCTTATCGCTTAGGAAATTGCAAAAGTTTTAGAAGGTCTGTGCCAGGAACCAGGGGCAGAGATCAATATATATATTTTCTACTATTTCACACCCACAATCTAAAGAAAAATGGGCAAAGGGTGTGGACAGATAGAAAAAAAGATATCAGTGGAAATAGAAAACATATGAAAAGTTTTTCCACTGACTCATAGAAACAGAAATGCAATGTAAAACCAGCCAGAATTGTCATTATTTACCTACTAAAATGGCAAAACCCCAAAATTTGGATATTATTGGAGTCACAGGGAAGGAGGTATTTTTATATGTACCTGACAGCAGTGCAAATTTGTACAACTCTACAGTGGGCGGTTTGGAAGCAGTTGTGAAACTTACAAATGCAAGCATCCTTTGACCTGGCACTTGTATGAATTTATCCAGTATTTATACTCCTATGCATGAGGACTGCTGTACATACAAGTTTACTCTTTGCATCATTGTTTGTAATTGCAGGAGATCAGAAACAAGCTAAGTGTTCATCAGGATGGGACTGTTAAATAAACTTTTATTCATCTATGCAATGAAGAGGTCTTTCACATATGTTTCTAGGAAGATTGCTAAGATGTGTTAGATGAAAAAACAGAGTGTATAGTATGCTACCATTTGTGTAATAAAAGGGATAAAATGTATATGTTTGTATTGTATGTAGATAGATAGGTTTTTTTTTTGTAAAAAATATGAATGAAATATCTATGGGATGAGGAACTTACTCCATAAGTAATGGGGAAGAAGGAGGAGAAATTATTCTGTTACCAGGCACAGTGTGGTATCATAGAAGGAAGTACAAGGGACCCAGAAGTAAGAATGTATCTTTCTAGGAGCTGGTAAAAGGAGGAGGTATATCTTGATCCATGAATGGCAGGTCTCCAGGGAATGACGCAAGAAAGGGGTCACTCCAGGTGGAAGAAATTTTCAAAGCCTTCAAAGAAGCTGATGTGACATTTGTTGCCCAATAAGAAAAGAATTTCAGGCCACAGTTTCAGGTGTCCTGGAAGGAAATGGCAAGAGATGGGTCAGATAAGGCTGATTCTAAGTCAAGGGAGCAAGATGGGTGAAGATGCTCGGGTGGGAAGGAGATAATGTGACTGACACCAGCTTCACCGTGACAGAACTTTTGCTGTGAACCATCAGAAATGCAATTGAAACAGCAAGAAAAAGATTTACACAAACCGAGTTAGCTTCACAGCCCTCATCCTTTCTCAAAAGCCTGGATGAGAACAGCAGCTTGGTTCCCGGTCCTGCCGCACCCAGCACATCCTCCACCACGCTGATGGTGCAATTCCTAATGCCCAGATCAAACTGTGTCCACCACTGGCTTGAAACCCTTTGAAGCTGCTCTCTGGCTCTCAGAATCAGGTTTGGACTCCTTATGTGGCCCATAAGACCTGTGATCAGTCCTGTACTCATCTCTCCCCAGCCCTGTCTTCCTGAACTTGATCCTCCAACTTTCCTGTACCACTTGAGTCTGGCCCACAAGCCTGTGCAATTCCACGCCTCTCTGCTTTTCCTCTGCTGAGGACGCTCCATCCTCCCTTCCTTCTAACCCGCCCAACATATGAGACGTAGCTCAGAGCTCATCTCTTTTGGGCAGCCTTTGGTCTTTTGCCTTCACCCGTTGCCACAGAGGGACCGCCTTGTATCATCTCTGCATCACCTGTGCTTAAAGGGGGAGGCTGTATCTCCTGTTAGGCACCTTGAGATATTCATTGAAATTAAGTAATTAACTATACAACATACAAAATATTTTATATTATATGTAACACCCAAACCTAGTCATAATATTGGCAGTGATGGCAACATACATTTGCAAGCTTTTCAGTGTTACAGAGAGCTTTGGCATATTTTTAAGCTCTATTCCTTACTTCATTCTTCATTATCAAAGAGCATCATTATTTACCGATGCTCCCACTTAAACAAAGAACTTGCTGCTTACTGGATTAGCTGAAATGTTCCACCCCTTTGATGAATTTGACCTATAATTTGATTATGTAAGAAAACATCTCAGCAGGGGCTCCCTGAAGAAACAGGAAAGAGCAGAGGAGATGAGAACAGAAACAGTTGATGGTAAGGAACTCAGCAGGGCGCAGAGAGGGGGCGGTGTTGTTAATAAAAAAAAGAAGAAAGAAGATTTTCATCTAAAATGAGAAGAGAGAGGAGAAAAAAACAGCTGCATCTCAACAAGATACTATGATTTGCTTCCATTTATGGGCATAATGGGGAAAAAATCACTTGAACATTGGGGTTAAAATTGGGTTGAATTGAAAAGAAATCCAGCTGGATAAAAGTGGCAGATCTGAACTGAAATGTAAAGTATCCTTGAAATGACATTAGAAATGTGAGGAAAATGGCTGTACTTTCGGTTGGGTGATTGCTCTGTGACCCAGAGGAAACTGAGGTTTATAGTCATTGAAACTTCGCTGGTTTCCAGCCTATTAGAGTTCACAGAGACCTTGGTCTCACTCTGCACAAAGTAAGTGGAAGGCTGAGCTGGCACTCCGTGCCGATCTGTGGAAGTGGATGCCCGTGCTTCTGTGCTAGTATTTCTCAATCCCAGTTAGGCAGTGAATCGGTATAAGCTGAAGCCCCAGTCTACCCGCACCACCACGCGGTCACTCAAAGTGTCTTTACTGGCTCAACGAGTGGTACCACCATTCCTCATCCATCCAACACAGACACCTAGGCGTCAGCCCTCGTCCCTCCTTTTCTCTCAACCTCCTTGTCCAGTCCATCAGCAAGTGCTGTCAATTTTACCTCCTAACTATGCCTCTAGTCCGATGCTTCTCTTGTTCTCCACTCCCAGACCACTAGTCCAAGCCTCCGACACATTTGTACATCCTAATTGGCCTCTCTGCTTCTCCTCATGTCTTTTCCATACCCAGTTTCCTAACAGCAGCCAGAAGGAGCTCTTAGAACGGAAGCTGGATCCTCAGTGGCAGGAGAACCAAGCCTCTTTCCTTGGCATAACCAGCCCTACATCATGAGGTTCATGCCTTCCACTCCAAACCCTCTCCTCTCTTCTCCCTCCCATCTAGTACCCTGTAGCCCCGGTGTTTGCTCAGGGTTCTCATCTGGGTGTGCAAGCTCTATCCCTCATTGGCCATTGGGGTCCCCAAGACTTCCTCACTGAACCTCACATGGGTTCCCAAAGCCCTGAGGTCCACTTACATACAATCCTGGGGTATCCAAACTTGACCTCCAATGTCCTGACCTCCCTAGACCCCCAGATGTGGTTATCTCTTCCTGAAACAGCTCTCTCTCCCCTTCCACCTTCTCTTTGCTGGACTGGTAAAGAGAGGCAAATCTAGAGGTCCCATTTCCTTCGTCCTTTCAGAGGTTTAGCAAGCAGCTGGCATAGGAGGTGTGTGTTCTTTTCTCTTCAACACCTGCTGTGGTGGTTCTGGTCCAGCTTTGCCTGTGGGATAATAATGCTGGGCGACTGTGTGCCCTGGGCAACTTCTCCATGTTTAAGCTTCACCCCCGGAAGCCCATGGCACATGCTGACAAAGCATGGCACTCGTGTGTGCCTCATAACGGACCTCATCGCATTCTCATCACAAGAATATAAGCTCCATGAGGGCAGGGAGCCCGCGGGCACCTTCACCTCCATCTCCTCCCCACCTCCTCGCATGGCGGTCTGGAGCACCAGCTCTGGCACCCAGCAGCCTGTGCAGAATCTTAGCACTGAAACTGACCAGCTGTGTCAATCTGAGAAAGTTACTCAAATCTTTGTGTCCCCTTTCCTCCTCTGTAAAATTGGAAAAATAACAGGTTTGTGAGGAGTAAACAGGTTAATGCTCATCACTTAGGACAGTGCCAGGCACTTGGAAGTTCCCATGTAAGTCTGGATGGGCCTTTTTATGATAGATGTTCAATCAACATAGGTTAGAAGAATGAATGAGTGGACTATGTAGGTATCAGCTCAAACATCGCTTCTCCAGTGAGGCCTGCCTTGAAATCCCAGCTAAAGTGGGGTCTTCTCTATAAGGTCACGTTATCACAATTTGTTCTTTTCTCCTTGGTGTCTTACTCCCAGGGTCTCTCTCTCTGGCTGGACGTGAACACTCCAAAGGCCAGCCCCTCTTTGCTTCACTGGAGCCCCTTTCACGCAGGGCCCAGCACATTGTGTTGTCCAAGGTTAAGTGCTTAGTGAAAGAAATGCAGTGCAAAGTCCACTTGATTGTGTGTTTCAGAAATGCAGAATTTTGGAGGCCAAGGTTGGATACCCTGGCATTAGATGACACAGACCACAAGGCTTTGGCGAATCCAGGTACAGATGGATAAACGTTCTGGGGACTCACATGCCGATGATTAATAGAACTGATACATTTGAATGTCCATGCATCCACTTTTCAAATCAGAACAGCATCATATGTGGCTAAGGTTATGGTTTTTGGAGTCAGAACTGGTTGCCAATCTTGGCTCTGCCACCTAGTGGCCGTGTGAGCTAAGGCAAATGCCTCAGCACTTTTGAGCCTCAGCTTCTCTGTGTAATGGGAATGATGACTATTTATCTCACAGGGTTGTTGTAATAGTTAAATGAGAGAATGCATGTAACTTGTTTAGGATATATAGCATTGAATTCTTACTTCGACCTCAGCTTCCCTCTGGGTCTGCACTAAACTGAAGAGAAAGGAATAAAACAGAAAAAGAGACTGTAATAAACTATAATGGTAAAGAATCTGAAAAAGAACACACACACACACACACACACACACACACACACACACACACACAACTCAGTCACTTTGCTACAGACCTCTGAAACTAAGATAACATTGTAAATCAACTATATTTCAATTAAAAATGTGATTTTTTCCTCATATATAACAAAAGATGCAAAAAAATGAAAAAAAAAAAAAAAAAGAGAGAGAGAGGAAGAAAGGCAGACGTGGGAGGGGAGGAAACAGTGTATGAGAACTAGCAGCAAGCTGCCAGAGGGCGTGGAGGGCAGATGACACAAGGGGAAGAGGAAGCAGCACCCAGCTGCCCACAGAGCGGGATGAGGGTGCAGAGCAAAGCCTGCGTTTACTCCACGAACCCAGGAAAATCTAGGGACTTGGAAGCACCACGAACTGCTGAAGGCCAGAGGCGAGGACCGTGCCTGAACACACAGGAACTGAGTGAAAGTCTGACACTGAGCAGTAAGACCTTAGGCCTTCACCTTTTGTTCTTAGGAGACATCCCCACCCCCCTTCTCCAGGGGCCTGGAGGCTCAATCTCAGGCCGTGAGGATGCCCGTCAGAGAGGGGTGGAGTGGAGTGGAGGAGTGGGGCATTGGGTTGAAATAAGTGTCATTTAATGAAAATCTACAGACTGAATGTTGAGACACTGCAGCTTGCCTGCAGTCCCTTCTCCCTGACTTGCTTCCAGAACTTCAGCAGACAGGAATGTTCCAGTTTTCCCGCACTTCCACCAACACACACACATCACAAGATTCTTTGGAGAAATGGAATTGCTCAAGAGAAAACAGATATCTACACCGTGACCATGTAGTATCTCCCCAATGGAAAACTCAGTTTGCCTCTAATCTACTTGGGTAAGGCTCACCAGCACAGAGCTTCCACTGTGTCCCAGGGCCTCCTTCTCAAATATGAAGCATCTCTGGGTACTTGAAAAATCTGAGAAAGATGCCAGCATGAAAGACAGAGATAAAGGCAAAGGAACTCCAGAAGAATAACAGAGACAATGAAAGAACATTTAGACATTCTATTGTTGATATCTTTAGGGATATAAAGCAAGATACTGAATTCACAAAAAAGAATAGGATGACATAAAGGAGCAATGAGAAAAAAATAGCTCTTTGATTTTAAAAATGTAATAATTGCAATAAAAAATTAAATAGGAAGATTGGTAGAAATGCTAAGATAGTCTTTTAAAAACTGGAGCTAAAATCAAAGAATAGAAAGACACTATTGTTTAGACTGAGGGCCCCCCACCCCCACATCCACGTCACGGTGAATGAGAAGAGACCCACACAAGACACATTATTAAGAGATTTTTGACGACCAGTGAGAATGAGAAGAATCAAGGTTTTGAGATGAAAAACAAGTCAATACAAATAAATTAAGTTCAGAATGGCATTAGAAAATAGAATAGTGACGTAGTGTACAAGAGGACAGAGCAATGTCTTCAAAATTCTGAAAGAAAATTATTTTCAACATGTAATTCTCTATTAAGATATCTTCCAGTCATCCCTAGATGTAAACTAAAGCCATTCTCAGAAGGGAAGGGATTAAGAAATTTTATCTCCCATAGACGCATTCTTATGAAGGTATTGGAAGATGTATTTTAGCAAAAAGAGGAGTAAACCAAGAAATAGGCCAACATGGGGTCCAGGGAACAGAGTCCAACAGAGAGTCAGGGACAGGAAGCTGCAGGTCACAGCAGTCCTGTCCTAGATGGTCATCTAGTCTGCCCTAAGTTTCCAGCCATGGCTCAGGGAGTAGGAAGCCAGGCAGGGTCCAGGAGACTCTAAGAGTTGAAGGAACAGAGCTGGGAGTCCTGGGAAGCCCAGGCAATCAAGGTTCTCTGGGTAGATTACCAAAGAGGAAAGCGCTGTGCACAGAGAGCTGTCGGGGAGTTACAGAGGGTCTCCCTTGAGTACCCAGTTGTGTAGCGACCAGTGCAGGCCTGTGAGGAAAGCCTTCCCGATCAGGGAGAGAACCACCCAAAACGGTCAGAGGCAATAGTGCCCAGAACTTACACGGAGGTGGGAATGGTGCCTGTTCCCAATAGCCAAAGCGGAAAACCTCATAATTCACAAGGCATTTGTGAATAACAGTTTCGCCACAATAGTGGGGAAAGCTAATCCTGTCTGTCACCCAATCAAAAACCTGTCAGGTATGCAAAGAAGCAAGAAAATGTGACCCACAATTAGGAGAGACGTCAATCAACTGAAACGGGTCCAGAAATAGCACAGCTGGTTGGATTAGTATATAAAACATTAAAAGTTATTACATCTGTATAGCATTTGTTTAAGAGGCCATAGAAAAGACTGAACCTGGTTAGGTACAGCCATAGAAGAGATTTTTAGAAAACCCAAATCAAAATTCTAGAGGTAAAAATTACAATGTCTGACATGAAAAACACCCCGGGTAGGACTGACAGTAGATTAGATATTGTATCAACTGTACTCAAGATTACCTTGATTATGTAATAGCAACAAGATAATTTTAAAATCCTGGAGGAAGCAGTTCTCCTATCTTCATTCTCATTTATAATCAACACTGGACTCTCCTATTGACAGTGCCTGTAAGTTAATTAAAAAATAACTTGGCATCGATGTTAAGAAACCTGGCACGTTCTTCATTAAAATAGACTCTTTTCAGGCCATAGGGATAAATGCTTCCTGTTTAATGATACTAAGTGGTTGGCTCATTAAATTGTCATGAATAAATCCCCCTTTCCAAACACAGGCACACCGTGTTTTTAACCTTTTGTGCTACAGACAAGAGAGTCCTAGTGGGAAGGACTCAGGATTTGGAGGCCTGATTTTCAATAACGTTCACCAAATACTTGTTGAGTGCGTTCTGTGTTCCTGGCATGGTCTGAGGTTCTGGGGACCCACTGGTGAACAAGACATGGCACCCATCTCATGAAGGTCAAAATCTAACGGCAGGAGACAGACTGGAAAACTTGCTGTTCTGACACAGTGTGATAAGGATTTGATGGGACAGTAGAGGTGCTGCTGGGAGCACCCAGGAAGGCATCTGTTCAGGTTAGGAAGCCAGAGTCTCCTCTGGGATCCGAACAATGAACAGGGGTTGATCCAGTGAAGACGTAGAGGAAGATGATTCCTGGGAGAGGGGCCAAGAATAGGCTCACAGTCAAGAAAAGATAGGCATCTTTGGGAAACTACAAGAAATTCAGTGTGGTTAGAAAGTTTGAGGACTGGACTTGGTGAGAGATAAGCCTGGGGAGGTTCAGTTTACTTTCCTGGGGAACAAAAAAGGAATTGAGAATATAATCACATTTACTTTGTAAAATGCTGACTCAGGTTTAAGCGTCAGACTTGGAAGACAGGGCAAGGAGGAGGCTGCTGCCTGTGTGTAGATCACCTCCCTTCTCATCTCCTCAGGCATCTTGTTCTTTGTCTCCTTACGTTATCTCCTCCATCATCAGCCTCCCTTCTCTGTCTCCCTCTCATCAGCACCTAAATATTCCCCAGCCTCCGCCATCTTTCTGGCAGCCATCACTCCCTTTCCACTGCAATTTGCCTGAAGACCTGGCCACCTTCTCCCACACCACTTCTGACTTCCCCAGGGACTCTTCAGCCTTCTGAGGCCACCAGTGTCTTTCATGGGCTAAATCCAATGGATTTTTTTTTCCAAGCCTTTATATTACTTTCCATACTACAGCAGCACTTAACATGGTTGAAACTTCTTGGCATATTCTTGAAATTCTTTCGTCCCTTTGCTGTTCCTTCTATTTCCTTTTGCCCACTCCTCTTCCTTTGCTAAAACATAAAAAAAAAAATATTACTCAGGAGTTTGTGTTCAAGCCATTTTCTTCACTATTTAGAGGATTTAAAAAAATATTTGACTTTCTATTATTTACACAGTGAATGCATAAGTCTATCTCTTTAAAACCATCCATAATTTACAAATAGAGCCAAAGTGCCACTTAAATACTACCCTTGGTGCTTCTCTATCCTGCACAGGTGACTGGGGTTATTCCCTGATGAGATTCATTGCTAATTATCTTTTCTCAGCCTTTATACATACCCCTATGTACCCAACGAAAATTTCTATTTTGATATGTTTAGGTCATGCTAGTAAATATGGATTTATTTTATTATTTATGCTTTTTAAGACTGCAGATTAAACCAGACTCTTCTTCGATACCCGCCTGCCAGCCTGAGGCCCTTCCCTCACTCCGGAGGTCACCACTGTTTTGTCCTAGAAGAAATGGTTTTGGACCTTTACTTATAAATCCACAGTTTATAGTCTTGTTTTATGGAGTAAAAAAACTTAAGTAAACATATTTTTGCGACTTGTTTTTATAAATAAACAATGTGTCTTGAAACTCTTTCCTTGTTGGTACCGATGGGTCAGCCACACTCTCTTAACATACGAATTACCACAAACACAGTGGTTTAACACAACACACATGTGTTATCTTACAGTTCTAGACGTCAGACTCCAGAATGGGTTTCAACGGGCTAACATCAAGGTAACCGGCAGGGCTGCGTTCCGTCTGGAGATTACAGGTGAGAATCCGTCTCCTTCTCTTTTCCACCTTCTACCTGCTGAACTCCTTGGACTGTGGCCTCTTCCTCCACCTGCAAAGCCATCAGTGTAGTATCTTCAAACCTCTCACTGCCTCTAACCTGTCTGCTTTGCCCTTTCACATATAAGGACCCTTGTGTTTACATTGGGGCCACCTATACAATCCAGGATAATCTCCCATTTTGAGATCCTCAGTTGCATCACCTACAGAATCCTTTTCCATGGCAGGTAGTATGTTCCCCGGTTGCAGGGACAAGGATACCGACATCCCTTGGGGTTAAGGAGGGGTGCGGGTGTCATTCTACTGCCTACCAGAGTTCCCTTGTAGTCTGGGGCCCCTTCCTTCTTCCGTCTTTGTGCGCTCTCCCGGGTGACCTTCTTCACTCTTATGGTGACAGCACATTTCCACCTCCAATTCCAGCTGCAGCTATCAGATAATTGGACATCTCTTTGATGTCCCACACGCTCTGGAAACCAAGTTGTTTCTCACCTTTAGGTCTTTGCATGAGTTTTTCCTCTTGGCTTTAACACCCTTGTCTCCTGTCCTCAAGTAACACTATCTTCTTTGTCCTTCAAGACTCAAAGTGCATGTACCCTTCTCCAGGAAGCTTTTTACATATTAGTGTTCATATATTCTAGAGCTACACCTCTTGCAATATCCATTCTGTATTGTAAATGCCTGGGTGTATGTGTCAACTTTCTGGGCTTAATTACTTATTGTAACCCCAGTGCTTGGACTGAGGCTGGTATACAGTAGACAGTCAAATGTTTGTAGAATAAATATCTAAGGTCAGCAAAAATAGCCAGCATCTACTTTTGAATCTGCCCTCAAAGATGCAGTTGCCTGTATGTTTCTAACACAAGAATGTCTAACATTTCGCCACTGGTATGTTTTGGGAAGAGGGTATTGCAAGTTTGACTTCATGCCAGCTCTCTGGGATGCAGGCTTGATTTTGCAACCCTCTCTTTCTGAAGTAAGTTAGGGAGAGGAAAATACAGGGACTTGCAGGACCTGTGCCTAGAGATAGCGAGGAGCAGCTCGTCTCTCATCCTGCAAGGGAAAGGAGGAGGGGAGGGTGCCAGGACCTTAGCGAGCGTAGCTGCGAGAAAGACATCTGGCAGGAGCTCAGGGCTCATACTATTCCTCATTGGTGTGTCTGTCCCTGCCTATCTCTTTGCAAATATTCTCTGTATTACCCTCCCCTTAACTTACCCAACTTGAATATGTTCTCTGTTTCCTGCCAATATGGACAGTGGTCACATCTGACCTGTAACCAGGTCCTCAGTATTTAGAATCATGCCTGCACCCCAGCTCTCAGTTCACATTTATAGGATGAGTATTAAATATTCTGTGTTCTGTGATAAAATATTACAAAAGCTGTTCACTTTTGTAATTCATGGAATGTTATAACTGGACCCGATTTTAGATGTTTTCAAGCCACGACCCATCATTTTATCTAAGAGGAATTTTAGTGTGGGTTGTGTCAATGCTGAGTGTGAAACAGTGGGTTGATGAAAGACTTTGGGGTCACACAGGCTTGGGTTTGGATCCTGGAGCCACCTTTTAGTGGCTTGGTGTCTTGGGCGCACTCAGTTTTGTCAACTGCAAAATGAAGACAATATTAACTATGCCACTGAGTTGTTGAGAAGATTAGATGAGTTGATGCATCTGAATTCCCTGGGATTGAATGTGGCACTTGGCACTGGTGGACAGTCATTATTACGAACCTGGTCCAGGGTGTGTGTTGTACTCCACCATTTGGCCAGCCAAACCGAGGAGAACAGGAGCTAGAAAGGCCTTGATGTGGCCCAGCTTCTGATGCGGACCTCCTTGCTGTTGGACTGTGCCTGGAGGTCAAGGAGCTCGTGCTGTTGGTTCTGAGTCTTGTTCTTTTCTAGACTCTGATTTGACATCTGTGGGTTTTCCTCTTTCATCTTGTCTTTACATTTGTCTTTGTAACTGTGAAACTCTTCAGTCAAACTCATCTCACAAAGGACAGAAAGGGAGGAAAGAAATGTGGTTCAAGGGAGCTTGATTTGTTCCCTGAACCTTTTAACCTAATTCCAGGTCTCTTGTGAGGGTTCTTCCCAGGGTTGTTCTCCATGAAACAATCTCCCTATTTAGTGAAGCCTGCAGCAAGCTCTCACGTTCAAGGATAGAGTTTGGGCCTGCAGTCCTTATCCAGCAAATCTCTTGATAAAGCAAACATTTCCTGAAGACGTATTTCCTTCCCAAGTATTTTGGAGCTTGCAAACTCAGATATAATGAATGGCACCATTAGAGTGAACAATCACTCAACAGCACAAGTTATTTTGATGGGCCTATCACTTGAAACTAAACTTCCACCATCTGTTCTACCCTTTAACTGCAAATGCAAAAAGAGCACCATTCCCAGTGGCGTCATAAAAAGTTAGATATAAGTGATTTAAATGCATGCTTTAGTTCTGTGTTCAGTGCAATACAGATCTGAAGGAAGGCTCATACTGGATTTATTTTTTTATGGCAAAATCAAAATTCAGAGTAGGAGAGTTTTTTTGTTCACAAAAAAGGTGGCTTTTTAGTTGGCATGGAAAATATTCCACCATGTTATTCATTCATTCATTCATTCATTCATTCGGTCTTTTTTTCCCACGAGTACTAAAGGGATGCCACCATGCGCATGGCAGTGTGTTAGATGCTGGGGATACAGAGGTTAACAGTGACAATTGCAAGACCCCTGGCACCTCCAAAGGAAAATAAAACAGAGCTTTCTATATAAATAAACATAAAAGTAATGTAAAAACTCAAACATAAATTTTGTGTTCTGCTTCAGAATAGTAATGTGATGAAGGAGGAAGGAGTTTGAAGTTAGCCAGATCTTGGTTTTAAATTCCCAACTCCTCCACAATGTGACCTCTCACAGTCTATGTCCTTATTTGACATTTATTTCCTATCTGACTCTGTTTCCTCATCTGGAAAATGGGAACAATGTCTTCCTCGTGAGTCTGCTGTGACAGAATGAGTTACGTATGCAAAACTGGTCTTCCAAGGAGTGGCTCATAGTGGGTGCTCTATGTTAATTCTCCTTCTAATTTCCACCCTGTGTTTTTTCTAGATTTTGAAAAATCACTTTTTAGACATAAAATGAGAGACTCATGGAACACTAGAATAGGAAAGGGTATAAGAAGTATTCTGCTTTGCATTCAATGTTCCTTATTTTATAGGCAACTTAACTCAGCCCTGGAGAGAACCAGTAACTAGCTCATAGACGCGCAGTTTGCAGTGGTCTTAGAACATTCCATTGTGCATCTATTGATAAAAAATTGAGCACACACTCCCAGTATGAGTATATTTGAATTCATATACATGGACTATGATATTGACATATTATACACATTATGAGAAAATATATATAATAGAAATAAAGAATGAAGTAATGATGAGGTAAATAATATTTATCGGTTCACTAGTTGTGACAGCTTTACACTACACCTAAGGCGTGAATACTAGTCTCTCAGGGCACATTATCTACTTAGGTGAAGTTCATTATTACTATGAATTTTTAATTCCCCAGTTTAACACTTTAAAAAAAATTTTGAGGGTTTTTGACTAACTTCATTGTTTCTATCTTGTGATGGGGGAAGAATCAACTCTGTGATTTTCTAGTTTTTCTCTTCTACTCATACTATGCTCAATCTGCAATGTCTTTGCAGGAATATTTTTAGCCATTTCTCCATTTTATTATGATTAGTTTGGTTAAAACTCAACAATAAAATGCCCAAATCCACTTCCTCAGGTACATGTTAATATGCTGACAGGGAATGGGTGTGCCAGGAAGCTGCTGTTGTCTCCCGTCCATCACGAAACTTGTCCTTGAGGGTCTTCTCTGGACATTATGTGGCGTGTGGCCCTCTGACCTAAGAACCAAAGAAGGATGAGTGTTTCAATCTGTGTATCAAACACCAGTAAATGAACAATGAAATAATTGCCCTAATACCTTCTTCCTGTCCCCCAGTGGTAAACTTGCTCATTTCACTTTGGAAGTCATTAAATTCATGGAAGAGGAAGGATTAGATTCTGAGTCTACTGATTTCCTAATGATTTTCTTTTACAAAATGCAAAGGAGCAAATAAAATTTTTATTTTATTATAGTGTAACATATGTTCATCAAAGCGTACGTGCCGCAAGTGTGCACTTTGCTGAATTTTCCCACAGGGAATCCACATGACCAACGTGAAGATCAAGAACAAGACCTTCCCAGCACCCCAGGGTGCCCTAGGGCTTCCTCCTGCTCCCAAGTAACTCTTATTGTGCGTTCTAACTCCGTGAATTAATTTTGTTTTAAATTTTAGCTATGGAGAATTATACAATATTAATTATTTTAAGACTGAATGTCTTCTGTTTGACATCATCTTTGTGAGATTTATCTGTGTTGGTTGGTGTAACAGTAGTTTGTCCACCTTCTTTGCTATGCAGTCTTCACTGTATATATTATCATTTACTTATCATTCTGAAGTTGATGGATATTTGAGTTGTTTCCAGTGTATGCTTGGATGATGCTCCAATGAGCACTCTTGTACATTTGGTGTGCATATGCCTGCATTTCTATTAGTTACACATTTAGAAGATGCATGAAGCAGTGGGATTGCTGAGTCACAGCGTAGACATATGCTGACCCTTAGTAGCTAGAGTATATATATACACACACTATTATTTCAATAATGCTATGTAATTAGCCTCATCAAAATGAACAACATACATCAATAAGCATTTATCACTCATGCATCTGTGCATTGGCTGGGATGCTGCTGATCTAAGCTGGACTCAGTTGGACTTGACTTCAAGCTGGACACTGGGTTCAAATCTGCTCCATGTGTCTCCCATCCTTCTTGGACCAGATGGCTCCTTGAGGCACATTCTTCTTAAGGCTCAACCAACCTTCTTCTCAAGGTTGGAACCAAGATGGTATGCCTAACTGCAAAAGTACATTTCAAGTCTCTTCTTACATAATGTCCGCTAGCATCCCATTGGATAATGCAAGTCACATGGCCAAACCCAAGGGATGGGGGAAATTCACTCCACCCATCATGAGGTCTTTGTTTGCATGTGGCTATATAATTTTATGATATAGAAATGAAGAATTTGAACCCATAATTCAATGGACTGTATAATCTTCCATAGGGTACCAATCCAACGTACACTGCAAGCAATGATTTTTGAAAGTTCCCATTACTCCACATCCTCAACATTTGACATATTTTCAGTCTTTTTAATAGTAGTCATTCAATGTCATGGTTTCAATTTATATCTCCCTAATGGTTAATGAGGTTGAGTACCTTTTCATGTGTTTATTGGCTTTTTCTAAAGTGCTTGCTCAAGTCGTTTACCCATTAAAATGTTTAGATGGCCAGCCTTTTTCTTATTGATTCTTAAGATATACTTTGAAATGAGTCTTTTGTTGGTTATCTTTTTCTAGTCTGTATTTTATCTTTTCATTCTCTTAATTGGGTCTTTGTATGAACAAATACTTTTAATTTGAATACAGTCCAATTTATCAATCTTTCTCTTTATAGTTAATGCCTTGTATGTCCCACTTAAGAAACCTTTGCCTACCCTGAGTTCATGAATACATTCTCCTGTGTTTTCTATTAAAAGCTTTATTGTTCTCCTTTTCATATTTAGAACTACAATCTATCTGAAATTGATTTTTATGTATTTTGTGATGTAACGGTTCAGATTCATTTGGATATCTAATTGACCCATACTATTTATTGAAAGACTGTCTTTTCCCTCTGCCTTGCCAGTCTCTTATTAAGTACCCATTATGCACTGTGCATTGCTGGATTCTATTCCATTCCATCGGCCTATTTGTCTACATAATGTCAATTCTCTGCTCTCTTAATTACTATAGCTTCTTAATATATCTTCATATCTGACATCATAAATCCTCCAGCTTTGTTCTTCTTCAAGATCACTTTGACTTTTCTTGACCTTATTTTTCCATTAAAAATTTTTAAACCAGCTTGTCAATTTTTATAGCAATCCCCCTTGGATATTGATTAAAATGACAATGATTAACCTTTGGAGAATTAATCGTTACATTTTCTGATCTGTGAACATATTATATTCCTCCATTTTTTAGGTCTTTAAAATACTTTACCCAGTAGATATTTTGCAATCTGGATTAGCTGAATATTTCCCAAATTATCAAGTTCTGGTTCCTTTTTACTTAAAAGTTCTCCAAACTATCTCTTTCCTCTATTATTCCTTGTACTAGAGAAGCAAGAAGAAACTAGACCTTACTTCAACATTTTGGTTCAAATCTCCTCAGCTAAATATCCAAGTCCTTTGTTTATGAGTTTTTCTTTATATATAACTGCAGCATACAATTTAGCCACCCTTTCAACGACTATATAAAAAGGACCCCCTTTTTTCTGGTTTCCAGTAATTGATTCCTCATTTCTGCCTGTCCCTCAATGGCAGTACCTTTAACATCATATTTCTACCAATAGTCTGTTCATAATGATTTAGGTATTCTCTATTATTGTAACTGAGTCCAAATTCGTTCTGCTCGCTGCATGGTAGGGCAATAAATTGGGAGAAGAGGTGCTGGGGCAAGGAATAATGACTTTACTCAGAAAGCCGGCAGACTGAGAAGATGGCAAACTGATGTCCTGGAGAACTATCTTCCCCAAATCAGAATTCAGGCTCCTTTTGTACTAAAAAAGGGAGGGAGTGTAGTTAGTTGTTGCAAACTTCTTAGTGTGGGAATCCTTGGTTCTTGACACTGTCCACATAAGTCAGGTCATGACGTCCCTGTAGACCTCCAACAAATATTCTCTGTTCTGCAACTTTTTATGTCTATACGAATGGGAAGTGTTACACCCCTAAAGGTCAGAGCCTGGAGAATGCGCTATCCTGTATATTTCAGGTTCTAGGCAACATTCTTTTACAAAAGGTGCAGAACCAGCATGAATAAGCCCAGGAAATAGAGCACAGGGTAAAATCCAAAAGAACAGATCTAACAGATCTAAAAGAACAGATTTGTTCTTTTCTATTACATGATTTTGTACATTTTCTTTACCATGATCCTTACTGCCTCCTGAGTCCTCACTAGCAGAGTCATTAACATCAATATTTCTATTTTCAAGGCAACCCAGGCTTTTCCTATCATGCTCATCAAAAAGTTTCCAGCCTTTTCTCACCCAATTCTAAAGCCACTCTCACACTTTCAAATTTTGTTTCAATAGCACCATACTTCCAGATACCAAAATGTAAGTTAGTTTCCTATTGCTGCTGTAACAGCAACAATCTGCAACAAATTCAGTGGCTTAACACAACATAGATCTATTATTTTATAGTTACGGAGATTCCAAGTTTGAAATGGATCTCCTTGAGCTACCATCACAGCATTGGCAGGGCTCTGTTCCTTCTGAGTACTTGGAGGGAGAATCCATTTTCTTCCTTTCTTCCTTTCTCCTTCCTTCCTTCCTTCCTTCCTTCCTTCCTTTCTTTCTTTCCTTTCTTTCTTTCTTTCTTTCTTTCTTTCTTTCTTTCTTTCTTTCTTTCTTTCTTTCTTTCTTTCTTTCTTTCTTTCTCTCTTTCTCTCTTTCTCTCTTTCTCTCTTTCTCTCTTTCTCTCTTTCTCTCTCTCTTTCTCTCTCTCTTTCTCTCTTTCTTTCTTTTTTAACATTTTTTATTGATTTGTAATCATTTTACAATGTTGTGTCAAATTCCAGTGTAGAGCACAATTTTTCAGTTATACATGAACATATATATATTCATCGTCACATTTTTTTCTCTGTGAGCTACCATAAGATCTTGTATATATTTCCCTGTGCTATACAGTATAATCTTGTTTATCTATTCTACAATTTTTAAATCCCAGTCTATCTCTTCCCACCCGCCACCCCCTTGGCAACCACAAATTTATATTCTATGTCTGTGAGTCTATTTCTGTTTTGTATTTATGCTTTGTTTTTGTTTTTGTTTTTATTTTTTAGATTCCACATATGAGCGATCTCATATGGTATTTTTCTTTCTCTTTCTGGCTTACTTCGCTTAGAATGACATTCTCCAGGAGCATCCATGTTGCTGCAAATGGCATTATGTTGTCAGTTTTTATGGCTGAGTAATATTCCATTGTATAAATATACCACTTCTTTTTTATCCAGTCATCTGTTGATGGACATTTAGGCTATTTCCATGCCTTGGCTATTGTAAATAATGCTGCTATGAACATGGGGGTGCAGGTGTCATCCTGAAGTAGGATTCCTTCTGGATATATGCCCAGGGGCGGGATTCCTGGGTCATAAAGTAAGTCTATTCCTAGTCTTTTGAGGAATCTCCATATTGTTCTCCACAGTGGCTGCACCATACCAAACTGCATTCCCACCAGCAGTGTAGGAGGGTTCCCTTTTCTCCACAGCCTCTCCAGCGTTTGTCATTTGTGGACTTTTGAATGATGGCCATTCTGACTGGTGTGAGGTGATACCTCATTGTGGTTCTGATTTGCATTTCTCTGATAATTAGTGATATTGAACATTTTTTCATGTGCCTATTCATCATTTGTATATCTTCCTTGGAGAATTGCTTGTTTAGGTCTTCTGCCCATTTTTGGATTGGGTTGTTTATTTTTTTCTTATTGAGTCATATGTGCTGCTTACATATTCTGGAGATCAAGGCTTTGTCGGTTTCGTTTGCAAAAATTTTTTCCCATTCCGTAAGAATCCATTTTCTTGCCTTTTCCATTTTCTAGTGGTTCTCACATTGTTTGTTTCTTGGCTTCTTTCCTCCATCTTCAAAGCCCACAATGGCCAAGTCTTTCTCATATTACATCACTGTGACTCTTGCCTCCCTCTTCTAGATTTAAGGACCCTTATGATATAAACTAGGATAATCTCTTTAAGGACAACTGATTAGCAATCTTAATTTCCCCTTATCATGTACTATAACACATTCCAAGAATTAAGTTTCTGGGGATTGAGGCATGTACATCTTTGTAAGGGCCACTGTTCTGTCTACCCCATATTTGCTATAGGCTTCTTTGAATATCTTTTAACAAATAGATTTTTATGAATATTTTTAAATTAGGAAAGTATCTCTGAAATTTCATGGGACACAGTTGCATATCTATTTACTCATTCATTTTTTTGGGCACTCTGGTAAGAGTTATCAAAATAGAAACTCTCTGAGAGGAGTAGAGTCTTGTGGTTAAATTCACGGAGTCCAGAGCTTAACTGTCTGGGCTTGAATCCAGTACCTTGGCAGAAACACTATTTATGAGCACTCTGATTTGGGGATAATTATATATCCTTTCACTCCTCAGTTTCCTTATTTTAACAAGGGCTTATAATAGTTTCTGACGTATATTAAATAACACATAAATGTTTGCTCGTATCATAATTTTTGTTTTCTGTCCTCAAGGAACTCATGGCTTGGTTGTGGATTCAGACAAGTAAACAAGCATGATTATTTCCATGATTGAGGCGAGTTTCAGATACAATAGGCTTAATTAACTCTGGTTACAATGTAAGTTCAATTTGTCTGGAAATAAACGAATCATTTTCTCCTCCTCTTCTCTAATCTGCCTTTCTCCTGTGATGCCTCCGGGACTGGTACCATGGTTCTCTATCTGTTCATGCTTCAAATCTAAGCGCAATCCTGCTCTTCTCCTTCCCTCATCCCTCGCATCGAATTGGTGATCCAGTCCTGTCAATTCTATCTCTTTAACATTTAACTTCCGTCTTAACTTCTTACCATTTCTCTTTCTCTCTCCTCTTTCAGACTTTTATCACCATTAACTTTGACTTTTTTAACAGCCGACCTCTTGGGCTCCTCTTTCATCTCACTTATTTATTCTATTCTTCACAAAGCTTCTAGGGTGATATTTCTATAACACAAAATTGACCACCCCCCTTCTACCCTCCATTCAAAACATTTTTGTCCCCAGGATAAAATCTGAAAACTTGAGCATGACATATGCATCACTTAGCATGTTTTTGTCCACAGCAACATAAACTCTAACAAATATGTGAGAAATAAGTCCGTAGTAAACATACAGAGGCTTACTTTTCTCTCATGATAAAAAGTCTGCAAACAGGTGATACCTGGTATCAATTCAAAGGCTCAGTATTGCCATCAAGGACCCAGGGTCTTTCTATCTATCTACTCTGCCATCTTTAGCATTTTGGCTTTTAAGTCTCCTGCATGTCACCTCGTGGTTATTAGATGCCTGCTGCAGCTCCAGGCATCACATCTATGTTCAAGACAGGAGGAAGGAGAAGGGACAAGAGACTCCTCTTTATATCTTATTGGCTAGAACTGGATTGCACGTCTACTTCTTGACCAATCACTGGAGAAAGGGAATGGTATTACCTGATTGGCTTAGAACAGTCATGATTTGTCCTCTGGGCTGAGAAGGGGAATGCATTCCCTGAGATAAAGAGCTCTTTGTATATTACCTGAATCAAAGTTCTATTAGCAGGAAAGAAGTGGCAACTGATGGTAAACAATGGGCAGTATCTGCTATAGCATCCACCCCTGATCTGGCCTGAGAGCCTGGTACAGAGTTGCTTTTTGACCATATTCAGCTGTCAGGGAAGTTTCACAGTGGACAGGATGCCTGAGCCAGGTCTTGAAGGATGAGTCGGGTTGAGGAGAGAGGTCATGAAGAAGGCTATCACTCAAGAAGAAACAGCTTATATTTCCTAAATGGCCTTCCTTTAGGTGTTTCCTTAAAAGACTTTTCCTTCTCTGATCCCCATGCCAACTTAGGTCACCCTGCTACATGACTACTTTCCTAATCACAACCTGTATCCCTTCTCCCCTCCCAGCATCCTCCCCACAATCCAATCTCAGCAAAGGGAACCCCCACTCATTCACCAGGTTGCTCAAGTTGAAAACAGTGCTCATTTAGACTTCCTTTCTGTCCCAAATGTCCTGTCCTGGCAGCACATCTTCTCAACTCCAGCTCCAAGGTACGTCCTCATTACCTCTTTCATATTGATTATGGTCTTGCTAGTCTGCTCTGATGGCATTTCTCTCTTGCACTTCTGTCATCACCTTCCAACTGGCCTCTCTTCTTCTCTTCCTTCTCTTCCTGCCCATTCCAGCTGCTATAACTAAAATGCCATAGACTGGGGGCCTGATACGCAACAGAAATTTATTTTTTCAGAGTTCTGGAAGCTGGAAAGTCCAAGATCCAGGTGCCAGTAGATTTGGCATCTGGTGAGGTCTCACTTTCTGGAAATAGATCATTTGCTTTTTCCTAGGTCCTCACATGGCAGAAGGGGCAAGAGAACTCCTGGGGGTCTTTCATAAGGACACTCATCTTATCCATGGGCTCCACCTCCTAACACATCATGTTGGGGGTTAGGTCAACATGTGAATTTTGAGGGCACACATATAGCACTCCTCATTCTATTCTTCATCCAACTGCCAAAGTAACATTAAAAAAAAAAATCAAACCTAAAACACCCACTTAAAATCTCCCATGATATTTAGAACAAAAACCCTTACCTTGGTTTCTAAACACTTGTGCGTTCTGGCCCCTGCACACCTCTCAGAGCCTTTCTCCTATCCCTTGCTTGCAATACTCCGAATCTCTTTGCCTTCTTGTTATTCTATGCTGTATCCTCTGTCAGAAACACTGTGCAGTGTCTCACAGGACAGGGTCCTTCTGAAATATCACATCTTTTCTGTTGACCTAAAACAAATAGGCTGTCATATATTTGTTTTAGGTCAACAGAGCTCTCCAGCAATGATGGGTTTACTCAAGATCAGCAGAGAATTGCAGTTCAGGATCTGCATTGACAGTGGGCCACATGCAAGTCCCTGCAGGGCAAGGGAAGGAGGTCTCTTTTATAAAGAGGAAAAAGAAGTGGGGAGGGCTAGAGTAAGCAAAGAGTCGTGGGTTTTCACTGGCTGAATCCTAATAGGAAAGAAGTCTTTCCTTTTCCTGTTGGGCTCTATCCTCACAAACAGGGCGTGAGAGCTTCCTCTTCTAGTCTCCCAATGCAATTTAACTGTGATTTCTGTCTATTAATTTTTTTACACTCATTCAGATAATGTCACTGAATGAACTAATAAACAATGAAGGATTTGGAGTGAGACTTCTTGACTTAAAATCATCACTTATTAACAGAGGGAAGTTAGGCAAGTTACTTAACCTGCCTTTGCTTTAGTTTTCTTATTTATGAAGGGATGTGATAACAACAGGAGCTATCTTAACAACTTTAAACCTGTAAGTACTTAGGAGACAGCTGCACGTGTAATGATATGCAAACGTTAGTTATGATTATTGTCTTTTGTAGCTGAAACATCACCTCTTCAGAGAGACGTGCCTTCACCACTCATCTTAAAAATAGCCCCAAGTCACACTCCAGCGTATCCGTCTGTTTTAATTCTGGGTAAACCCAGAGCATCATCTTGCTTGTTTGTTTCTACATTGTTTCCTCTTTCTAGAATGTGTACTTCCAGAGAGCAGAGGCTGTGTTCCTTCTGTTTCTGTAGCATTAGAATCAGACTCCAGTGCATAGCAGTCTTCAATGAATAAACGTGAATTTGTAATCATACATACACACAACACACAGACACACACTCACACACAATTGCTGTTGGAATAAAATCCAGACTGCGTGCTTTCTCCTGTTAGGTGGACGTGATTCCTTTCTGTTCCTGTGGCCCCACCTCTAACCTTCCTCTTCTTGCCCCATGCAGCTCCTTCCTGTGATATTGTGATTTATAATACAAAATATGTATTTGGTCTTTGAACTATTTCTGGCACAGAGTTCCTAAAACCCTTGGTGAGGAGAGTGATAAAGGTACCTTTTGTTGTGTTAATGAGGTGACCTTCTGGAAAGTGCCTAAGAATGGGGGCTGGTTGCCAGTGGAGCCAGCCAAGTGATTAGACGGATGGAACATTCTGTCCCACCCCAATGGCCAGTGATTTGATCAATCATGTCTATGTAATGATGCTTCCATAAAACCTCAAAAGGACGGGGTTTGGAGAGTTTCTGGGTTGGTGAACCAGAACCCTTACATGTTTCACGGTGCCAGTCTCCAAACTTCACGAGGACAGAAACTCCTTTGTTTAGGACCTTGCCCTCTGCGTCTCTTCATCTAACTGTTGAATCACATCTTTTAATAGCCTTTGAAATAAACTTATACTCTTGTAAGTAAATGGGTTTCCTGAGGTCTGTGAGTCACTCTAGTAAAATAATGGAACCCAAGAAGGGGGTCATGGGAACCTCTGATTTATGGCCAGTTGGTCAGAAGCACAGGTGACAACCTGGACTTGCCATTGGCTTCTGAAGTTGGGAGGGGGACAGTCTTGTGAGACTGAGCCCTTAACCTGAGGGGTCCAGGTTGACAGGGTCAGGATTGAATTGAATTGTGGGACAGAGCTGGTGTTGCAGAATTGGTGGTGTGGGGAGAAACACCCCTTACAGCTTGTAATTGGTGACCCGAATATTACTTCCTTGGAGTGAGTTTCTTCTCACAGAACTTTCTTTGAGCATCTTGCAGACGAGCCTCCTGAATGCCCCACCAATCCTCTTATTCCTGAACTTGCAGCCAGCATACAGTTTTGGTCTTTCTTTATGGTGCTCGCCCTTGTGTAGGTGACACCTCCTTCCTGAATGCCCTTCTGTGCTTTCTGCCAGTTCACATGTCATATAGCTCTTGTCTCCTGCCCCTTGCCCTTCCCTCCCTTCTAGAACTTACTTCAAGGGGGTTTAGTGCCATGCAATTTGGTTACAAATTAAATATTAGGGGCATTGCAAATAATGTTAACATATTATTATGTTAACCACCCTCGCATTCTTGTCTCTTTTTGATCTTTATACACAAATTCTAGCTAACAAAGCACCGTTGACAGGATGCATGATTTCAATTCTTTTAAGATACAATTATTATTCTGTTTCTGAGCAAGACCTCCAACCTGGGAGGTAAATGACTAAATCACTGTGATTGAACATACCTATTGAGAGACAAAAATGACATAATACCATAATAAAGAATTATTATATTGGTTAATTGCAATTTTAATACAACTTATTGTTTGGGGGAAATACTTTATAAGTAGATGGAAATACAGAGAAAATGTGGCACCCTGAATAAATAAATATATCTCTTTGATGACACTCATGTGTAAATACAGATTTTTGTTTTTTTTTTAAAATAAAGTTCTGATTTTGAATATGCTTGGAATTTCATACCTGGTCCTAGATTAATAATGACATAGGAAATTTCTTTTGTATTTACCATATCACTGTGACACAGAGCTTTCTTATAATTTGGGGAATGTTTAGGGCCAAATTGGAACAGTATTAGCATTAACCCAGTTCTCTGGGGGGACAAAAAACTGGAATAAAATAATTAAGTACCTTTGCCTCCTAATGAACAGCATGCAACTGTATCCAGTTTCCCCTCTGCTTCCCTTTGATCTCTGTAAGCTTCCCCTTGGTCAAACCTCTTCTGTTTGAATTGCACTAATTTGTAACTCAGCATCTTCCATCTGGGGATACAGATTTGTGCAGGCCCCGTTCCACGCTGGGCTAAATTTGCCCAGCACCTGGCTGAACATATTGGTTTTGGCATATCTACCCAAATTGTTAGTAAAACATCAGAAACAGCCGGCTCCTGAGAATCAAATCGCAAGCAGCATCCCTGTCACTTACGCTAATACAGTTTAGACTTGAAATTCACAAGCAGAAGCACCCCACTTCCCTTCACATTAACGGCAGCCCCTGGAACCCCGGATTTGGCACTTGAAGCATCCACGGAGCGGGGAGAAATTAAGGAGGCAGTTCAGCTGGTTTCAGCCTCAGATTTGATACCTAGTCTGTGGATAATTTTTCGACTCTTCCTTTTTATCTCATTTTAACTTCTCCAAGTCCTTTGACTAGCGCTATGTGGAGACGCTATTGCCAGTCTCATTTCCTGTAGTCTTTTCATGTCCAGTCTTTTTAGCTTCCTCTGTTTGGTTGAGGGATTAGAGCTTCTTAGCCTTAGAGCCAGTTTTGGAATGCAGGTTGAGGGTCAACGGTCAGGACTGTTCCCCCCTTCCATTTTTGTCTTGAAGTATCCTTTTTGATTTACATGTCTGGAAACCGACAAAAGCCTTCTTATGGTTATTGTAGCTGGAAATGGCCTAGTTCCAGCCCAATTCTTTGCAGAAAAAAAAAAAAAAAACCTTCCCTCTGTTCCTGCCTTTTGCTGTAGAATTCATTATTGTAATGCCTTGTTTACTCACATTTCTATCCGGTGATAATGAGCTTTTCAGCCTCTAGGTTTTTAAGGTCCCTGGCCACAGAGGGAAGGCCAAGGAAAAGAGAAAAAAAGATGGGAGGGGTGGGAGATCTTGCCCTGGGACTAGCTTCTCTGCGTATATTCTGAACACTTATCATTAACCCTTTGTGTATTCCCCATCTTAAACAAAAATCAAAATTCAAGAATGAATGATTCTCCAGGCTCAGGGTCTGGCTGGTGTGTCAGAAGTACGGGTGACGTTAGTCATTTGTTGTCCCTTCTAAGGTGGCAAGTGGTCATGGGATGGGGAGAAGTTAGTGCTGCTCTGGAGGGAGATGTCCAGGCCGTCCTGCCTTCTAGGCAGAGACCCCACTCCCTATGGACCCAGCAGCCTTGGCAAATCAAACCTCATGTTCGAATACAGAAATGCTTTTCCAAGAAACTAACTGAAGTTGTGTCTGTGCCTGAGTCTGTGTATTTTATATATCATTGCTAGTCAGAGAGGTAATTTTTCATAGTATCCGATTTCATGCACCCACTTGCTCCTTATCATTTCTTCATGCATTTATTTATCAATCCTTGCGCCTAAGTGCCTACCGTTTTCCAGGCCCTGTGCTAGGTCCTGGCAACAGACCATCACAAAATGGTGACTGAGATCAATAAGAAAGCCAGAAAGAGGCTGGAGAGTGTCCTAGTACCAATCATAACCGGGAGATGTTTGCCACAATCCTGACTCGGGGAGAGAAAGGGGAGGGGGTGAAGAAGGTCACAGAATTCAGTAAAGTAATTAGGCAACAAAATATTTAGTTGAAAGAGGTAGTGGGCAGATTTTTGTTCAGTGAAAAGAGTTCAAAAAGGTGACCTTAAAAAAGAAATGAGTTATACACACTGTTATATATAAAACAGATGAACAGCAAGGACCTACTGTATAGCACAGGGAACTATATTCAATTTCTTGTAATAACCTATAATGGAAGATAATCTGAAAAAGAATATGTATCTATGTGTGTGTGTAAACTGAATCACTTTGCTGTACAGCTGAAACTAACACAACATTGTAAATCAACTATACTTCAATGAAAAAATAAAAAAAAAGAAAGGAATGGGCTCAGCCCGGGGTGGCAAAGTCGATCTCAGCAGAAAGACTTGGTGTAGGAGGCCCCTGATTCCGCAGGCAGAACCTCAGAGGGGGGCTCTGGGTGTCATGGACGTGGATCCTTTTCCTTTTCTCTCCCCGTGGTATAAACCCACTTCCTGTGACGGGGGAGCCTGTCACTGGGACAGCTGATGACGGTGGGCAGAGCCTGCCTGCCGTTGCGGGAGCTGGAGGTCAGATGCTGGCTTTTCCTGGCTTCTCTCCCAGCTAGTGTTTTGGTTTGTGTCTTAGACTGAGGTAATCAAAAGCAAACACCTTCAACTTTGACTGGTGAGCGATTGATGTAAAGAACAGAGACCTGGAGAATCCATTCTGGCGGCCATCAGGACAGCTACTGACAGGCGCATCGGGCTTCGGAGGACCAGTGGCCACTGCACCCAGGGCTTCGTCAGGTGTCTGAGGAACAATGGTGACAATGTTGTTGTCCTTGGGAGGAAATATGATTTTAGGCATTTTTCTAGAACTGCAGCCTCAAAAGTCAGTTTCCTTCCGAAGTCAGTTTCCCAACCTTCCTTCAGCTCCAAAGAACCCAGTATCCTTTCAGTAGATGGTTTTTATTTAAACTTGGAGTGGTTTTCTGTTCCTTTGATCATCTATTGCTCAAATTTAATTCTCTTCAAAGACATGCCCAAATTCACATGAGCTTTTCCCAAGTCTTACTTTTAATCTTTTTATTTTTAATTTTCTTTCTTTTAAAATAAATGTTTTACGAATACATGTATGTATATACATGACTGGGACATTATGCTGTACACCAGAAATTGACACATTTTAACTGACAGTACTTCAATAAAAAACATTTTAGACAACCTTATTGTGGCATAATTTCTGTACAGTAATCCACATATTTTAGATGTATAGTTTGATGGATTTTTGACAGATGTACACACCTACAAAACCTTTTGTCTTGTAAAAACAACTACAGAAAACTTGCAAGACTATTGCTCTGAACACACTCTTCACCTTAGTTGCACCCACTGTTAACATTTTTGCCATGTTTTTGCTTTCTTTTTCTCTGCATGTTAATATGCACACGTTCTTATTCTTCTTTTTATGCTTCTTCTTATTTGTTAAATTGCTGAACCGATTGTGGTGATCTGACACCTCACCCCTGAATACTCCAGCATGACTCTCCTAAAAAGGGCGACATTCTCTTACAAAGTCACAGTGTAATGATCAAGCTCAGAAAACTTAAATTTAATACAAACTATTATCCAATATGTAGTCCAGATTCACATTTTGCTAATTGTCCCAGTGCTGCCTGAGGGCACTATTTTCCTCTCAAATCCAGGATTCAATCTGGAACCATGCATTACATTTAGATACCATGCCTGTTTGGTTTTCTTTCTTGTCTGTCTTTCTCTTTTTTTTTTAAACAACATTGACATTTTTGAAGGGCGCAGTCTGTTGTTTCGTAGAATGGTTCTTAATTTGTTTGTCTGATTGTTTCCTCATAATTTGATTCAGTTTATGTAATCCCAAATCTTTGACCAAGCCCTTGAATTTGCAACTGTGGTCTCAGATCTCTGTAATTTCAGTAGCTATATTAGGTCTGAGACGATAATTCTATCACCTTTATTTGGATAACTGATTTTGCAGCCTTGGGAAGATATAAAATGTAAGTGTATAGATGATGAAGAAATAAATTTAAGTTAAAAATGTATTAATTTTTAATAAATTTATTTAGATCTTTGTGTAATTTGTGATTATACAAGTGTATTAGGAAATTTTGTACCCATTATGCTGTTTGGATATACTTTGTAGGACATCTGAAACATTTAACAGAATCTGACATTCTAAAGGATCTAGACTTGAAATTTAATTTAATTTTATCTAGTTATATTTGCTTAAGAGAATCTAAGTTACCATATTTATTCATTAGTTTTGGAGATATTAAAATGCTTAACCGTATCTGACTTACTCATTTTATAAATTCGTATGGATTAAAGTTAAGAGAGTTGTGAAGAGTTAGAAAGATTTTTGTTGTTAGGTTTATAAGCTTGTCTTGTTAGCTGTTTGAAGTGATTGGGAAAATAAAATATATTCAGTATATGATCATAGTTTGACATGTTTAAGGGAAATTAATTAATGAAATTTTAGACAGTATGGGAGATTTTAAGTTTATAAGTTCTTTTGTGACTTCCATTTGATATGTTTAAGAAAATTTGACAAACTTTAAAAATAATGTTCACAAAAAAAATGATGTTCACATGCTTAGGGAAAATTAATCAATGAAATTTATGAGTTAAATTAGTAGAAATCAAAGAACAAGCAAGAGTGTTCTTAATTTTCACATTAATTACTAAATTTATAGCAAATATGCTGTACTTGGAGATTGAACTTAAAGGCTAAAGGAAAGATATATTTGAAATGAAAAATGAAAAAAAAAAAGACTGTTGATTAAAACCCAAGCCATGGTAAGTATTTTTTTTTCCCACATGCTAATTCTCCCTTAGATATTATAAAAAAAATTGAAACATTAAAAAAAAATCAGAGATGGAAAAAAACCAATTGAATAATTAAACAAAAACAATTAAAACAATTAAAAAAACGGCCAGAAAATCATGGCACAAAATGCAAGGTACAATGGAAAATGCAGGCACAGAGGGCTAGAAAAGGCACCTCCTCTGGTCTCAGGGTAGAGTGGGGTCAGGGGACGCTCCACGGAAGGTGCTGTCAGAACTGAGTCTTACATGCGAACAAGAGATAGCCAGTCCAAGAGGAATGGGGTGGCCTTTCCAGCATGAGCGGAACACGGAGGGCTGATCATGCTGAGTTGCAGGGATGCAGCTGAGGTTGTGCAGGATCTAACCAGGGATTACACTGCACAAGACTCCAAGAGATGCCTTCAAATTATTCATTTAATATTCGCTTATTTATTGAGTGCCTACTGTGGCCACTGTCTGTTTCTCTTTGAGGTTAAAAAAAAAATCCAGCCCCCTCTGTGTTTTGGTGCTTATTACATTGCACACAAATGAGCAGGTTTATTGACATGTCTGCTTGATAAGACTGAGAGTGCCTTCAGGAATGGGCTATCAGTTTTTGTTTTTCTGCATCTACAGCATTTGGCATAGAGCCTAGAACATAGGAGGCACTGGATAAAGGCCTGTTAGATGAATGGCATAAATCACAAAGTAAATAAATAATAGCAAGTGAGCCAAGCATGAGAATTCAGTGTGATAAGGATTAAGCTCTTATTCAACACATATTATCTAAGTGCTCCTTGTGTGCTGTGCACTTTTTTCTAGAGACTTTAATACAACAGAGAACAAAACTGTCCAAAATCCCTGTGTCTTAGGCAAGATTCTCTTGAAGCAGAGCCTGAAATGGTTATTTTTGCTCAAGTGATTTATCTTGGAAGTGCTCACAGGGGAAAGGGAGTGAGGAAAGGAGGAGAGGGAGGGGAAAAAAGCCAAGCAAGAATGTGGTTTCAACTGAGACTAGTCTTAGATTGATCCTACAAAGAAACTCTAAAGCATGACTAATGTAACAGAGTTAGTCCCACCTTGGGACAAGGGGGGCTAGCCTTTTTTACCCCCAAGTTAATCAGTCATTGACTGAAGTCTGTCCCCAAGAAGGACATAGGAGAGTCCCATAGGACCAAGGTTATTGTACCTGCCCATTCATGGGACACGGTACTACCAAAGTGCCACTCTGGAGGATAACTTCCATGCCAAACTTAGTTTCCCCTAGTCTCATTGTGTTGCAGAAGTTTTATATCTTCATGAAGATGAGGGTGTAGTGCCCCTAGTGGTGTAGCAACTGTTTCCTGTGACTGCTGGTCTACTTCCGTGAGGATTCTCAAATGACCAAGTAGCACTCTTCTGGGTCTTTGGTGAATGCATCCCCTTCTCTGGAAACCAAGACTTTTATCCCTGTGGAGTCTGAAGTTACAGACAAAGGAAACACACATTTCCTAAGTGGCTCATCCTACTTTCATCCTTAGTTCTCTCACCCATGCCTTCTACCTGTTGGCCACATATCACATGTAACGGCCATTGGTTAAAGTGTATACCACATCATAAAGGATATCCCCCCATATTCTAAGGTGTCATCTTAAATCTGGCCCCTCAGCTGTCCTCAAAAGAGAGTTCCATCATTCTATCAGGCCAACAGCCTCTGGATTGTTTGCAATATGGTAGGACTAACAGATTCCTCAGTTACGTGCTCATTACCTTCTTGGAGATGTCCAGATGGTCAGGCTGCTTTTGGATGACATAATGACAGAAAATGGAAGTTAACATGGCCTTGCAGCAACACTGGGAATGTGTACTCTTATATGTCTCATGAGAATACAACCTACTTCTCATCTTCCTCTCTTATGAGTATGGAAAATCACACATTCATTAGATCAACAGCACATTCAATACATCTTAGATCATGCTAATCTCCTTCAGTAAAGACACGCCATCTGGGACAGCAGCCATGAATAAGACTATACTTGGTTAAGTTTGTGATAGTCCATGAATATCTATCATGAGCCATCTGGTTTTTGCACCAGTGAAGTTAATGGGATATGACAGTCTATTAAGGATTTGAGAGTGACACCAATATCTGCCATATATATTCTGGGATGAGATACTGTTTTTGATTTGCTATCTTGGAGGGAGAAACAACGTCACAGGCTTTTACTTGGCCTTTCTTACTATCATAGCTCTTATTCTCCAGGTCAGTTTGGGAGTTCTGCCAATTTGCTAAGGATGGCAATTTTGATTATACCTTCAGAAATCGGGGAAATAGCAATGGGTGAATCTCTGGATTCAACTAATCTGCTTTGAGATGGACCTGGGCCAGGAATTCATTTATTAGTGACCCCCACAGTCCCCACTATAACACGGGAAATAATGGCACTGTGGGTAGGGGTTCCTGGGTGTTACTATATATTCACACCCTGAATTCTACAACCCTTGAAAGATCTGGTTATTTGCCTGTCCTCAGTGTACAATTATCTGAGTAAATGGCCATAATCCTTTTGTTGCTGTTGTTTGCTCATTAAGGGGAAGGACTGGGAAAGCACCATTCTGTACACTTGCTGTGATGTTGCAGGTTTTCTTTTCTTTTCTTTTTTTCTTTTTTCTTTTTTTTTTTTTTTTTGTGGAGATCTGGTCTTTCCTTCAGTCAATGGGCTCTGGATCTGAGAACTCTTCGGTCTGTAAACTGGGCATACCTTTGGCTGCCATCCCAATCTCGATGTCTACTATGGCAAGTGGGTTCAGTTTGTTTCTGATTGTTAAGTGCTGCCACCTGGCCTCTTCAGTTTCGGGTTCTTATGATCCTCATTGCAATTAGGAAGTCCATTCTGAAGCAGTATCTGCCTTCATCTGTCCTGAACTACAGAGGAAAACTACCCGTTGGTTTTTCACCGCTTGTGACTATCTTACCAGACCATTCTTTATCACCTTGGTAAACAGATCATCCTCTGAGCCAACCCAAGGAACATAATTGGTTGGTACATTTTCTGGTCTCATATAATAGACATATTCTAGCATCCTCACTTCTCTGAGGCTCATGAATCCTTCCCCCATGGTTTTCCATGCTTTATCTGGCATCCCTCCTTCATAGAAAGTGAGCCATGAATTTCCCCAAGCTCCTAAGAGTTGCTCCAGCTATGTGTAAGAACCATCACTTGGGGCCCTTGTCAGAATGGTAAATGTGATATTTCAGAGGAGTGTCCCATACTGACAAGCTCTCCATTATCCAGCTTTGTATCCTTCCACCTTGGTCTGGCATAATCTGGATCCACTCCCATCACTGGTCCTGGCAGTACATGTTAGCTTGATCCTGCAGCCCTTTTGGAATATGATCTCTTTATTCACTCTTTGTATCAGGTAATGTGCCTCTTTCCAGCTGTTCAGCAAAGGTAAGAGCCTTGGCCATTATAATGCTGGAATATGTCAGGAATGATCAACACCTAACACCAGTGCTGGGGTCCTTATCGCCATTCAGGCAACATGTGATCCAGTTTGGGAATCTCATCCTTCGACCACCTAGGACCACCCACGTTTGGTACCTACTGTCTTAGGCTTGGTTCCCTGGAAGCAGAGTGTTCTTTAGCAGAAGAGTACCCACCCAAACATGAGTATTCTCATACAAGTGATTTCTTGGGGAAAATACTTTCCAGAGAAGGAGAGGTAAGGGAAGCAGAATGGAGCAGAGAGAGAGCTGAGCAGAAACATGGGTAGTCTCAGCTGACAACTAGCTTCGGTCTGAGCTCACAGTGAAACTTTGGAAAACAGTTTACATCGCAAAGTAATCTGCACCTCAAGGCAGTGGGCTGGCTTTTTGGTACCTCATGTGAGTCAGTCACTGGCTGTCATCTACCTCTTGATAGAAAGGGCTGGTTTTTGTTGGCTGAGGAAAATCCTATGAAGGACATGGTACAGATGCCACAGGTAAGTAGGGAGCAGATGGAAGGGAGCAGAGTTAAAAGTTGTTTTTTTTTTTTTTTTTTTTTTTTTTGAAAATTAGGTGAACTACTGGCACATTTGTTGCTGGGAATGACCAAGCAGAGAGTGCAAATGGGAAGATAAGTGAGAGAGGAAAATTGCTGTAGCTGAGTGGTTAAGAGGTGGTAGGAGCCAGCTTAAAAATGAATGGATTAATCTAAGCTAGAAGCATGGCGTTTGATCCACAGTACCAACAGAGAGGGCGTATCTGCAGAGGCTACAGGAGGTGTGTCAGGCTCCCCAGGGATGCGTCCCAGGAGGTTACAAAGCAGACGCACGGACCCTGATAGGTACTTGTCAAAATGGGAAGAAGTCTTCTCGACAAAAGCTGCATTTGTCCTGCATCTTAAAGAGGAGTACAAGGCTTTGTTTAGACAGAGGAGAGATCAGAGTTTCTATTTTTGTGGTTCTCTCTTCTGAGGAATTTCTATTCCTTTCCAAATTAAAGCAGCTCCTCTGAAAAATATTCCACAAAAATCCTTCTGAATCCAGGGAAACAAAACAAATCAACATTTATTCAAGATCTACTGTGTGCCAATGTAGCAAGTCAAATCCACACCATTGGGTGCAGAATGCTGAGCTTCCCACTGGAATTCTCTCCTGGACATCACAGGAAACAAAAAGACACAGCTTTGCTTTATTACCTGAAGAGTTTTCACTAATCTGCCTACTCAGGAACAAAAGTTCCTTACAATTCTGTTAATTCAGATATCAGGACCCCTTCCCAATACACACCCACAAAGTGCATTGGTCCCTGTGTACGCTACATGTTAACTGTGCATAGCTGCATTTTGTTCAGCTCATTGTATCTCCTTTACTGTGTCTTCCAGTGTCTGCCTTGGTGAGTGTGTGTGTCAAAGTCATGGCCAATATTCTGTAATGTCGGACTTTATGGCTTTACCCAGTCACCTGTGACATGCACATGATCAAAGTAACTGGGATGAAAACGTTGATGACGATGGTGGTGAGGTTGAGGGTCATCACATGTGATCTCTGTGCCTGTAACGGTGGTTAGCACATAGGAGACCTTTAATTTGTTGGTTGGATGGATGGATAGAGGTGGAACACATGAATGAATGAGTAACATGAAACTAGATTCCTTAGATTCTAACTTGGATATGTTCTAAATGTAGATGAACCAAAAACCTGTTATTCAGCTATTAACAAAGTTTATTGTCTTTCTTTACAGGTAATTATGCTGTCAAGGGCTGAGTTCATTGTTTCCTCTCAAGAGAGGGGTTGTGAGGCAGTGAAAAGAACGTGGCTTTAGAATTTGAAGCCTGGTGTTAAAATATAATTCGGTTACGTCCTAGCAGTGTTATCTTGGGCCAGTCACTTAACCTCCCTCAGGCTTTCTCTACATTTACAAAAAGTAGAATAATAACCCCTCGATTGTACAGGACTTGGGGAAGGATTACACTAGATGATGCATTAGAAGGCAGTGTGCGTGCCAGAAACAACACAGAAATTTGAGCTGCCATTCTTCTCTTTGATGCAGGCGATGCCAGCTCTTCTCTGTTTCTGAATTCATAGGAGCTTAGCTTTTCAGATATGTTATCTTTTTATTTCTGCCTAGAAAACGTGATGATCATGGGAATGCTGCTAATCCACAGGAAAATGAAGAGGATAATGAGAGCCCTTCACCTCTGCTGAACAGGACAGCTCACACGGTGTGTTCCCACGCCCAATCTCATCCAGTCCTCACGGCAGGTCCAGGCAGTGGCTGTTCAAGTCCCCGTCATCACTGCTGGAACTGTGCCCCCAGCAGCAGTCTCCTTTGGTTGGAGGGAAGGAGCTGAGCAGATGCTGCAGCTAAATTCCCTGTGCAGGAAATGAAACAGAGGCTGGGATCCCAGCTGCTGGGGCTGGACGTCTGCTGCCTAACTCATTGCTGACTCTGACTGTGAAGGTGAATTTGATGCATCAACTTGCCTGGGTCGCAAGGTGCCCAGAGGTTTGGTCCATATCCTGGGCATGTCTGTGGAGGGATTTTTTAACTGATAGACTGAGTGAAGGAGATTGCCCTCCCTAGTGAGTGTGGGCCTCAACCAAGCCACTGAAGACCTGAGTAGAACAAAGAAATTGAGGAAGAGGGAAATCCACCCATGTCACTGCTTTGAGCTAGGACATTGACCCTTCTTGGGTCTGCAGCCTGTTGGCTTTGGACTGGAGCCTACTTCATCAACTCTCCTGGTTCTCAGGACTTCAGATTCAGATGGGAACTACACCATCAACGCTCCTGAATCTCCGATTTGCCAACTGCAGGTCTCAGGACTTCTCAGCCTCCATAATTGTGTGAGCCAGTTCCTTATAACAAATAATGCATACATGCATAGTATACGTGTGGAGATTCTATCTGTCTGTCTGTCTATCTATCTATCTATCTATCTCTCCATTCTGTTGATTCTGTTTCTCTGAAGAACCTTAGCAAATATGCCAATCAAGGGGCAAATCACATATGGGAAAAAAAGCTCTCGATAAAGAATGGAAGTACTTATGTAAATATGAAAGACTAGATATTAAGTAAAACTCCTCCCATGAGAGCACAGCTAAAAATGCTAGATAAAGTACTTTAAAGTATTTTATTAATAAATCTTACATTTTAGAACAGTTCTAGATTTACAAGAAAATTGCAAACCTGGTGTAGAGTTTCCACAGAACCTCACACCCAGTTTCTTTTATTATTATCATCATTTTACATTGGTAGAGTATATTTGTTATGATTAATTAAACAATATCGATACATTATTATTAATTAAAATCCATAAGTTTTTCAGATTTCCTTAATTTTTACTTAACGTCTTTTTTTTCTGTTCCAAGGTTCCATCCAGGATAGACATTACGTTCAAATGCCATGTTTTCTAGGGTTGTCTTGGCTGATTCTCAGACTGTCCTCATGTTTGATGTTGTCGATGCTTCTGAAGATTACTGGCATATTCTGCAGAATGCCTCTCAGTTGGTATTTGTCTGTTGCTTTTCTCATGATTAGCCTAGAGTCAGAGGCTTTGGAAGAAAGAAGATAAAGGTAAATGGCATTTTTATCACATTATGTCAAGAGTACTTACAACCAGAACACCTTATCACTGCTGATGTCGGCCCTGATTACCTAGAAGGGGTGGTGTTTGTCAGAGTTTTCCACTGTGGAGTTACTTCCTTCACTCCTTCCTCTCCCCTTGCTCAGCTACTGTGCTGTGTGTGGCAGGAAGTCTTTACTTGTAATTCACATTTAAAAAGTGGGCAATTATGCTCCATCTCCTTAGGTCAGAGTATCTACATATACTATTTGGAATTTTTCTGCATAGAAGTTTTGCCTCTTCTCTCACACTTATTTATTTATATCAGTGAGGCTTATGATAATTTATTTTATGCCTTAGGTTATGATCCAGTATTACTTTATTCTGTTGCTCTTTTTTTCCCCCCCAGTTTGACCATCTGCGATTTTTTCACTTAGCTCTTATTTCCCTTTGACATGCCCCCATCATTGTCTGTGTCAGTACTTTCTTTCTTTCTGTCCTTGTAAGATGCTCCAGGCTCATCCAGTATATTCCCTGCTTCAGCACTAGAGTCAGCCATTTTTCCAAGAGACTCTGGTTCCTTTTGTTGAAGAATGGTATTAGAAACCAAGATCTGCACTAAGTGTGTTCATTACTACTGGAGGGTTGTTACTTTTAGGTCTCCACAGCTGACAAAACAGGGGAATATGTGTGTGTATATTAATTCATGCATATACAGATATCTATAAATATTTCTGTATGTTACCATCTGTATCTATATTCAGCCAAACGCGAGTTGATGCTGATGTCTTCAACTCTGATTCGTTATCACAGGAATCATTCTAGCCTTTTCCCTGGCTTGTCTGTAGTCTTCCACTTCAACAGTGAGAAAACTACCATTTTCCATCCATTTTACTTAATTGTTCATCTTTAGTATATAAGCATAGCAGTATCAGAATTGTTAATCAATACACTTGGGGTAAACAATTTTACCAACCAGTGTATGGTGCTGATTGTATGAGTATAATTTATTTTGCATTTAGTTTTACAGACTCTACTTATTTCTGGATTTGCTTAGGTAAGGACCTTTTCCTCCGACCCCTTCAAGTGAGGTTGTTTCATGCATTTCCAATGCATTTAGATTGTATTGTCACATTCTATATTCCATCTTGGGGTTCTACTGACCACTTAAGTAGTTATTTTTTTATTTGAATGCTTAAGATGCACTCTTTGCTCAGTAAAGTCCAATGGGTTTTGACAAATGCATAGTGTGATATATCCACAGTATCATACTATTTCAGACAGAATGGTTTTACCTCCCTGAAAAAATTCACCTGTTCACATCTCCATTCTCTCCTCTGAAGCTCTTGGCAACTACTGATTTTTTTTACTGTCTATAGTTTTGCCTTTTCTAGAGGATTATATAAATAGAATTATATAATTCTATTTACATAATTATATATATGTAGTATTTGTATATTAGTTTCTTTCACTTAGTGATATACATTTAAGGTTAACCCATGTCTCTTCATGGCATTATTGCTCATTTTTATTGGTGAATAATATTCCCTTGTATAGCTGTACCACAGTTTCCTTAATCCTTTTATCTATTGAAGAATATCTTGATTGCTTCCAGTTTTTGGCAATTATGGATAAAGCTGCTATAAACATTTACATTCAGGTTTTGTGTGGACATAACTTTTCAAGTCTATTGTGTAAATATCTAGGAATGCAATTGCTAGATTTTGTTTATTTTGTAAAAAACCTGCCAAACTGTCTTCCAAGTGGCAGTATAATTTTACATCCCCACAAGCAAGGAAGGCAAATTGTTTGTTTTGAAACTTTTCCAGGAATTGGTATTGTCAGTATTTAAAAATTTAGTATTCTGGTAGGTGTGTGGTAGGATCTCATTGTTGTCTTAATTTGTAGTTCCCTTGTGACAAATTGTTTTAGTTCATTCAGGCTGCTATAACAAAAATACCATAGACTGGGTGGCTTAAAAAACAAACATTTGTTTCCCAGAGTTCTGTTGGCTGAGAAGTTTAAGATCAAGATGCTGTCAAATTCAGTGTCTGGTGAGGGTCTGCTTCCTGGTTCATAGGTCAATGTCTTCTCATTACGTCCTTAAATAGTGGAAGAGGCTAGGGAGCTCTCTGGGGTCTCTTTTACTCGGGCAGTAATCTCATTCATGTGGGCTCTATCTCCATGACCTAATCCCTTCCTGAAGGTCCCACTTTTAAATAGCATTGTCTTGGGGATTAGGTTTCAACATATGGATTTCAGGGGAAACAAGCATTCAGTTTACAACATACATGATTCAAGCAGCTTTTAATGTACTTATTTGTCATCTGTGTATCTTCTTTGATGAGTTGTCTGTTCAGATTTTTGCCCATTTTTCAGCTGAGCTTTTGCTTTGCTTATTGTTGAGTCTTAAAATACCTCTTTAAGTGCCAGATAAATTTGCAGGAAAGAAGGAAGTTCTTCAAAGTACTGACATGGCAAGAAAGTTTAAATTCATGTGTAAGCAAACACTGGAACCAGCATTTTTTTCCTGGAGATTTTTGCCAATGCCTGGAAGTCTAGAATTTGGTGTTAATGTGTAATGCAGTGGCAAATGGGAGAGAAGGGTGAGGGCCTAAACTGGGGGAGGTCAGAAGATTAGTATTGAACAGAAACTGCAAGGAATGAAAAAAAAATCCAACCAACTGAAAAATCAAAGCAGAAAACTTGCTCTGCAGAAGAAGTAGCAAAGAGATTGTTTTTCCAAGCCTATGGATATTTGGATGGATGATGAATGAATTGGCCGTCTGGGGGAGGTGGGTGGGTGGGGTGGAAATGAGCAGGGATAAAACAATGTCTACACTATCAATCTTAATTGTAACTCAGATTCACATGGGGATGGGTAAGAATTCACACCGTCTGGGTAGACATACTCATGAAAATCCCCAGTTAAAATACAATTTAATTCTCATTTATATTTCCTATCTTTTTATTTTCCTGTCTGCATTACCTGTAATTTCTTCATGTCTATCTTCCAGTTCACATATTCTCACTTTGGATTGGTAAGATCTTCATTAATCAAATGTCAAATACCAATTGTTTCTGGAAGAAAAGACTTTAAACTCAGACCTCAAATAATAATCAAACATAAAATTCCAGGGAGCATGAGTTCATACACACACACACACACACACACACACACACACACACACACCCAACAAAAGCACAAGGAAAAGAAGCTATCATGAACAAGTTAACAAATAGAAAAAAAAAATGTGAGGTCAAATCCCAAACTGGAGTTTTCAGATATAGGATACTAAATGAACATATTCAAATGTTAAAAATCTAAAAGGATCAAAAATATGATAAAAGTACAAGAGACTACCACAACTGACCCATCACAATTGGAATAAAACATATGTGACATCAAGAAATTTAAAAAGTAAAAAAATAATATTAAAACTCAGTGGAAAGACTAATGTAGATTAGAGACATTAAAAGAGAGAATAAGTGATCTGGGAGATAGGTTTGAGGAAATTACATAGAATGCATCTCCACAGAGACAAGAGATGGGAAGTATGAATGAGAATAAAAGAACATGAATGAGTTAGGAAGTCAAACATAAGCCTAATGGAAGTTCCAGAAAGATGACAGAGAAGAGGGAGAAGTCATATTAAAAAAATAATGTCTGAGCACATTTCTTACATTCTTACACTCATGATTCTTACAATCATTTTTTACATTCATGAGGCAGATAAATCCCAAACAAGATACATAAAGTGTAAGTCACATCTGGAAACACAGTGAATTGAACAGAAACTGCAAGGAACGAAAAAAAAAAGGTTAGTAAAGAAGTTTAGTAAAGAAGAATAGAAGAACTTAAGCCATTAAGAGATAAAAGATTGAAATGTATGAAGAAACTAAAATTAGCCTGACAACTGATTTCTGAATAGTAACAAAGCTAAACTTATTATGGTAATCATTTCACAATATATGTAAGTCAAGTCATTATGTTATACACCTTAAACTTACACAGTGCTGCAGGTCAGTTTTATCTCAATAAAGCTGAAAAAAAAGAGTATCAAAGGAAGCTAGAAGACTGGGAAATTTTCTTCAGAACTGAGAGAAAATAACTCTCAAATAATAATTCTATATTAATATTATTAACATTATATATTAGGGGACTTGCGCTTCTGGATATGGAGACATTATAATAAAACTGTAGTAATTAAGGTACTGTGACATTGATATGGAGATAGTTAGGCAGGTCAGCAGGATGAGCAGGGAGTCCAGCATCAGCTCTACACACATATATGGAAGCCTGTTAGATGACCTAGTTGGTCCTGAAGATCAGTGGAGAAAGGATGGAAAATTCTACAAATGGTGCAAAGACAATTCTTCATTTAAATGGAGATGGACAATTCTTTATTTAAATGAAAATGGATCTTCACTGTGTTTCAGACACAAAAAACAATTCTAGATGGATTGAGTACTTAATGTTAATGGCAAAATTTAAAATCTTTTCGAAGAATATATAGGCTAATGTCTTTATTATCTTGCGATAGGAAGAATTTTTTTTAAATTGAAGTATAGTCAGTTTGCAACATTGTGTCAATTTCTAACGTACAGTATGTTTCAGTCATACATGTATTCATTTTCATATTCTTTTTCATTAAAAGTTACTATGAGATGTTGAATAAAGTTCTCTGTGCTATACAGTTGAAACTTGTTGTTCATTTATTTTATGTATAGTGGTTAGTACCTGCAAATCTTGAACTCCCAATTTATCCCTTCCCAACCTCTTTCCTTCCAGTAACCATAAGTTTGTTTTTGTTTTGTCAAGTTCATTTGGGTTATTTGTTTATTTTTTTGGTTTCACATATAAGTGATATCATAGGGTATTTTTCTTTCTCTTTCTGGCTTACTTCACTTAGAATGACAATCTCCAGGTCCATTCATGTTGCTGCAAATGACATTATTTTATTCTTTTTTATGAGTAGTAGGGTGAATGTCTTAAGACACAAAAAGCATAAACCATAAAGGGAAATGTTGATAAATTCAACTAAGTTAAAATGGGCAACTTTTGTTGCTCAGAACACATTATACACAGAGTGAAAAGGTAATGCATAAACCTAGAGACCATATTTTTAACATATGTAATTGACAGAGTACTGTTGTGTACAATATGTTTAAAGAAAAACTCCTGAGAATCAACAAGAAAAAAGCTGAATGATTCCAGTGGATAAATGGAATAAAGACATGAATAGGAATTTCACAAAAGGGTAAACGTAAATGGTCAATAAAGCAGGGAAAAGATACTCAATCTCCTTAGAAATGAAAGAAATGCTAATTAAAATAGGAAATAAAATTTTACAACTGTTAGATTGGCTAGCAAAAACCTTGAAAATGCCAATTGTTGGCAAGAATGTGGAGTAATGAGAACCCTTGTACCCTGCAGGTAGGAGCATACATCGGCATAAAACAGTTTGCGATGATCTAATAAAGTTGAAGATCCACACATCCTATGACCCTCAATTCTACTCCTGGATATTTGTTCTTTGGCACTGGTTCATGCTGTAGTGCAAATGTTTCCCAGGGCTTCATGAAGATTTTCCAGGGGGTCTGCAAACATAGTTTGTTTTAAGTGAATCAATTTTTAGACCTTCAATTTCTGTATTCATTCTTTTCTAAAATTTTGTCTGATAACACATTTTGGATAAGAACTTCTCGTTGGTTCTCCCTTTCCTAACTCCCCTTTCGCACTCATCCTTATTCTGTGGTTACAAAAGAAAATCTCTCACAGACCTTCTCTTCCTCTGTGCATCGCCCTGGAATATAAAAATCTTTGGGGAGCACCAAAAAGGCAATGCAAGATATGGTTTCCCTGAAGCTTCCTTCAGTCAAGATGCCTTTAACCTGTGGTAGGGCTTCGTGATTTTTGTGGTCTTGTGAATTTTTCTGTTAAGAGCAGATTATTGTGCTGGAAATGGAATCTTTTGGTTCAGCTCAGGATATTCTGAGTCCAGCAGGAGTGCTGACAATTTTCCTTACCTCTTGAAATCTCTGACTACCATCCAAATTGCATCACTGTTGTGAATATCGAAGGTGCCAGTCCCTTATTTCACCCAGGTAACACATCCAGAGCAAGGCTATATCTCTATCACCTGTCCAACCATTCATCCATCCATCCATCCAGCCATCCATCCATCCATCCATCCATCCATTTATTATCTATGTTAGAGTCATAAGGCAAAAGTGAAATGTTTGTCAGGGCTTCATGGTAACACATTTATTTAATATGAGATATGAAATCAGATCTTTATTTCTGATGCAAAGTCTGGCCTGGTTGATTGGTTAAAACTAAGGATTAGTTTTGCCTGTTCAGTTATATACTGGTTATTACCCATAAATTAAATTGGTTCTATCCTCATTTCTGAAGTTTAAATGAAAATATTTTAAAAGCACGTTAGGATAAAAACATTTTATCTAAAATATTACATCAGCAAAATTTGATGAGAATCAACAGTATTTCCTTTTCCTAACCCTGTCCAGGGTGTATAACCTGTATCAGGTTAAACAAAGGGATTATAAGTGAAAAAATTCCAGGTGTGATGAACAGTTATTTGATAAATCTTTTTGGACAAGACATAATGATAGAGCCTCTTTGTTATATTTCCCAGAAACTGAAAAAAATGAATACTTCAAATGACTGAAAAAAGTTTTTACAAGTCAAGTGGTCTGCAAGTCTTTACTTTCAACCAAATCAAAAAAGGTTCTAACCAAGTTGTCAGCTGAGGGATCATTAACAGTAATTTTTAAAGCTGTTAGATTACTAAGTGATTTTTTTGCATAAAATATAGAAAGAGTTCAAAGAATGGAATGACTTTTCTATAACATTCTTTCCATTTCCAGCTTTAATATCAATGGTGATATTTCTGCCTTGAAAATTTCTAGAATGTCCAGAGAAGCAGCAGCAACTCCAGGAATGTCTATAGGCTGAAGCCCGTTGTGTTAGCCTGGACGAGGGAGACTGGGCTGGGAGACAGCTGGAGACCCAGGCACTGCCTGCCATCTTCTGTGCCCGCAGACAGGGTTGCCTGCTGTTTTCCATCCCCCTCCCCCCAGCCTCCTTCTCTCCTTGACGTCCTCTCTCTGTCCCACACCTGCAGAAGATAAAGTCTCATTTGAGAATAGGAACTGGTGGAAGGAAGTGCCAGCCACTTATGGCTCTATGTTTGAATTTGCATTATCACAAGGTTTTACCATGTTTATAGCGTGACCAATATTCCAGTCTATGTAACGATTTAAGATGCTATTGAAAAATTTTAGATGTTTACTTAAAAATATTTGAGGGATTATTTAGCTTTTCAATAGTTTTTAGCAGATACTCAGGCCAAAAAACTTTATTATTTTTTTGAGGACTTTTGCCTTAGGAAAATTCTCGCATATACACAATAAGGCTCATATAGAAGCTTATTTTTTTTTGTTCATAATAGCAAAATGCTAGAAACAATCAAATGCCCATTTACAGTAGAGTCAAAAAATAACATATGATGCATTTAAACAATGGAATACTATACAGCAATGAAATTTAACAAGTGAGAGTTATGTTTCTCAAAGCTGAGTGAAAAAAGCAAATACAAAAGAATATATACAGTATGATTTCTTTTATCCAAAGTTCAAAACCAAGCAAAACTAAGCATTATATTGTTTGGGGTTTACCATGGCAAAATCATAAAGAAAAGCAAGTGACAGCATAAAATTTAGGATAAAGTTTCTCATGGTTAGCAGGGTAAGGCAATGCATTAGGCGTGCATGAGAACATCACAGATAGTATTCTATTTGTCAAACTCCAAGGTGGATACTGAGTTTTTATCCTGTTATTAAAATTATGAATATGTATTATATATATAAACTATCCTCTATTATGTAAATAATTAAATTATTACTAATAAAATATTATAAATAATTTTGTTAATTATAAACTTAATATTAAGATATTATATTCATACTATTATAAATATTTTAAAATGAAATGCAAGGGAAACACAGGTGTGTCTGAGGCTCAGATATTACTGTCAAGGGATAAAGGTGGAAGTTAAGATGAGCGAGAAGAAACTGGGAGCTCTTGTGGGTGGTGACCTATCCCTTTTCCTGTTGGGACTTTCTCTTGTCCATCCCCAACCCAGCCCACCTCCAGGAACCTCCAGGCAGCTGGGGAGTTGGCATCGGGAGGGTAGCAGTGTTCGTGTTCTGCATATCCTTTCTGTTTTGACACAAGACCCCCACTGGTAGCTGGGGCACAGAAGCGAAGTCATGGTTGGGGAGAGGGTCTGGAGGGAAGGAAGCAGCCCAGCAGCCTCCGGTCTCAGCGGGGACCTGAAGTGCTTATCAGGAGCTCAACTGGAAGTTCACAGGGGTGACTGGGTGTCAGTGGGTTTGCAGGGGCAAAAGGCCCACTCCAGACTTGTTGATTCCAGGACTATGAGAGCAAGAGCAATTCCAGACACCACTAGCCTGTGAGCCCAGGCTCCCCAGCACAACCTGCGACATTCAGAGTCTGCTCAGGACCTCGCCTTTCGAAGCAGGCTGACCCCTTCACTCTCTCTGTCCCCAGGTTCATTCTCAGAATACCTTGGACCCATTCCTTTTGCTTCCAAAATTCCTTTTGTTCTTGTCCCTTGCTCATCCTTAGTCGATATTTGGGCTTGGAACCGTGGGCTTTTTCTACTGTTATTGTTCCTTGAACTTGGTAAGTGATGTCTGAGTGAGACAGCTGGTTTAACCTTGGCTCTGCCTAAAGATGGGGCTCGTTTACAGTCTCCCTCCGGGTCATTGGGAGCTCCACCTGGGAAATGAAGCTGGTACCAGCTCACCGTGGTGTCCTGAAGGGACCTTCCATGCTGGTTTGAAGGTCTTTGAGGAACTGGGATGGGCAATAAATGCCACAGTGTAGACTTCGTCTCCCGATGCCTTAAATATTTACTGTGAGGACAGCTGAAGGCTTTGATGGGACTAGAGCAAAGAACGTTGACAGGAGTTGTACTCAGTGAGAAGGGAGCGGGGCTGGAGGCCTTTATCCAGTCTTCTCCTGAGCGATTTTCATGAACATCATTCTTTCCAATAGGTCATGCAGATAGAGTACTAAACACTGACTATCCAGTCTTCCACTTGGAAAGTTACAATGCAGAGTGATTTTTTAAAGGCTCTGAGAAGTTGTGCAATAAAGATTTAATCCTGTGTTTGCCAAACATAAAGGATCATGAGAATTCATCATTCCTTGCTTCCCTCCCCCACTCCCTCCTTCCTTCCTTGATTTCTTCTAACATCCCAAAGGACTAGACTTGTCTAGAATGCAGCTTGGGAGACACAGCTCCGGCGATGGGGCTCAATCCACAATAGCAAGTGAAAACTGGGTCTCATGGCCACTGTGCACTGAGCAGCCAGCCGACCTTGACCGCCTGGTGCACTTGAGGAAGCACAAATCAACAAGTTCTGTGGCTTCACTGAAAAAAGCATGTTGGAAGGTCACCCGACAGATGTTTTGTATTATTAGTTGAGCTGGAAGAACTCATTACTACTAATGAGAATGAATTTATGTCATTTTATTGACATACATTTACCAGTAAAAATGTAGCTCTAAAGCATAGAGTGGTCCCGTTACACACGGTTCTAGAATCTTTCAATGCGTTTCCATGATAAATTATTTTACTTAATTGGCACCTTCTGTCATTCTAGTGACATTTTGCCTTCTGATTGTATAATCAGTTCTTCATTATTGATGGTCTACAACCGAATCATAAGACATTTCAAAACATTGTAAGGTGTTTAAATCATTTATATGTAATCTTCAAGCATATTCATTCCTTCTATAAACATCAGGAGCGTACTGAGATCACAGTTCCCTGCTAAGTCAGAGAATCAGACGATGGAACAGAATCAACTTCACTTTCTAAGGAAGTTTTAACAGTGTAAGCCTCCTTCATGCAAAGTGGTGCTATAGGGCCTTCCCACCCCTGGGGCATTTATTCAGTTATTATCGTCTCTTTTTTGCAAGTGAGGAATCTGAGACATAGCGACGTTAAACTCCCCTAGGGTCAGTTATGCTGTGAGATTCAACATGAGAGAAAAAAATCAAGATCTCAGGATAGACTGCACTTTAAGTAGGGAGGCTTTGCACTGGAATCAGCAAAGTTTAAAAGCACTGGTGACGCCCAAACAGGGGCTTAAACTAAACAAGGGCTGCCCAACCCTCCCTGCTGGCCAATTTCTGAGTCCGTGAGAACTCCCCCCTCAAGAGTGCTGTGGTTTCAGAATTTGATCATTCTGACCAAGTTCTTTTAGTAGCCAAATCTGATCTTTTGACAGGAAAGAGCAGTGGTTTTATATCTTTTTTTTTTTTTTAAGGCGGTACTTGAATGCTTTCTTCAGATGAAGTAGCATAGAGATGCCTAATACAGAAACAGCTCAGGGAGGGGGGTCCTCTGAGTCCCTCCTTTTCAGCCTCTCCTTGTCCTTGGTAGTGGTGGCTTCAGCATGTCTAGATAAAAGGAGATTAGGACCATTCATCTGATTGTAAAGGGGGGAGACCTCATCTTAATCTACAATTAAACAGCAAAGTTTTATTAGATATTTAGATTATTTATTAGATTAGCTTATTATTCTGATGAGCTGTTATAGGTTATATTATATTATATAAACAAAATTATATTTAATACATAAAATATTACAGGTTAGATTATTATTATAAACCTTCATTAGACATAGGTTGTGCAGGTTTGTTAGATGTAGCTTAGGTGTGGGATTTTATTAGACTGTAGGTTATTTGGGGACCCCTGTGTATGGGGTAGCTGGTTAGAACAGGAGTGATTAAGACTCCTTCCACCAAGCACCCACTGGGTGTCCCTTTGTCCTCGAGCCCCTTCAGACCCCTCCACCGCCTGCCAGGCAGTTCAGACAGTACTGGTTTGGGGTGATAGCCCAGTTCTTGGCACTTGAAGCTGAGCATCCTGTGACCTTGGCAAACCTCCCCCTCTCCCTGAACACGGACTCCCCGGGCCCAGGAGGATTCAGCATCTTGCCCCCAGTCTGTCCCCCAGGATTTTCTGGAGATGAATGAAATTGAATCCACAAAACCTTCTCTGTTCCTTGGGGAACAGGGAGATGTAAGGAGAAGAAGAGAAAAGATACCATTAAATTAAACTATCAGTAGCCTGGCCACACAGGGACAACATTCCTGGATCCAGCCTGTCCCGTTGGAGCTGTTGACTGACTTATTTACAAAAAGGCTCAGAGCCTTTCCCCGCGGCTCCCTATATCAAGAAAGAATTGGAAAGTGATTGACAGTTTTGTCTTCCTTCTGGCAGTCCTTGTGTTTTCCCCTACACTGCATACTCAGTGGAAATCTGTGGGACTGCATAAGAGGGCAGATGGCATGCAATCACATGACCAGCAACTAAGCTCCCATCCTTGACACAGGCTTAGGCGGTGATCCAGCCTGAGACAAGGATTGCTGAGTTACTGTAAAGAGAAAGCCTCTTCCAAATGCTCAGACTCCCTGGCTCTCACCACAGGCGTAGGGGACTTGACTGTGAATACTTCTGGAATCCTCTCTGCCTTGTTCTTGATTAACCATTGAGATGGCGATGTACATTTCAGCAAAATGTGAACCTCATTCTGCTCCAAGCAGAGAGCAAACTGTAAGAACTAGGCGTTGTCCTAAAACATTGATAGATGGATTCACCCATTCATTTATTTTTGTATCAAGCATTGTGCAAAGTAATGAAGAGGCAGATTGAAAAACAAAATCAGTACACTGGTTCCTCACCTGGGTGTTAGATACGTGTGGACCCCCGGATACTGTAGGCAAAAAGCAAGGGTATGCTTATGTCCATTTATCTTGAGAGAGGATGTGTAGCTTTGATTAGATTCCCCAAAGTTTAAGAGCAGCTCGTTCATGGGAAGGATCTGTTGCAAAGACTTTTGTGATAAAGTGTAGAATACATTAATTCAATCCAAGTCAGATGGAGTGGTGATGGAATGTGCAGGTGAAATATGAATTTCCAAAGGTGGAAACACAGATGGCCCAGGTGTTAGCAGCTGGACAAGAAAAGCAGTGAAGATTCCTCCTGGAGTGTGTTTACCTGATGCCTGATAATAGAAAGGTGAAAGCAACCCTTCTGGGAGATGAGAAGGAGGTTTTGCAGAATGCATGGAACCACGAGTAACTTCTGGGATCATTTTTCTTCGCTAGACCTTACTGATGGTTTTCAGATTCCGTATGTAAGTGAGGGGGCAGGTGGCGTGTGGCTGTATGGGGGTGACTCTGGGGAAGTGAATTGAGACCTGAGTTTGGGCAGCCTTTTTGGTCTGTAGAAGCAGTAATTTTCCCTAAGGACACAGGCAACCACTGGAGGATTTTAAGGGGTGTGGCATGATCTGATGGGTAAGGACAGCCCCCAGCGTCTGAAACTTAAGGACCAGTCCAGCTTTCTGATCTCAGACTCTGACCTCAGGTATCAGGCTCTGCTTTTTGTATGATGCTGGCTGGCGAGTTAAAAGGAAATCCTGTGTCCTTGGTGTGTCTCTTTCCCACCACGCATAGAGATTGTCAAGGGACAAGTGCTAGGGTAAAGACAGCTGCTAACTCACAGCCTTTTTCTTCAGACATTAACATGGCCAGCAGACTCCTGGAACTGCATTTTCTCACATGATTAGATAACAAATGTGTGATGCTTTGAGTCTTTATAAACACCTGCTTACAGACAACGAAGACATGGAAAACAGAGTTTCAAAATAAAGACCTGTTTTCAGAAATAATTTTGACATATTTTTGAGTTAGCCAGGTGTGATTTTCTGCAAAAATTTTCTGAGATCGTGGAACAAAACATTAAGGGACTCTTAGGAGTGGGGTGGGCGCTGTCCTGGAATGCATCAGACTTCAGAGGCCAAAGACAGTTGGGTTAACCCTCGGATTCCTGGGATTTATGATATTCTTAATCAGGAAGAAGGATCTGCAAGATTTCTTCCAATTCCAAATGAAGGCAAAATTTATGTGCGGTCGGGTGAATTGGCCATCTCTTTCTAGAAAAGGCCATTTCATTTTCAGCCTTCATTTAGAGTTGGGAGTGATTTATCCCCTCGGTTAAGTGCCACACAGTCGGTCTTGAACCAAGGTGCATGTGAGACGTTTATTGGGCTGTAGCATAAGCCAGATGGCATGCCTGCTCCCGGTGGGCCCCGCGGTCCTGTCTCCCCATCAAGCCACTGCCAGGCGGCACAGATTTGCACTCAAAGCAGTGCCAGTCCCACACCCAGAATAAGTGCAAAACAATGAAACCTCTACCAAAACCTCCGCAAGAATTCCAAAGAATCACAATCCCATTCTCAGGAAAACGTTTTGAAATCTAGAGTTTCCATCTTTGCCGTATAGATTTTGCTGGCATAGTCCACTCCAACCTCTGCTTCCCTCTGCGTTGCTCATAAAAGTCTTTCTAAATGGAGGCCCGGCAGATTCTCACTTTTTTGTCTCCTCCCCTTCAGGTCTTTATCATGTCAATCAAAATCATCCTCCTCCCTTCATTACCTGCATTGAGTCAGACCAAGAAAACCAGGAGTGAACTTCATCAAGTCTTCCTTCTTCAGCAACAGTATGTCGGGGTGGTCAGGAGGAGGTCTGAGTTCTCAGCCCAGGCTCGCTGCCTCTGTCCTGGTCACGAGAACAAGCTGAGAAGCCTGTGGGAGATGAGACTGTACGAAGCATCCTTGACCATCCAGGCCCCGGCTTACACAGCAGCTAACGACAGGCCATGAGCAAGTCCGGGGAAGATCTGCTGAGCCTGTTCCCAGTCAACAAAGCCATCCAGCTGTCCCACAGACCTGTGAGCTTCAATGCTAGTCTGTCATTTTAAGCCAGTGAGTTTTGTGGTGGATTTTTGTTATGAAGCAGTACTGAGGCGATAGCAGATGATGGCTGTCTACTGTCTTAAGTGCATTACAAATCAGGCTAAGTCTAACTTCAGTTTCATCCTCTTCCTAAGGCAATCTCTTTGCCCATGTCAGCCTACGTGATTTTCCTCTCAGCCGAATTTCTTCACCATAGAATTAGGGATCAGTCTCGGCGTTGTCCTGGGACTTCTCCTACTTTTCTCACGTACGTTAAGAGGCTCAGTATCGTAGACAGAACAATTTCCCCTCCTTCCCTCCTACGTTCTTTGGCTGGCCTGATAATAAAATTGACATAAGACAGATTAACAGGAGAAAAACAAATTTAATTTCATTCTTACAGGAGCCATATAAAACTATGTGACTCAAAAAAGTGACCAAAGCACTCTACCTTTTAGACAAAAAAACAGTAAATTCATAGAGAATTGACCAGACAAAGGGTTTTGGCCTTGAGGTAATAAATTAGTGAAGAAATAACAAGATTTGTTTGTTCAGCCTCCTCGGACCTAAATTCCCTATTTCTGCTGATAAGGATGCCTTCTGCCCTCCTGGTGCAGGAGAGTACCTTTCACAGGGGAGATTTATCTCCTGCTTTCAGAGGGACAAAGGAGGGTCAGCGTGTCCTTCTTGTACTGGCTGTTTCTCAGGTCACTTTAATTCAAAATAATCAATATTCCAAAGTGACACATTTTGGGGGGCATCTTCTGCTCCCTTTCCTCATGCTGCCTCGCCACCCTGCCCCCACCCAAATCGTGTCCCCTTGCAACGTCTCATGATGTAACACCATCATGACCCACAGGAGAAAAGAACTTTTTAACTGTCTCCATAATGTCAAGAATATCATTTGTTATACCTAACTCATGCGTTTTGCTCCGTGACAGCGTAAAGCTGTCAACATTTTTGTCGAGAGAGAAATAAAAAGCAAAGAAACCAGCTGAGTGCTATTCAAGTGGGTAGAAGCCCCCCAGGTTAGATGGTGCTAGTCTCTCCTGTCCCCAGCCTCTCGTCCCGTGTCTGGGAACTCTTCTTTAGGAGACGGCAAGCTTCCTGAGGTTAGCATCCTTTGTCTTCTTTTTGCATCTCTCTTAAGATCTCAGGGGGCACCAAGACGTAGGCCATTATAAATGATTGCTGACTGACTACTTGATGGATACCTTAAAAGGTGTAGCAATGTCCCCTCCTGCCCCCAGTGGATGGACATTTTTCAATTCTTGTTTGCTTTGTCCTCTTCCCCTCATTTCTCCTTGATTACTGCCAGGGAAGTTTCCTCCATCCCAACTCCAGGGAGCCTGTTTTATTTCTTAATTACTTTCCCTGCTGAGAACATTCCTGTCTTGCTGTATCTAACCCAAATTTCCCTTCTGTAGCTTCAGGCCATTGCTCCTTAGTCTAAATCCTCTGAAAGGAAGAATAATTCCCTTGATTAATTTATATTGTAATCTCGAAGCTGTTTATACATCACAATTTCTGCTTCCCCTGGAGTCTCTTTTTGCTAGATTAGAGGAATAAGATTTCTCTCTCTCCATTTCTTCTCCATACCTAAATTTTTGGTTTACAAACCTCTGAGGTCTTTCTAGGTGCTGTCTTGAGATATTTTTCTTTCCGGGCTGCTGTATAATAATTGCTCTCATTTATTGAATATTTACTCTAGGCGCGAGGCAGCAGGCTAAGTGTTTCCACACACATTATTTTGTTTGACTCTCACAGCAAGGCAAGGGCTGTTATTAACCTGAGTTAATCTATGAAGAACCTAAGCCGAGAGAGGCTCAGTCACGTCTGAAAGTTTACTCTCCTGGTTAACGGCAGAGCTGGGGCTTGAACTCCGGTCTTTTCACTCTGCGCGTGCTCTTAATCGCTGCTCTGTACTCTCTCCCGTACGGCCACAGCGCATGGTCTGGTGGTTCTCATCAGGCTGTCTGCGTGGCACGGTGGTCTCCTTTTCAGTTCCCTTGTTTTCACATGTTTTTTTAAAGAGTCCGTTGCGTGTGTTTGAAGATCAGTTTGAGCACATGTTGACTCTGTGAGCCTGGACAGGTTATTGTCTCATCTGTGAAACCGGAGAGTGATCGTGCTTACTCTGACGCTCAGAGGAGCTCATGTATGTGAAGGTTCAGCGTAAACTCTAAGTTCCTATGCCCATCAGAGTAACTTGTCTGATCACTCTGAAGGGTTTCCTTCTATTACTGTTAAATGACTTATTTTTATTACTATTGTCATTAATTTTGACAGTGAGAAACTGGAGCATTGGGAGCTTGATAAATCCAGAAGTATAAAAGTCGCTGAGGTTTTAGGGTACAGCATCCTAATCTGGACTCGGAATTCAGATCCGCCTTTGGCTTTCACCGCCGGCACGCATATGAGCTTGAGCCAATCCCTGGTTGTCCCACGTCCACACGTTCACGTAGTGTTGCACCCCAATCTTCCCTTTTGGGGTAGGTTTCTCTGGTTCCCAAGGTTTCCCTACCCTTGAGGAGAGGTGAACTGGTCCTGAGCGAACCTCCGAGGTGAGGATTAGCCCTCGCTTGGAGGTGCCGTGTGCAGGGCTGCCTTCAGCCTCCCTCTTCCACTGGGAGGTTCCCTCTCTCCTGCCAGCCTTGGAGAATCGGATATTTTTGTTATTGATTTTTTTGTGTATTTTAAGAGAACCAGTGAGTTTCTTGAATGGCCTTCAGTTCTCTCATCTTCAAGGTAACAACAGTGTTACCCATTTCTCAGGCAGGATGCTGTGAAGTGGATGAGCATCGTTCTGGCTGTGAATCAGTAGCCAAGATACTTAACCCTCCTGAGCCTGTTTTCCTTCTCTGTAAAATAAGATCATTGGACCAGGTGAGAGATTAGAAGCAGAAATACCTGTGGCATCTGGACAAGTATTGTGACGATCGCAGCTGGCTGGGTGTGGGCTGAAGGCTTGGCAAGCTGGAGCTCACCTGGCCCAGGTAATGGAGAGCCGCCGCTCACCTCCCCGTTTGTGCTGTGCAGAAAGCACACACCAGGGCTGCCGGATTTCAGATTGTTCAAAAAAATAGTTAAGGATCTGATTTCTCGGTGACATTTCCTTTTATTTTTAAACGTGGGAAACAAATGACATTTTATAATAATTCTAAGCAAGGTGAAGCTTTGTAGACAAAACAAAAGACCTCGGAAGTTGAGCTGCCAGGTGAGTGGGCTACAGTGTCACTTTAGAAGGTGCCTGTGAATCGCCTGGGGATTTGCTGACAGTGTCTGATTCAGGAGGTCTGGAACCTACAACCTAAGACTGGGGGTTGCTAACAAGCTTCCCGGTAATGGGATGCAGCTGGTCCAGAGCCACAGCTAAAGCAGCACGAAGGCTAGATGATCTCAGGAATAGGTTCCCTTCATCCTGAACAGTTAGTGATGCTGCTGAGATTCTTCATCCTCATTAGGCTCACCTCCACTGGACTCTCTCCCACCTTGACCGGCATCCCATTGCTCTGTCCCTCTGGGTTGGGCCCCTCCCACACAACATCCTGAATTCCCTTGGACTTTCAAATAATTATAGGCTCATTTGGTGATATAGGATGCTTGGTTTTGCTGGATATTGTAAAAGATACAACCTGATATAAGAGCATCCCAGATTTTTCGAGGATGCATGAATGGGAGGTATCGTAGGATGCTAAGAGCCCATGAAGGGAGCTGAGCTCACTAAATGGGAAACATGGAGATCTCTGTACAGAAAATGAGGGTCACAATTTCAAACGTAGGCTTTTGGTCTCTCCTGATAAAGTCCCCATAATAAGGGTTGTTCTGTTGATACAGGGTGGAAATGTATTCATTTAGCTGTTGGATAAATACTCTTTGTCTATGATATGCCAGGCAACAGTCTACATGCTGGGGCTGTATCAGTGAGCAGGACAAAAATTACTTGCTCTAATGGAGCTACCTTCCAATGAGAGAAACAGATAAGAAATCAGTGAACAAACAAATACATAATATGTCAGGCAGTCATAAGTGCTATGAAGCAAAGAATTAATCAGGGTTGGGGGGAAGAGTGGGAGTGATTTTAAACAGAGTGGTTGGAAAAAATGTCTCTGGGAAGTGATGTTTGAGCAGAGACGTGGATCATACGAAGGAGCAAGGCATGCAGAGTTCTAGGGGAGGAACATTCCATGCAGGGGGAACAGCTGGTGCTGGGGTCCTCACGTGGGAACAACCTAGGAGTGTCCAAGAAGCAGCAGAAGTCCAGTGCGGCCCGAGTGAAATTAGCAAGGGCAGAAGTGGCAGGAGGCGAAGTCAGCAAGGGAGGTGGGGCTGCCCGGAGCCTGGGAAGCTTCGGGAAGGCTGAGTTCTGTTCTAAGCATGATGGGAGATCACAAGATCACAGAAAGCTTATGAGCAGGGGGCTGATCTTTTGATTTGTGCTTTTGATGAGATTACAAAGTGCTGAGAATCTGCAAATCAGGTCATAGTCTGTTTTTATAAATTAAGTTTTATTGGAACACAACCATGCCCATTAAGTTACCTATCACCTCTGGCTGCTTTGGACTGCAAAGATAGAATTTAGTAGTTGCAACAGACTTGCTAGTCCATCCTCTACGTGGGCACCAGAGGGACCTGCCTATGAGGCAAATCTGACAACGCCAGGCTGGCCTCACTTGCAGCAGTGGTCCTCCATCACCCACAGGCCAAGTCCAAGCTCCTTCCCACGGTATCCAGGTCTTCCGTTCTCTGGCTCCAGCCGCACCTTCTTCTCTGTGCCTTATGATCGATGATCTAGGAATGCTGAACTTCATGCTGTTTTCCTTCTGTGTTTCTGTCTGACTCTTCCTTCTGTCTGAAATGCTCTCCTTCCCTGGCCCCTACCCTCATTAGTTTGTCTCCTCTTTATCCTTTAAGGCTGCGTGTGGGTGTCTCATCCTCAGAGAACATTCTCTGCCCTGTCCATGCAGCCCCTGCCCCCCGGGACATGCGGGGACCCCTCCTCAGGTTTCCTGGACTACTCTCTGTATATATTTACACTGCCTTCTGAGTTTCTGTTCATCTGTCTCCATCCATTAGCATGAAACCAACTCCAATTCACCTAAATAATGAGGAAATAGAACACAGACCCCTGCTGCTGGGAAGGCAGAGGCTGGCTAGGCTTCTGGGCTGGCCTGATCTGGAAGCTTCTGCTCAGTTTCTCTGTGCTTCTTTTGGCCCTGTAGTCCTCTAGGTGCTGGCTTCATCTTTAAGTTGGACACGGGATGGTGGTAATGGTTTCAGTGCCTCCCATAGCTAGAAGGAGACAGCAAACTTTCCTTCTTAATTTCATTGATCTCTCTGGGGTCAGGTGTCTGCTTCTGAATCAGCCTTACTCACTGGGAGGGCCATGTGCTGATTGGCTCAGGCTACTCACTGGCAAGGCTAACGGGGTTCCTTAGAAGCCTTGTACCAAGTCCTCAAGCCAGGAATGAGGTCAGCCTGTTCTGGGCCCCAGGGGTGGCACAAGGCAGGTAATTGAACAATAGCAGGGATCTGTTAGGAAGGAGGAAGGGGCTGGATGCTGAGCAGGCCATCTAGGATGCCCTGTGCTGTGTACCCACTGTTAGGTGAGTCTCCTTGGAGACAGTGATGCTGCCCTTTTTCATCTTTACGCCCCCAGTGCTGGGCCCAGTGCCTAACATAATGTAGACATCCAGAAAAAGTGTGATGAATGACTGAATTATGATGACATTAAATACAGTTTAATTAGAAAGAAGACAACTTCAGAGAAGAACCACACTTGGGCCAAATGCAGAAAATCAGTACTTATTTCATACCACCTTCTTTTCTACCTACAGAACCAGCCTTGCCCTTTGTTATTCCTGATCATTTGTGTTCTCTTAATTATAGAAATGTCATCATCAGTGGTTAAAATTAAGTAAGGGCCTCGTGGACAAAGATTCAAAGGATGACGAGAGTGCAGACTGACGGGCAGCGAAGGGAATGCATGAGGTGCCACGGTCCACGCCTTCTGCTGGGTCCTGCTGAGGGCCATCGCTCAGAGTAACTACTGAAGCCAGAAATTCACTGAGTTCAGATAATATCCAAGTGTTCTGAAGCTGCTGAGTGAATTATTCCTGGGAATCTTAATCAGAGTCCCTCAGGAGACAAAAACGTTTAGGCTAAGTTAATATAAGTTTCAGCACTCAGCGTCATGGCCTGGGCCTGCAGGAGGGTGGTGGAAGTCTCTCTCTGCTGGTCAGCAGCCATCTGTGCGAGCAGTCCTTGGTCGCAAGGGACGTGAGACCCACTGGAACCAGCCTAAGGTGCTCAAGCTGCTCTCAGGTCAAAGGAAGAGCTGAAATCCAGGCCTTGGGAAATAAGGCCAGATGTGGGCACTTTGGGAACTAGGCCAAAGGGTCTGAACTCCACCAAGATCCACGTCCTCTCCTCTTGCTCTTCGTCTCCCTGGTTTCGGGCACCATTCCCTCTCGTGGATGCCTGTACAAGCCTGGCAGCGCTGTACCCACAGCTCGTCGCTTTGCTTCTTCTCTGGCCGACCTCCAGAGAGACAAAAACTCTCAGGTGATGCTCCGATTGGACCAGACTTGGGTAATATCCACACAGTCTGGACCTGTCAGTGGCCATGGGCTAAGGTCCAGTTGCTGGGCCAGCTTGGGCTGGAGACCTCCCCTCTGGCCAGTTACTGTGCCCAGTGAGCTAAGTTTACGCACCTCCTTCTGCATCTGATGGCGGGGGCGGGGCGGGGGGGGGCTGGCATATGAGGAGGTGAGCACAGATCCTGGAGCTACTTTTTAGCTGAACAACCTTGCATAAGTTACCTCACCCCCGTGCCCAAATCTGTCACTTATGTGAAAATGGGGATGCTAGTAATAATACGGAGATTGTGATAAATAAATATATATATTTAATATATGTGTAAGGACTAAACACTGTGTGTGCATGCATAATGTTAATTTTCACAATGTCACGATGTCAGTATTACTATTATTGGGGGTGATGGAGATAACTGGAGATAAAAATGGGGATAATAATGGTACGTATATCATGAGAACTAGATAGAGATGTATATAGAATAAGTGAAGTGAAAAATGCATGTGTCAGCACTAAACACTTTCTCTCTCCATGAGTATCCTTGTACATATATGTATATGTGTATAATACTCATCTGTTCTCCAGCATCCATGCTATTATCATCCTCATTGCTTAGAACCATGTCTGACATATACGAAATGTTACATTAGTGTGATGGTCTATTAGCCATGAACTGGAACTGGGGTAGGGCTGGGAGGAGCAGTTCTCCAAAAGAAGTCAGGGTCTTGGGTTAACCTTGCCTGTTTCTCCAAGAGGCAGTGTTCCAGATGGGTAGCCCTGCCCCTTGAGCTCAGTTGCCTGCTACTTGGGTTCCCTGGACACCACTGGATTTGAATGCAGGAGGACTCAATTCTGGGTCATCTGAATCACTCCCCTGGGGCATTTCAGTCCTTCTGACTAAGGCCAGGCTTGGCATGTGGGGCTGTACCTGTGCAGAAAGTCAAGAGTCCTGTCTCTTCTTCCCAGGTCATTGTCGTTGTCAGCCCAAGTATGAAACTCTAGGTTGAAAAGCAGCTCTTCATTCTCCAGAATCATGCATCAATGCATAATGTGACAAGCTTTCTTGCCTCCTGTCCTCTTGACCTTTCAGGCCAAGGTTAAGGACACCATAAAATATCTTGCTTTTTGTAGTTTGTTACACGTAGGAATCACTCTACTTGGGATAACTGTAGTTAGCATTAAGCCATAGTCATTCTTTACAAGCACTGTGAACAGATTTGAAAGAACCGGTTTAACCAACAAGCACACAGTATAACACAATACCCTTGGTTGATAGAGGCATCGGACAGATCCCATCTCCGTTTTCCCAGAGTGAGTGGCCTTGTGAATGAGTTTCCTGGCTCCAAGGACTGAGTAATTGTCAAAAACATGTGGAACTGTGGCACCCAAAGTCTTCAGTGTTTTTCCCAACTCTTTGAATAAAATTTGCAGTCTTTATCAGAGCCTGTATGGTGACCTCTAGCCACATGTCGCTATTTAATTCAATTAGAATTAAAATTATAAGCTGGGTTCCTCAGTGGCACTGGCCTCATTTAGATGCTGACTTGCCACATCTGTATTGGACTGCGCAGATATAGAAGATTGCCGTCATCCCAGAAAGTTCCGTTGGATGGCCCCGATCTGCATGGCCTTGCCCTGACCACCTCACAGCATCACCTTGGGACACCTTCTTTCATTTCAGTCCATCTTTTCTCCAATGCACCTAACTCTTCCACGATCATTCATACTTCGCCCCTCTTTACCTCTGTAACTCATCAGGTGTCAAAGTACATACCACCTCTTTCAAGATTTCATCCACGATCCCCACCTCCAGTCTAAACTTGGTCCCTCTCAGTCCCTCTCATAGCAGCTTGTCTTTTCTTTCATAGCACTCAGATTTATGTAGGTTTTTAGGTGTTTTCATGGGTAATGCCTAACTTTCCCTTTAAGCTGTAGGCTCATGAGAGCAGCCATGTGTCAATACTTTAACCCCAGTGTCCAACACATAGGAGATGCTCAGTAAATGCTTGTTGAATGAATTCATGATGCAACGAGTTCGCGCATGCTATTTCTATGTGGCATCTTCTTCCTCTCCTTACCCTGTAGAGGGTCACCTTCGGATTCCTCTGGGGTTCGCTTTTCCAAGCCAGGCCACTGGGGCCTCGCGCTGTGCATGTCTGTGCCATACCCACCCCAGTGGGATGCATGGTTTCCCTGGGAAGCGGGAGCTCAATTGGCAGAGTGAACTAAACTTTCTCGTCCATGGTCTACTGCTTGTTTATTTCTCATAATAATAATTGGCAGGGTAAAATATTTTAATTCTCCTATAGCTACGTAATTAATATGTCTACATTAGAAATCAATTATCCTTGATAATTACCACGGGTGCTCCGGCTCGTAAGCTGAACACTAGTCTCGCTAACGAACTGAATGAGACATAATTTCTTGTTGTTCAAAGAGACGATCAACTCTAATCAGCAGTAAATTCAATCAAAACTTACTGACATCAATTGAGATCATATTAGAGTTTGTAAAAATAGGATCATTACGCTCATCTTGTAAGTTGCAGGCATTGTAACAACTCTGAAACGGGGGCCTATTTGAATGCACACTTATGTCGGCGGGCTCCGTGCTAGCAGATGTGGAAACATATAATCTGCATAAATAAATTAGGAGTCTTTTTTTCCCTTCATAGCTCTTTAGTTTTGTGGATTCAATTAATTTGATTTATTTTTTCAACTTTATTGAGCTCAGAATAGCAGGCCAATCAAGTGCGAGTAGTGGGGTACTGAGGCAGGACAGCCCAGGGGACATAGTTCTCGGTGTTACTTCTTTTTTTTAATCTCCCTTTATTCTTTAAAGGGAAATTTAATAGTGGTTAAGATGATGGATGCCAGAGCTAGGCTGGCTGGGTCCCAGCTCCACATTCAGAGACAGTGTCTCGGCCACAGGTAGGGGTCGTGGGGGTGCTCTGTCCTCAGCCCCTTGAGTCCCTTCACAGGAGGTGCCCTGTGATGGCCCTGAGCCAATGACTGAGGGACACAGGCGTGCACAGGTCCGGCTCTCTTGTCTTGGGCTGGCACAAGTCTGAGATCGCTTGCACTCCAGGGTGTACGTGCAAGTTCAGGCAGATGCTGCTCCCCAGACTTCGCTGGATTTCTTAACTTTTGTTCGTCTTCCTCTCCTGCCCGTCCTATTTCCCTGCCCTGTCCCAGCTCTCTGAAAGGCCCCCTTCCCCAATCACTCGCACTGAATCCTCTCTGGCAACGTCTCTTGCTGGGGAGCCTGACTGAAGACAGTGAGTCCCTTCAGTGTCCGAGCTTCACTTTCCTCTCTGGTCTGGAGATGATAACAGGACTTTGCTCACGGGCTGGTGTGAGGTCATTTCATGGGAAGAACATAGGGCTGTGTCTGGCAGGCCCTACATGGAAGTTAGATATTAGCAGTATTCTGATGTTTCTGAAATAAAAATAGTGCCCTAAGACAATGTAGGATTTCCTGATGAGATCTGAGGGGACAGGCTCGTGTTTAAATTTTGATCCTGCTGTTGACTGTGAGTCCTTGAAAAGACTTCCCTTAACTTCTCTGGATCTCCATTTCCCGAGCCGCGACACCGTGGGCGTACATGTGATATGTACACCTGATTCGGAAGTTGTGAGGATTTAAAGAGAGAACATTGGTTCTGTTAACTGTGGTGTGCCTGGCTGAGTAAGTGCTTAATAAATGGCAGTTTCCATGAATATACTCATTGTTGTCAACATGCCATGCAGACCAGCTCTCATGAGATTCAATTCAACTACCATTTATTAACAGCAATAATGGCTGGGAACCTTCACTGGCATCCTCATTGACTGTGATCCGCGTCGTGACCCTGTGAGTATTATCAGTGTGATGGGCATCACTGTGCCAATTTGGCAGATGGAGCAACCAGTACTCATTGTGAGTTAGTGATTCAGGAAAATTAAATGATTGATGTGAGGCAAAAATAGAACAAATGATCCACATTTCTGCTCTGTGTCCACTGTACTATGCCGTCCTGTGTTTGAAAGAACTGGGAGAGTTAATTGCAGAAGAGGGTGTGAGGACAGAGAAGCTGTTCCCAAATGTTTGATGGAGAGAGGTGATGTGGCTTAGTGCTGATGACTAGGCTGTGGGGCCAGGTGATCTGTGTTTGAATCCAGCTCCATCTCTTACTGAGTGACAGGTCAGGTCTCTGTGTCCTCATCTGTAAAATGGGTTGTTGGGAGTATTAAATGGATGAACGTGTCTGAATTAGGGTCAACTTGGCCATTAGACATTATAGGCACCTGCCCGGGAGCCACAATGCTAAATTTTAGGGGCCCAGAAGAATATTTTTATTTCTTGTAAAACTAGAGGGGAAAAAATGAATTTTTAGGTGGAAGTAAGAATTTAATACATGATATTGATATATTCATGTTTATACTGATGCAGTCATAAAATATAATTTTACATTATTATTACTATTATTATTTTTTATGAAGGAAGGGGCCTGTGAAGGCAAAGTATATAGAATTCTTGGGAGTTAGAATGCAGCCTCCTTAGGGAGTGTTTAGGCCAGAGCCTGGAATCATCCAGGGTCTGTATTAAGCATTTCCCACGTCTAGGGGGCTCTGCAGAGTCAACTCAGAGCCACTGGGATTACCGGAGGTTCAACACAGCCACACATTCTCCCCTCTTTTCCTCTTTCCACAAGAATCTTTCTGCTTTATACACAACAAGATACAGGATGTGTCATTGACCAGACCATCTCTTAGGAAGGATGTCAGGAAAGTTCATGGGTTAGAAAGGCAGTTCTCAAAGTGGGGCTGAACATGGGTGGGGCTGTTTTGGCTAAAACCATGAAGACCTCCACTGTGACTCAGGAGTCTGTGGGGAGGTGGGACAAAGAAATGGTAGAAAAAGCTGGTGGGTGGACCCAGTGGGATGGCAAATGCCGTGTTCTGTGGATGTGACCTCCGGCCACGACCACCCCACCCAGGTCTTCAGTAAAACCACAGAACTTACCTTCTCCAGCTCCACCCCTGGGTGGGGCCACTCCGACACACTCAAGGCCAAAGGCACAACAGAACAGGGTCATGATGCGAAGGAGTGGAGCTTGGACCATAGAGATGACATTACAAATTCTTTAGTCCGTGGAACGCACTTGACTGTCTTGTTACTCAAAGTGGGTCTAGTGGCATCAGAGTTACTAGGACACCATCGCAGGTGCAGAATCTTGCTCCTGTCACCACCCCCCCCCCCCCGGCCTGCTGCGCGTCAACGGGGCAGGTGCCCCGTATGAACAGTCTAGTTTGAGAAGCTCTGTTCTCTTTCATAGGCCTCTTGGCCCCAGATGTACAGTGACTTGGGACCACCCACTGGAGAGAGGTTTCTGCCCCCTCTCCTTCTGAGAGAAAGGAGCAGAAAAGGAAAAGGGGAAGGAGACCAACTTCTTGACTTGAACCCCCACTTTTGCTTTAAGTCAGTGTTTCAGCCTTGATCAAAATCATTTGAAGTCTAATTAAACCAGAAAGTCTAGAAGTGGGAATAGGGGCCAGTATGTTTTAATAAAGTTTATCCACGAGATTCTACCGTGAGGCCAGATTTGAAAACCACTAATCCAAGCCCTAAGCTAAAGGGGTCAAGGTCAAGGAATTTCAGTGTTCACTGCAGGTTCTTCAGCCCCCAGTGGAGACTCCCCTTACGGGGCGTTAGGACCAGATCTCTGGCTACAACGGAGGAATGATTTTGCCTGAAGTGTCCTCTCTACATAGATAGTGGCCACCACAGTAGGTGGCTGGTGGAGGGGAGGGACCATGGCTGTGAGACAGGAGGGAAGGGGGCAGGGTGTAACCATTAAAAGAATGACACAGCAATTAACACCAAGATGGTGGAAGACTGAACTCCCAGTAGACCTTGAACTTCAATATACGCTCATCGTAATATAATAGCTTGCTAAATGGCGCTCCCACAGGTGCCATGACAGTTTCAAGGCTGACCATAAAAGGTCAAAATGTGTGTGATGACCCACTTCCTGGGAACCCCAGCCCCTTCCCCAACTGGTTGGAATAATTCTCCCACTTGTTAGCACATGAAGGTAAAGCCCATAAAAACTAACGACGCCACACCCAGTGGCTGATCTCATTTTCCTTGCCGGCCCCATGCTCTGAGGCCGCTGCTCTCCCCTCTGAGTGAGGTGGCCCACGTTCTGTCTATGGAACGTGTACATCCTAGGCTGGTTCTTCTCTTGCCTTTTGAGATGGCCCACTGTCTATGGAGTGTGCACCTCTCTGTATAAACCTACCTTTGCTCAACTGTGGCTCACCCTTGAATTCTTTCCTGTGCGAAGCCAGTGACCCTCACTTGGTGTGGTGTGTCCCAGGAACTTAACTGAGACCCGGGACACAGCCATCTTCTCGCATTCGATGTTCTTCCTGTATCAGCTGTTTTTCTGTCTTTGAGGACCACTTGCTCTGGGGCTGGTTCTGCTCTCATCTTGTATGGGATAAAAGCAGCAGGAAGAATGTGGAGCCAGTGGAGGGAAGACATCTGAGTGGGAAGTGTCGTGATGCTTTTAGTATCTGGGCAAAGTGAAGATTTCCTGTGGAGGCCGGGAGGCAGGGCAGGACTAGATAGATGTCCGTGTCAGTGGCAAGTGAGCCTCTGTGAATATAATTCCTGGATCTGTTTCAATATCAAGCTTTCTGTTTTGTGGATGAAAAGAAAAAAAAAAAATAAAACCAAGCTATGAGATGGGGTTTTAGGACCCATGCAACAAGTATCCGTTACTCTATAATTTTTGAAGCGGACAAAATGTCACACTTCTCAATTTGTGCAAACTGAATCAGCTCTGGCTCAGAGTCGCTGCACACCAAGGCCCGTGAGAAGCCATGTAAGAGCCGCTGGACGGGGCTCGTGCTGGGTGTCTTGCGCACTGGAGCGCTGCGGGGCGGGAGGGCTTTAAGGCACCAGCCCGTCTGCTCACGCTCCTTCTGCTTCATGAGGCAGGGCTTGGGTAGGAAGCTGCTCCTTCCATGTCGTTTGGGGCATCTGTTCCCGGTGGACCTCCAGTACGCCTCAACTCGGACAACGCCATGCTTTGGGGACCCTCCTTTGGTCCCCTGGAGTCACTGTGCATGGTGTCTGGACTCCCCGTATGAGCCACCTCACGCCCCCAATCCTGCTGGTTCTGGAGTCATGTCTGAGCGTGGACCCCAGCCTCCACCCCTGGTGCATCCTCACACCCCGTGTCCTCCCCTGTCCTGGGCACTCCAGGTCCCCAGTAATGAGACGCCGCTCCTCCCTTTCCCCTCAGAGCACAAAAGCCTTGGCCCAGAATGGTGGCCACCAGCCCCACGTGGCTGCTCTACTGGGCCCCTGAGATGCAGGCAGTCCAAACTGCGACGTGCAATCTCTAAGTGTAAGACAGACACCATATTTTGAAGGCTTGGTATCAAAGAACTGTAAACTATACCAATAATAATTTTAATGTTGGTCCCATGATGAAATAATATTTTAGATATATGGGGCTAAGTAAACAATTTTACCAGTTTCTTTTTACTCTTTAAAATGTTTATGAGAAAAGTTAAAATTCCTACATGGCCCACATTATTCCTAGTGGACGGTGCTGCTCCTTTCCCTTCTTCTTAGAACCAAAAGCCAGGCCTCAAGCACAAGTGGGCTGTTAACTCGGCCAGCCCACCCTTGTTCCTGCCCTGCCTTTCCCGGGAAGCCCAGTGCTTCATACACAGGCACCTGCTGCCCTGGCCTCCTGCGAGGGGTGGAGGAGGAGGATGGAGATCCTTTCATCTTTTTTTCTCCCATGTCAGGAAGGGAAAAGGGTTACTAACTTGTGAGCAAATGTCTTGGCCTCTTTGATTCTTAATCTTCTCTCTCATTTTACAGATGAGGCGGCTGAAGCCCAGAGAGGGCAAACGACCTACCTCAAGCCACACAGTATGTTACAGGAGGGCAGAAGCTCCAGGGCCCCTGTGCACACCAGTGTCTGTGGCCACCTCCCAAAGGCAAGAGAAAGCAGCAGGCAGAGTTGGAGAGGAAACGGGGTGCCCCCTGGAAGGAGGGGGAACCACATGCCCTGACTTTTGAAGATGCTTCTGGAGTGACTGTGTTGATGGCCAGTGACGACCTTTCCCTTTCCCCATCTTGATTCTTCTGATTTACATTTTTGCTGGTCTCAACTTTCAATTCTTATTTCTATAGAAATGATTTTAGTCCTATTTTCTTATTTATTACTATTTTTGCTGCCGTTTGTTTTAAATCCCTTGTGAAATGAGGCAGGGTGCAAACAACCAAATAAAACACAAATCACAGTGATTCCTGTGTTGTCCTCTTTAGTGTTGCCTCATGGAGGGTCTCCCCGGGGAGAAGGCGGAGGCAGGGACTCCGTCGCTCACACAGCACCCGGCGGCGTACGGACAGGGGGCTTGTGGGAGGATGGATGCATTTCACTTAACAAAATACAGACCAGCCTCGAGGTGAAAGGTCGTGAGAGAGCCCTTGGTAGATCTGGAGGGATGTTGAAAGACACAGGATCAGGTTCAAGTCCTGGCAAGATCCCGTTACAGCTTCGGTTTCCTCCCCACTTTCCCACTCCTCGGGGGCTCACTGTGCTTTTCTGCATGAGAAATTCTAGGAGAAAAGGATTGTATTTCTCGGTGGAGTTTCATGAAGACTTGGGTCTAACTTTACCCTTGTCCTTATCTGCAAGCAACAATAAAGGTTTTGCAGGCAGACCAGGATATCTTTTTAGACTGTAATAAAAATCCTTGAACATTCCAGCTTGCTTTGTGACGTCCTCAACATCACCACAGCACCGGAGCTGGAGGAAGAGTCCTGGAGCCCAGGACTTCATTGCTTACGGTTGCTGGAGGAGCGAAGCTGATACGCTTCTGATATGAAGAGTCTGATCACAGAGAGCTCATTTCCACTGTATCAGCGCTTCCTTTAAAGAGCACATCTTTAAACAGAATTTTTTAGGAAGAATGGATTAGATGGGTACTCCCTGGAAGGCAGATGAATTACTTTTATATGGGGACTCGGTTATTTCACCTTTTAGAAGGCCATAGCATCATGGTCACGTGCGCCGTGTTTTCTGAGTGCCTGTTTTTTGTGCCGGGCACTGTGCTAGGCTATTGACATCCTTTATCTAATTGAGTCTTCATTGTACTCTGTGGATTCTGTGTTATTGTTCTCATTTTACAGATAAAGAAACTGAGGCTCAGGGAGGTGATGACTTCACTGTGGTCTCATGGCTAGAGGCGGGAGTGTAGGGTTCCAGACAAGGTCCATCCATCTTCAAAGCCAGATTAGGACAAGGGAGTAGGGCCAGATACATGCTGATTCCTCTTCCAGTTCTGAAACCAGCACTGCTGATTCTAATATGATTTACAGAATCAAACCTGATGGACCACATTCCATTGACACACTCGCGCCTCAAAGTTCTCCATATTGTCATCAAATGGGCACACTTTTGCTAAAAACAGGCAGAGAGAACCAGAGAATGCATGAGGGACCAGAGACGGCATGAGAGACCAGAGAAGGCTGACTCCTGAGCTGCCTTCCCCAAGGGTGGAAAGTAGACAAATGTCCAGGGAAACACTAAGCTCCCCAAAGCCAATCACTAGTCCAGGTGGCCCTCATGGGACCGTGAGCCACCCTGCGGGATCTGTTGTCCCCAAACAGCTCCCCTCCCCCCAAATTACCTTTCAGTGCTGTAACCTGGTCCCAAGGCTTTTTTACCTGGTAATCTCAGCCTTCAAGAACCAGCTCGGTCGTGCTTTCTTCTAGGATGTCTTTTTTGTCTCACTCTCTCATCCTTTACCACCCTGGGAAGACTTCCTCATCCCAGTGCTGAGCTTCCGTAGCCTACTCTTAATTTCTGGGCCCACCATGGACACACCCAGCAGAGCAATTTGCAGTTGTCAGGAAGCTTTTGCTCGAGGATTCAGAGCATCTATGGAAGGTCTGCATCTTCTGCCAAATGTGAGGGTCACTGGAAAAGCAGATAAACAAGCGACTTGCTTTCTTTCTCAATCCCCTTCTGCACGATGAGATGGGGCACTGTATTTCAAAATAACCAGTCTTATCTAAATTCAGAAAATGAAAGGTAAGTGTTACTTTGCTAATGATGTGAACCCGAGTTTAACAGCGTGGTGAATGGTATAGAGCGTGGGTGTCGGGCTAAGAGGAGAGGCCAAGGCTCTGAGACTGGGAGCTAAAGAGGGTGCAAGCAAAACCCCAAGTGACAGATAAGCGAGGTGCAAGGGAAACCCCAGTGGGGAACAGGCAACCACCCTACCACCCCCCCCCCTTTTGGAAGAGTTCTTGCTGCCTTCTGAGTTGCTGGCATTTTGTGTGGTAGAGATGGAAAGCCAGCTAGAAAGAAAGATGTTTGAGAGGAGGGAGGGAATGAAGTGAAGAAAAGGGCTATGGAGGCTACAGAGAGCTGACCTTCAGGGTTTTAGACACAGATACAGGTGAAGTAGGGTAGGAGACACATGGAGAGGAGACAAAAGGGGGAAAAATACTGAAAGAAGCATGGGAAAAGACTGTGAACTTGATCATCTTTAAAGTTCTGTAAGAGCTGCACAGTTCCAAGTTAGCCTCGTTGCTTTTGCCGCCAGAAGGTGTTCACGTGTGACACCGAGACTAGGAGCACTGTGAGGTGTCACGGGTCTGTCTGTCACAGAAGGCGAAAGATGGTCCGTGAGTGTGAAGGAGGAGACGGCTGCCCTGGGGCTGAGGAGCGAGGCAGGATGGGGAAGCCCTAGGAACAGAGAAGCCAAGGGGTGGAGCCTGCCGCCGCCGCCAGCTTTTTGGGTTGGAGTGGGTCTTTTATGTACGGCTTGCTGGCTTGCTGAGATGAGATGTCAGCCAGCCGGGCCAGACCTCTCACCAGACTGGGAAGAGTGTAATATTTTGTGGGGCACTGGCCTTCAGGGAAGCAAGGATTGTGTCTGATATGATAGGTTTGGATGTGTAAGCCTTGCCTGGGGTCACTTTTGGAAGTCGGGGATGGAGAGGACAGGGTTGCCATACACAACAGTGCAAATCTAAGTGTGGGCAGGGGGAGGGTGAGAGGGGAAAAAAGCAGGAGAGAAGTCAGTGGGCCGCCTGGCAGGGGCGTGGAGAGCAGTGACAATTCTATGACGCTGAGACGGCCAAAGGATATTTACAAAAGAAAATTGTTCTAACGTTCACTTTAAAATTGTTTGTTTTTCCATGATGCAAACACATTCCCCAGCCCCCCCGGGCTCCCCTTCAGACACTCACTAAAATATACTACTCATGTGCACGCAGGTATCTTGTGTGAGCTTTCAGTCGTCAGCACTGTTGCAATGGAGCCCAGGTTTGAATCTCACCTCTGGATTAAGACGCAGAACACTGTTTCAGCAGAAGCAAGATCTTAGAAGCAGAGAAGCTCACAAGAATGGAATTGTCCCACACCACCCCATTTTTGGAAATAAGGGCAGAAATTTTGAGACTTTTATAGGCTATAAAAATAAACGTTCCAGTGTTATCAAGATTTCAAGGGTCTGGGAGACACCAGCAGACATTTCTGGTTACACGTTATCGGATAAGTCTTTCTTTGCTTCTTTTTTTCCTCCCTTTCTCCTTCCTTCCGTCTTTTCTTCACTCCCTCCCTCCTCTCTCCCTATCTCCCTTGTTACTTCTCTCATCTTAACACCCATAAACAAGAATCTACATGTAAAGCTATGGGTAGGCTGAGAAAAATTTTACAAAACCCCTTCCAGGGAGTTTTACCCACCAAGAGGAGGCGGAGTTTGGAAAAGCAGCAGCTAGGAAACTATTTATTGCTTTAATGAGACAAATCCGCCTGAATTTTCTGTTAATTTTGGGTAAGAAGCCACTATACAAGATACAATACCAGAGAAATTAGTATGTATATGAAATATACATAAATATTTTATCTTAATTTTGCAAAAACATTTCCCGTTGAGTAGCCTGTAGTCGGCAAAGCCTTTGAATGACACACCTTAGCTCACGATTACTCAGATAAATCTTCCAGCAAGCCTACCTGCCAGGAGTCATGCAGTGTCTTGTACTCTCATATAACCTGTCTTTATCCATCTCCCCCATCACATCCAGCTGTGTTAACCCCTGGGTGCCCATGGAGTGCTGCTGGTCTTGGAAATGCACCATTATCTTATGGCCATGTTAGTATCTAATCTGGCTGTATATGTTTCAGGCTTTCCTCGCTGTACCTGAGTGATCTGGGCATCTACCAGAAGCTTCCCGATAAAATACTGCCTTCTCTGCGATAGTAGACTTCTAGTTTACTTTTTAACTAACTCACTTGAAATTTAATAGGAGGTTTTAAGGCCACATCTGATTGAAGCCTTGTAAGTTCTAGTTTTGCCAACACTCTGGGCCCATCACCGACCTTGGGGTTTTCTGGGAAGAGGACGTACCGACTTGCCAGCGTGCTGCGCCTTGTTGCTTTATTCACTCTATATATCAAAATGATACAAAACCAAAACCAGACTGGGGTAGCCAACTAATAAATTCATTGACACATCATAAGCTGAGAGTGTCTTAACCTGGAGGCAAATCTTGAGTTTGTAGGTAGAGTGTAGGAGCCGCGCTCCTAGCAGGGGAAAAGAAAGAAAACACAAACTCTTTCAGATATTAGCTTAATATAGTTTAGGATTTTTAAAAACTGGGGAAAAAGATCACTGGATCAAGCTCTTCAAACAGTGCAACCACCTTCCTAAACAGCATCTCACCTTGAGTAGGACGTAAAGAAGTCAAGTCAGACCAGCTCTCTGCTCAGTCTTCTTTCCAGAACGGCGTTTGTTGTCTGAACGTTGTTGATTTCATAGCTCTGCCCTAAGGCCTCCTGGCTTCTGCTCAGATAATTCTTCCTGTTGTTCCCCTTCCGGATTCCACTTTGATTCCTTCCATGCTGGGAAGTCTTGCTTTTAAAGATACGAAGAAAACCTCTCTATTCTAATGCAGCCTTGACATAAAAGAAGAGGAACAATTTGCAAGGGTCATGTAGTGAGTTGGGAGAGAGACAGATGCTCTCCTGCTGTGCTGGCGGGTATGTTCCCTGATGAAACTATTTTGCAAAGGAATTGTGGGAACCTTTGAACTTGGTTATTAATTATATTTCCAGAAATCTATCTTAAAAATAATCATTTCAAAAGTAGAAAGAACTTTATGCATAAAGAGATTCACCATTGTGTTGTTTTCAGTGATGGTGAAAAAACGGGCACCAACCTAACTGTCCAACAGCTGGATAATGGTTATGTGAACATAACGCATCTACCAATAAGCATTGTGGAACTGTTAAAACTGATGTTTCTGCAAGTTTCAACTTTAATGTGACAAATCAGACACATGTAGTGACATCATGTCTTCTCCAAATCTAACTCAAGTGACAATAAAGGGGTAAAAAAGCACAGAACCATGGAATCTAAGGTAAGAGAGACAACTAAAGCAGGCAGGAGATATCAATACATTTTTAAAAGCTGAAAAGATTTACTGTTGGTACCTGGGTTATGGACCTGCAGTGCCCGCGGGGGTGAAGTTAAGGAGAAAACAGATGCATGGTACAGAACCTGAAAAGGGGTTCTGGGCACCAGGTAACACTGAAGGCAGGGTGTCTGAGAAGCTGAGAGTGGGATGTGTCATCGAAAAGTTTTCATGGAAGCAGTAAGAGCCTAGATCTTTTCTCTCCTGCCCCGCCTGGTAGAAAACAGGTTTACTTTTAGCAGAGGGTACTATGTGGGCTAAAAATGTGGATTGAATGGGAATCCATATATTTGACTCATCTGTAGATGAATATTTTGAGAAGAAATTGAAGATGCTTCGAACACCCTTCCGCAAGATAGATTCATAAAAGTGAACTTTCAGGGTGTGCTCCTCTCTATGAATTAATCAGCCAAGGGGAAGCCAGGAATTCCAACAAATCAGCCCATGTTGCCAATGTCAGAGTTGGAAATAGTATTGCCCACTGTGGACTCCAGAATCACAGACTTTGAGTCAGAAGAGCTCTTAGAGTCTCCTTCCCAGTCTGACCAATCTCAGGTGGGTTAGTTAGTAGCCCCATTTAGCACCAATCTGATTACTTTTTATGCACACAATATGTATATATGTATACTCTGTCTGTATAAAACATTATTATACCATAAGTGTCTCCCACTGGAACTCTTTGGGGCAAGAATGGCCCCATCATCTGGAGAGTTAGCTCTAGTTGTCGAAGGACCTGTGGGTCTTTGGTAGCTTCACTCTGACATCCTCTTCTCTCATCTTCTCTAGACTTCAGGCATCTGGGTGTTTATGAAGACTCTTCTGGAGAATGGCTGTGATGAAGGGAAAGGCTTCTGTAATGGAGAGAAGGCTGAAGGTGAGCAAACCACAGCCTGTGAAACAGACGGTCTAGATTCCCATCACGCTTCATGTGCACTGCCCTTTGTCACGTCCTGACCTATCTTCTTAAAGGTTCCTGTTTAGCATCAGCCATGTGAGGGAGGGCATCAAGAAGAGGACTGAAGGGGGAGGGTATGGCTCAGTGGTAGAGTGTGTGCTTAGCAGGCATGAGGTCCTGGTTTCAATCCCCAGTGCCTCCATTAAAATAAATGAATGAATGAATAAATAAGTAAATAAATAAGTAAACTTACTCCTCTATCCCCACCTCCAAAAGAAGAGAATTGAGTGAATTTAACCTAATACTTTGTTTACCAATGAGAAAAAGAAGGTATAAGATATAGAAAGATAATATTCGTTCTCAGTCATTCAGCACTGACAAGAGCAAAGTCTATTGTCTCTCTGCTCAATCCTCCAAATTGTGAAGTGTCTTATGATTTGAAATAAGTAGATCTTTACCAAGAAGCTCTGGTGCTTCTGAAACTAGAATCTGAGGACACTCTTTGACCCCGATTAATTCAATCATAGCTGATTTATTCAATCCAGTCTCACCATGGTTGGTACGATGGCCTATTTGACTGTACATGATTCACATCAAATACTAAGTCAGCCAGCAAAACCAGGGTATCAGTGTGGTAGTCTGTTCTCTTATGTATATGAATGTAAGTTTAATCTTGTGGACATAAACATGAGCAAAGACAATTTTCCTTTTGAAGTGGTGTTCTATCATCAGAGTTGCCCAGGACACCTCCAAGAAGTATCTGCTCTTAGAGCAGGGGTCAGTAGTCAGCAAACTATGACCCATGGGCCAAATTCAACCCATGGCCTATCTTTATAAATAAAGTTTTATTGGAGCACAAGCACTCTCATTCTTTTACCTGTGACTGCTTTCACAAATGGCAAAGTTGAGTAGTTGTGACAGAGACTAAAATATTTATCATCTGGCCCTTTGCAGAAGATGCTTACCATTCCTTGCATCAGAGCGTGCTTTTTTGTTTTAGGATCTGGGTGCACCTTGGATGCTGACTGATTTAAAAATCAGCTCTTCCTGAAGTCTTTTTTCAATTTTACCTCCCTGACTACAGAAACATTCCAGAGGCAAAAAATGTATCATGCACAGATGTTTCCAAATGGGATTGACTGGAATTACCTGGGGGACCTTTATAATAGAAATTTTCTAGGCCTATTCCCAGAGACTGTGAGCCAATAGATCTGGATAGGGCTTGGGAAACTTACTTTAATATAAGTGATTCTGGTGCACAGACAGGAGGAAGAAGCACATGGAAAACACCAGGAAAGCATGTGGAGGTTGGAGATGGAACGAGCAGGCTGTGAACAGTGACTTGGTCTTACTGTGTGACCTTAGGCAGATCACTCCATGAAACCTTGGTTATCTCATCTGTAAAATGGAAACAGCAATTCTTCCCGCACAGGGCTAGTTTGAGGACCAGATGAGATAATGGCTGTAAAATGCCTAGCACCATGCCTGCACATACTAGACACTGGGTTAATGTTCGTGTCCTTTCCTCCAGAGGAGAATCCAGTGTCTTGGAAAGCACACCAGGCAGATTTTCTTCATTTTGCCTTGAGCGTTACATTTCCATGTCTGTTTATGTTAATTTTGTTCTTGTCTAACTATTCCCCAATCCACAAGCCCTTCTCTGCATGTATTAAAGCTAGAGGTGACTTGTGCAAACTTGTTTCAGGGAGCACCCAGGGAGCTGAAAGGCCCTAAATGGCTTGTTAGCCACATGGCTGCCAATGATCTTGATTAAATGCTACTAAAACACAACTAAGCACAAGCTTTTCTACAACCTTTTTATTTTCACGAGAAACCTTGATATAAGATGATGGGCCTTATGAATTCAGAAGACAAACCATTGGACAAACTGGGATGATGTCTAATTAGGCTCTCTTTCCTTAGAAATAGAAAGACTAGTTTTGCCTCCTGGCCTTGGCATCCAGGAAGCTGTCTTTGAGGAGCAGACACTGTTGATGTTTTGCCCACATGGCTTCTTGCCCCACCTGAGTAAACTGGCAGTCCTGGAAGACTTGCCACAGCACTGATACCTTCCTAGCTCAAGTAGCTGCATCTTTCATCTTCTCTACCTGATGATTTTCTCTGAATCTCAGGTGCTTGCTCCCAGAAGTCAGATACAACCTGGAGGTAAGGGACCAGTGAAGGTAAAGAGAGTGGATAATTAATTACCCAAGGGCTCTTACCCCCAGTGGGGCAATCCTGAGGGCTATTCTATATTGTTCTTCAGAGCTTCCCCACTGGGGTTTAGCCAGTTGCCCAAAGTGGTTATCTATATTCTAAATCAGCCCTGCTGGCTTTTTGCCCTTCCCTTTCGCAGTTTCCCCTCTTCCTCACTTGGGCTTCATGTGACTATCTCTCAGATAAACTGCCTATGCCTAAATCCTTGTCTCAGGTTCTACTTTCGTATGTAAAAGAGGCCTTCCTGTTCTCTCTAAAAGACAGTATATGAGAAATAGTGGTGGGCAATATTTGTTGAATGGTTACTATACATGCCATGAATTGTTGTTAAGTGCTTCATAAATACTAACTTATTTAATCCGCATAAGAAATTCCTAAGATAGGCACAATTAGAATCCTCATCTTGTAACAAAAGAAACTGAAGCATAAAAAGTCAAGTAATTTGCCCAAAGTCACACAGGTTTGAACAGAAGGCAGAAATTTGAACTTGGCCAACTTAATGCCAAAGCCAGTGTCTTCACATTACTCCACAATGCTGCTCCGCCAACACAGGTGGCAGTCCTTTGCATTGGTGGCCAGGATTTAACCATTGAATAATAGCTTGGCTTAAGGTATGGACTGTATTAAATGCTAATATCAGAAGGTCTAATGTATCATTCCAAAAGTGTTTATACTTTGTATAGAGAGATATGGCTATTGCTTCAGTTGCCTATGGGAGAGACCCCAAATGGAAGTTGGCTTAAAGAAACATCAAAGCTTAGTTCTCTCTCATGTAAAGTCCAAGGTGGTCAGGTAGCTCTGCTCTGCAAAGTTGTCAGGGTCCAGGCAGCTTCTCATTGTGCTGCCATCTGTAGGGCCCTGTCCTTCTCTTCATGGTCTCAGATGGCTCACCATGTATCCAGCTGCCAAGCATCATGAAGGAGGAGAGACTAAGGGGGAAGCATATGCATGCCTTTTAAGCACATGTCCCAGAAGATGCTTATATCACTTGCACTTACATCCACTGCCAGATATGAGTCACATTGCCACATCTAGCTACATAGAAGGCTGGGCATAGATGTCTTTATTGTAGTTGACTATGAGATCATCTAAAAATTCAATTACTGTGGAAGGAGAGATTAGTTTATCTTCATCACCTAACATGACACTTGTCAGAAATCTTCCTGATTCAAGCCCTCTACCCTTATGTTCCGTGGTGTGGTTTGAATATAAAGAGCACCCCTTGGGGTTTTCATCAAAAGTCATTGTTACTGGGGCAATACTGGAACAGGGAAAAGGTCAGTTGTCTCTGTCTTAGGGTAAACACTAACTCTCTCTCTCATTCTTTGTTAATAATAGCCACCTGGGTTTTGAAACCCTAGGTTGTACTGTTTTTGTGATGTTGGACCAGTAACTGAATCTCTTTCAAACTACAGTTCTCGACTGGGGTAATTTTGCCCCTCAAGGAGACACTAGGCAATATCTGAGACATTCTTGGTTGACGCAACTTGGGGAGGGGGTACTACTGACATCTAGTGGGTAGAGGTCAGGGATCATGCTAAACATGCCACAATGCACAGGTTAGCACTGCGCTGTCAAGAATTATCTGGTCCAAAATGTCAGTAGTGCTGGGTTGATGAGCCCTGCTCTAAGCTTTAGGTTTTTCTTTTCTTTTCAGAAAACTGAGGAGACAGCAGTATCTGCTTCATGGAGCATGGATGAGGATTCACTGGATAGCTCTTGCAAAGGACTTAGCAGAATGCCTAGCCCACATTAGGTTCCAGACAACCTCGGTCCTCAGGGATTCTTAATCTTCTTCTCTGCCTGACTTCTCTAGACTTGTCTTCTTGCCACCTTTGATTCACAGTATGAATGTCTCTTGGGAAGGGAAATGAGGGAAATTACATTTTATCAAGGAACTATTAGCTGTCAAGATTTTAATATGTCACTTCATATAAAACTCTCCAAAACTGTGTGGGGTTGATATTCCTGTTCCTGATTTGCAAATGGGCCAATGCACTTAGGAATATCTCGCAACATCCTCATAGAAGCAGAGTTAATCAGTGAGAGGGTAGGGATTGTGCTTGAGTTCAAATTTGGCATCTCCCAGTCCTGTAAGTTGGAAAGAGAGAATCTGAGAGAACTTGGAAGGAGAGAATTCTCAGAGGATATCTGAGGAGCTCAAATGGTCTGGAGAAAATCAGGAGAGACTGATGTAGGGAACAAGATGCAGACACAGGAGGACAGGGAGGCTCCAGTGCAGAGTCACATTCTCACCTCAGGCTGGACTTACAAAGGCAGCTATTACTTCAACTGTTCAGGAACCTCAGCCTTCTTGTCTTGTTCCCACAAAATGGTGGGCAGCCTCATTCTCTTTCTTCCTTGCTGGATCCTAGGGATTGGGGTCTGTTTTAGATTCCTAGGGCGATTGTAACAAATCACTACAAACTTGATGACTTAAAAGAAAAGAAATTTGTTCTGTCACAATTCTGGAGGCCAGGAGTCTGAAATCAAGGTGTCAGCCAGGCTGTGCTTCCTCAGTAGACTCTAGGAAGGAATCCTTCCTTGCCTCTTCTAGCTTTTGGTGGTGCCAGCAACACTTGACATCCCTTGGCTTGTGGCAGCATAACTCTGATCTGTGCTTCTGTCTTCACATGGCCTTCTTCCCCGTGTGTCTGGTCTCCCCATCTCGGTATCTCTGCACGGCCAGTCATTAGATTACAGCTCACCATAATCAAGTAGGATTGCATCTTAACTGAATTACTGCTGCAAAAACTCGATTTCCAAATAAGGTCACGTTCACAGATATTGGAGATTAGAACTCAAATATATCTTTGTTAGGGACACAATTCAACACACAACATGGTCTAAACAATATTTCCAATGGATGAACGCTAAGCCATTTTTTTCTTAAAATAAATTAAACCCTTTATAACTCAATGGCAACTTTGGATGTGCAAGAGAGCTCAAAGTCACTTCCAGTAACATGACAAATCTGGTCCTTTCTCAAGACAAGAGACCTCCACCATGCCACCCCACCAAATCTCCTTCCTGATATTACAGTGTTTCAGTACATGCGAAAACCACACAAAGACTCACCTTAGACTTTGAAAAGAATATTCGAGAGAAAATATAGTTTATTTATTCGTTTATTTTGCCTTTATTTATGCTCTATTTTTTAATTTAAAAAATTAAAATGAAAATACAGCTTAGGGTGAGAACTCTTTAATTTCTGGAGGTGATTTGAAAGTAGAAGCCCTATCTGGCTTCTGGTCTTTATACAGTGCATTTGAAAAGAAAGTCTTATTATACCAATCAAGGCGACATCCTTTTACAATGAACTCTGCATCATATTTCTCCTTCAAGACAAAGAAGAACATTTATGCAATTAAAATAGACTGATTGAAAAAAATCCGTGACAGGCATAAGCTTGGATTTCTACTCTGGGGTTGAAATGGCTGGGAGACACTAGAAAACTACAAAACTGAGCGAAAATTGTCTTGTTTTTTCCAGTGCATATCTTGAAGAAGAAAGAGGAGGTGGCTTTCCCAGCATTCAGCAGCCTGGCCCCCTCCTTTGCAGAGCCAGGGCTGCTCCCTCAGGCCCTAATCAACTCACTCAAACAGGCTGCAAAATAGATCTGACAGCCCATGAAAGGGAGTTTGGAGGCTGGGAGGGAAATACCAGGGAGGGCTAGGACTCCGGGAACATGGAATTCTGTATTTTCAAGAATATCACTGTGTTTGGACTGGGACATGAGCAGGGCCCTCTGATATTTGCGCTACAAAGTAGCTGTGATAAAAACCCTACAGTGTGTGTGTGTATGTGTGCATGCGTGCGTGTGCGTATGCGTATGTAGGGGGGTGTCTTTTGAGTCCTGGGCTTGGAAACACTTAATCAAATCAGTGGGGAAGAAAGGTCTCTCCGGTTTAAGCCTAAATCCTATTGACGTGAAGAGCAAAGGCAATTAACATTTGTTGATGGGTAACTAAGTGTTGGACATGTTCTGTTTTTCTTTTAATCATTATCATAAGCCTTGTGGTTGGCATTGTTATCCCATTATATAGATTGGGACACAGAATTTTGAGAGCAAGAAGGATATTCAAAATATTTAAGAACAACCAGAAAAGGATGGGCAACGACCATTTAGAAGAGCCGGTCCCAGAAAGGGTTAGGATGGCTACAGCTGTGGTGGGGGTGCCCCCAGGAAGCTTGAGGCAGCTACTGTTTATAATAAATACAAAGTCTATCCATGACTACCAGAGCATACCAGGCAAGTTGGCTCTGTTGGGAAGGCATGTTGGCTTCCCCTATGACATAAAGCTCATAGTGTATGACTTGGGATTTGAACCCAGCTCTCTTTACTCCAAAGATAACAGTCTTTCCAACGTGCCATACCCTGGTCTTCTCACTCCATCCTTTCTGAGGGGGAGGAGTCTGCAATCATGCCTGGGAGGAGGAATGCCAGCACACTCTCTTATAAGGGATAAGAGATGTCAAAGCCTTTCCTGTGAATATCTTTGTAAAGATGATGAAGAAGTTTTCCTACAACCTTGAGAGGTGGATATGAATCATGAAGGTTGGAGACAATATTTCAAAAAGGTGTCCAAAAGCACAGCTGGATCACTGCAAACAAATAATTCCAACGTTGATCACTTTCCCCAGAGCAAATGTCCCCTTGATGGTGTAGAAAATATCAAGACCTATGACCTAGGTGCTCTTTTGGGAAAAGGTCAGTGTCCTGATGCAATACTTTGAGAAAATACCATTTATAACTTTAATGGCTATGCTAAGCATATTTTGAAAACTTTAGTTAAAATGTGGGTTCCCCAACACAGAACATTGAGTTTGGAATTTTATAAATTACTAGTATCCTATGACTTTTTCTTTATGGGTTGATTCAGGTCACATTATACCTATATCACTTGTATACAATGAAACGCCATCAATTCCCTCAGTTGACAACCCAGTGAAATGGGTTGAATGAAAGAAAACATGTTGACGGAAATGACAGGAGAATAGCCTCTCCATTCAGTTGAAACAGAAGAGACACATAGAATCCTTTTATCTTCTTTTTTCAAGTGAGAGAAAAACCAATATTTCTCTTCAAATACAAACAGAAATTTACTCATTGGCTCAGGAAAAAATAAGCTAAGAGTGGACACATTTGCCTCTCCAGGGATCAGCTTAGCTCTTTAAAAATCTTCGAATTTAGGTTTCCTGCTGTTCCCTTACATGTTTTAATTGAACATATCTTGCTACCCTGTGCTTTCCTTATTGAGCTTGTACCACATCTCCCTTACTTCTTGCAGATTCAAACCTCTTCCATGATAATCAGAACTGTAGCATCAGAAGGCAATTCCCAAAGTGGTTCTACACATCCTTGATGGTAAACCAGATAATCATAAGTGATAGTCCTGTGTTCGTTTTAATGAGTATGGAAACCCAGAATTGGAGCACCAAGCTGTGATTACTTAGATATTATTGCTTAGGTCTAGGCTAAGCTTTAAGGTGCACATATTTCTGGTCAATTAAAATATGTCAAGAAAATGATGGTAAAGATAGGAAATGCATATAGCAAAAAGCATAAACTGTTTGGGAGCTAATTCTATCAAGGTCTGAAATGGCATTCCCTAACATCGACTGTATTCTCAGCAGGTGGACATCCAGCTTCTGCTCATGAGGAAGAGAGGTACCCACGGGAGTGCAGTGTGTGTCAGTGGAGAGGCTGGGCATTAGAAGAGCGAGCATTGCTTTTCCTTATGTTTGATCAGCCTGATATGCTGTTCTCAAAGCAAGTTCAAGAGCCTGTTTCCCCTGCTTGTCCACGTAAAGCAAGACTCGGATCTGACCACTCAAATTTGTGGAAGAGCTGCTTGTACCCTGGAGAAGCAGAAGAACATGCAAGGGCTCTAGAGCAAGCCTGGATGGGCCCGGGGTGTGTCCGAGTCTGGGGAGGAGGGTGTGGGGGCTGACCTTGGGGAGGCCAGTGCTTCCTGCACACAGGGGAAGAGGTAGCAAGGGGCACAGGAAGAAGAGAAGCGTTGAGCGAGCTGTCAATCAGCTTCCAGCTGCAGTACACAGTGTTCTGTTTATGAGTGTACTTGCCGTAGCTTTATCTAGACTGTGTCTTTGAAGAAAAGGAGAAGTATTTTTGTTAAAGAGTGAATTAACCTGAAATTTGGTATCCTCCCCATGTTGCTATTTGATACTAAATCATTTAGACTTTAAAAAATGTACAATGCAGATACACACTACTATGTATAAAATAGATAAACAACAAAATTCTACTGTAGAGCACAGGGAACTCTATTTAATATCTTATAATAACCGATAATAAGAAAGAAGTTGAAAAAGAATATATGTATAACTAATGCAGCATCGTAAATCAACTATACTTCAATAAAAATAAATAAGCGAAAACAAAACAAAACAAAACATGCAGAGGACTGCTCTGCTTATTTTGGCTTGGCCGTGGAACTTGTCCTTAGTGCTCGAGAAATAACAGACAGGAGTGTGGAATGCATTTGTTCAAGCGGTCAGATCTGGGGCCCAGCAGATAGCTGATGCTAGAAGCTCTCCTCTCCCAAGGTTATGCGTTTGGGGGAAAAGAGTTGGATCAACGAACTCTTAAGCCTATCTCAATATTACCACCTCCATGACGTCTTTCCTAATGGCATCTTACCCTTCTCTCTGTTCTTTGCTCTCCTGCATCTCTCTATCTGGACAACTCTTCAGGTAAGCACACTGCTAACCGAGTTTTGGTCCAATCTACTTCATGCTTCTCATTGCACTCTGCACAAAGTCCGACTCATTGCTTTGGGAAGAATAGCAAATCAGAAAAAATGGAAATGGAATTGATGACAAGGGCAGAGATGGTACTCAACCAACAAGACAGGCCATGCGGTCACAGAAACTGGCCTGGAGATGAATATGTCCAGCTAGATCCCAGGTGACATTTAGGGAGCACTGGGTAGCCGATTACCGCTGGCTGAGTGTGTAGGGAAATCCCAAAGTGAATTTGGCTGTTCTAGATTTAAGGTTTGCCTGACTGCTGCAGGATCACGACTGAATGTGCTGATTATTCTGGGGCAAGTTAAAGGGGCTCCAAAGACACATCAAACTACCCCCTATGTTCAGATGTTGACATGCCCTTAATCATCTGAACTAGGATCATTGGTGACGACAGTTTTCACTTCTCTGTGGCTTTTGTAAAATCTAAAGGTTTTGTTTGCAAGATCGTAAATGTCTAAAGGAACCAGATGGAAGAGCAGGTGGTTACTTACACGTTGCTCGGACACTCAAGAAGCAGATGACAAGTTCCTTATCTGTTGTGGCCTGGGGGCATGGGGCAGGGGGACAATGCCTGGTGCCACGTTGAGTGCCACAGAGGAGTGGGAAAGCATGGTCGTTGCTGTCAACAGATGGGGTTTGAATCCTGCCTTTGTCATGTAATGTTTGTGTTACCTTGGGCGAGTTATTTAACCTTTCTAAGGTTCAGTGATTTTCCATTCAAAAATGGGTTTTATTTTATTTTTTTGTTTAAAAAAATTTTTTTTAAGTAACTCTATATTCACAGCAATTGCAAAGATAGTATAAGGTCTCGTGTATTCTTACCTCGGTTCCCCCCAGTGGTTCTATCTTATGTAACTATAATACAGTATCAAACAAAGAAATTGACTTTGTACAATGTGTGTGTATAAATCTGTGCCATTTTATCACATGTATAGATCTGTCGAAGCTACCACCACAATCAAGATACAGACCTATTCCATCACCACAAAGGTCTCTCTGGGGCTACCCCTTTGTAGTCACAACCCCCACTCTTACCCCCTTCATTCCTAACCTCTGGCTACTATTGATCCCTTGGAGAATGGATTTTAAAACCCCTGGCCCAATGCTTAACCAATAGCGACTGTTTTCATTATTATTTTCACTCTAGATCTCATTTAATCCTATGACAACTTTATGAGTGTGTTATCAATAACCCCATTTTATAGATGAGGAGACCAAGGCAATGGAGGCTTGGTGAGCATAAGTGAATTGCCTGTGGCCACAAAGAGGCTGAGATAGATTTTTGAATGCAGGTCTCCAGGCCAGTGACTGATTCCACTAATTCACACAGGTAACTATGACTATTACCAAATTATATCATACAATCGGCACAAACATGCTGGATGTGTTCATTTGAATGCTGTCAACTGCCATTTTCTTTCAAGAAGGTGGTGAGACTTGCAAATTGAGTTTAAGACGTAACTCTGCCCTCTTTAGTAGTGTGCTATACTGAGTCAAAATCCGATAAATACTTGGACATTTGCCTGGGAGCAGACATGTCACTTTTTCTCCCCAAGCTTCAATCTCTTGTCTGAAAAAGAAGACGGTGGGGAGGGTATAGCTCAAGTTGTGGGGAGGGTATAGCTCAAGTGGTAGAGCACATGGTAAGCTAAGCATGCTAGTGTTTAGCTTGCATGAGGTCATGGGTTCAATCCCCAGAACCTCCTCTAAAAAACTAGATAAACCTTATTACCCTCCCCTCCTCCTCCAAAATAAAATAATTAAATAATACAAAAAAAAACAAAAAACAAAAAACAAAAAAACAAGGGAATAGAAAAAAAAAAAAAGAAGATGGTTGAACTCTGAAGGGTGACCTCCTGGCTCCAACAGTCAATGGAACACAAAAGGCAGAGATGTTCCATTGGGGGAAATAAAAGCTGGTTTGGATCAGTAAAAATAAAGATGGGAAGAGGAGAACAACTGGAGTTTGACAGAAGAGGAGCCTTAAGTAGTCATGTGGGTGGGGAGGAAGAGGGGACCAGCATGGGCGGGGGAATCATGAGAGACCTGTGGTTGTCGAGGACTTTATCTAGAAGATTCTGCACAATTCTCGGAAAGCTTAAATGGTTTTTCAGTAAAGAGTGAAGTTATTTGACTCAGAAGTGTGGACAGGATACACACAAGTGTGTGTGTGTGTCTTTGTGAGAGTAGATGGGCAAAATTGATAAGAAGGAATGAGTCAGAAATTGAGCCTCTGGTCTCACTCCAACTGCTAGGAAACACATGAGTCCATTTTGGTTTGGGGATTCTAGAATATAAATGGAATTTGGATTGCCATCCGAGGGTGGGTGTGAGAACTTGTGAGGATTTAGTACATGATTTGCGTTTATGGGATCTGATCTGAGTAGTTTAAGCTGTAAAAGCAAGATATGAGTCAGTCTCATTTTCTGTGACTCTTCCAGCTGCCCCCAGAGGGAAGAAGCAAGGGCTGAGTACATCCATTCCAATAAATAAATAAATACACATTTTGCAATGGTTGCTTTCTGCCAAAATTTAATGTACCTCCCAAGTTGGGAAAATGACTTATATTCTTTCACCATCTTGCCTGCTCCATGCTTCCTCCCCAGCCCCTCTCCTCCTTCAAGGCTGAAGGCTTCCTAGTCAGCAGAGACACGCTTCCTGCATTATCAACATGTGTACTGCTCTCTAAATAACTCCCTATTCGCGATTGTGCTAAGTATCGCCTCCGAGGCTTCAGATAGAGACAATTTGTTTGTTTGTTTGTTTGTTTGTTTGTTTAAATGTTGATGGCCTCACAGATATTGTCGAATCCATGGGGTGCTGAGAAGGGAGGGTGAGGAAACTTCTCTGCCCGTCTGCAGAGAATTGGGGTTGGAGGCAGTGAGAAGCCCCGGAATTGCTAAAATCGTTCCACTGGAGTGGAAGAGGAGGGTGATCCTTTGTAAACCGTCCAAACACATTTCCATAAATGTTAAGTATTTGGATGAAAACAGGATCTTGGCTTCACTTTCTCTCCAAATGGCCAGGGAGAAGGGAACACTGGCTCATCGGATACAGAGGAGAGAAACCTGGCACGCAGCCTCCAATGAAGATTTTACATGTTTGAGAAACGATGTTGGGAGGACATCCCGCAGGAAGCCGTCGATCAGTGAAACGCACATTTGCTCAAATAGCACTTTCCCAGCTGAGTCCTACCCTCTCCGTTCCAGACCTACTCGGCTGGATCCTGCTCATTTGGCTGCTCCGTAGCCTTGTTGCGGACAGTTTCTAGAGGATTTCATTTTGAAGAGTTTCAAAGTAATTCTGCTAATGCAGGAGCGACTCCTCTTTTATGGAGCAGAAAACATTTGAAATCTGTCCTTTAGCATGGTTAAGAGCATCCGAGAAAAAACCGGCATCTGTAATAGCTAAGTTAGTCTTTGCCAGACCCATTCTGAGCACTGGAAAAATGTTAACTCATTTAATCCTCACAACAAACAGTCCTTTGAGGATTGTGAATTTATTTTCTCCGTCTTTACAGATGACAAAATGATAAGCAATTTGCCCAAGGTCACATAACTGATACGTGATGGAGCCAGTGTTTCCTTCCAATCTGTCTGAACTCCAGAGCCCACACTTTTAAGCCCACTGCTATATGACGAATATTGCCTACTCCTCAGGGTTCTTCTGAGGATCGAATGGAATGGCCAGTAAGGGTAAGCTATAACCATTTAATACAGCTATAGTCAATATCTTGTAGAAACCTATAATGGAGAAGAATCTGAAAAAAAAGTATGTATAACTGAATCAGTTTGCTGAATACCTGAAACTAACACAATATTGTAAATCAACAACACTTCAGTTACAAAAATCAAACATAGGAGAATTTCAAGTATTTGAGTGGGGCTTCTGTCAGTGCTTCTGATTAAAAAGTCACGCTGCCAAAACTTGTGTTCTTTCCTTCCTTCCTTCCCCCCTTCCTTTCTTCCTTTTTCCCTTCTTTCCTTCCACATCGTAAAATGCTTCTCAGCGGGATCAAGTATGCAGTCACCTGTGGCAGCCCACGGAAGATGGCACATGGAAGGCAGGCAGGCGGGAGGATGGTGCTCTCTCCTTTCCTATTTCACTTCCTCTTCCCTCATTTCTACTCCCTGAGCTCACACTTCCAAATAAACTCCTCCCACATAAGCCATTGTCTCAGACTCTGCTTTCAGGAGAACCCAGGCTGAGATTCTCTTTCCCTCCCATCTTCCCTTCCTGATTCTTACCTTCTTTTCAGAGTGATACTGATTTATTTTCATGGATAAAGGAATATTTTCATTTTATTGGAGTCATCTAGTTGGAAGCCCAAGTTCGAATGCAGCAGATGTGGAGCGGGCACCCTGCTGGTGTTGCTTACTTTTGAATCCCAGAGCCCAATGGTCTGACACATGACTAGTGATCAATAAATGTTTATTTCCTTTTTTCAAAAGTGTGGGTTAACCCACATTGCCTAATCTTCCAGAAGGCTAAAGTGTAAAGTATATTTTTACATTAACAAAGTTCAAAAGTTATGTTTCCTTTTTTCTCTATTAATTTACATTTGCTGCTTTCCGGGTCTTACTTCACATGTGGAATTTCAATAGTTCAAGAAGACAGAAAATGGGGGAAGCATTTTATTATATATCAGTTTTGGCATGCCAGAACCTTTTTTTCCCCTTTCCTCTCAAATTACAATTTTGAGGATCACTGGTCCACTGATATTTCTGTCTCTTTAAATTCTTAATCCAGACCAGCAACTTAGAATGAACGTTTTTTGGGGAGAGACTGTTAGCTGGTGGACTAGCAGATGGTAAGTCATAAGCAGTTTGGCTGGCAAGGTTCTGACAAACATGTGCTGCAAAATAGAATCATCCCACGAGAAGATTAAGAGTGATAAATGAAAATAAAGGATGGAGATTTGAATAGGAAAAAAAAAAGGCAACTCACTGGAGAATTAAAGACTAAAAATCTAGAATAAAAGGGTATTGTGTTTCATATTATAGAAGTAGTTAGTAGTCTTATTTGTGAGTTGACTGATTTCTCATTTGTTGAGTACCTGCTACTTGATAGGTACTCCACCAAGGGCGCCTGTGAATATTACATCAGTTAATTTAATTGAGAGTTGTAGTCTCTGAAATTCTTAGGTGTACAAACATGTTGTCTTTCTTATTTCTAAAATAACCAAGCAGTGATTGTAAGGCATGTCCATCAACCTTTTAAACTGCCTTTTTATGTTTGAGGACTTTCCTACAGTATAGGTTCTCTTCTCCCCAAGATCAAGCCAAAAATTCACCTTCTCAGCTTTCCTTGCTGGAATGTGACTGAGGATCTGGATCAGATACAACTGTGTGAGATTCCAGTTCAGAAGCCAGCCAAGTGAAGATGCAAAGGCTGGGCAGGGTCTGTCCTGGTGAGGCCAGTGACAGGAGTGTGCTGTGTGCAGAGGTGTCAGATGTAGCAGTTTTAATGGTGCCATCCAGCCCCAGAGATGTCATCACGGTATCTGAGCCCAGAAGTGGTGGCACTAGTGTCACCAGGACAGCAGCCCTTTGCTATAATGTGGAAGTTATTACTGGATAGGTAGTAGCCTCCAAGTGCTATTCTCTGGACCTTTTCCAAATTCCTAGAGCTTTTCTGATTAAACCAGTTAGAATAATACTATAACTGATTCAATATCATGCTCATATTTCTAATTTCATGATGGTGGTCTGAGAAAACCCTTCATGGACCAGAAGCTGTGGAAAATTTTTAGTAGAAGAGATAAGATGTGTCAGTCAGCTATTGCTGTATAACAAACCATCACAAAAACATCAATGACATACAGTAATAAACATTTACTTCTCACTCATGAGCCTGAGAGGAATCAGCTGGATACTATTTTTTCAAGTGATGGGATGGGAGTTGGCTGGCATATAGCTGATCTAAGCTGGATTCAGTTTTTCTTGGCTGTGGGACACAGGTTTAATTTAGATCTTTCCTCCCATTTTCTCATTTTTCTGGGACCAGCAGGTATTCAGAGCATGTGTTTCTCATGGGGAAGGCAAAAATTTCAGCAAGCAAGATTAACCATGCAAGCAAGTCACTACTGGTATTAGGTTTGATGACATCTCATTGGCCAGGGAGAGTCACATGGCCAAGCCTAACATCAAAGGTTTGAGGGTGTGTATTCATACCATGGAGGCTGGGCATAAGGAAGTGAATTTTTGCTGAACAAGATGTAATACCAAAGGACATCATAGCTGTTAATGAAGGTTGATACCCAGCCCAGTTCACATAAGGGAGAGCTGAGTACTCAGTAAATATCTGAGCAGGGCCTAGATTATGAAGTAGACCACAAACCTGAAAACTGTAACAGTATTTAGATGAGGAAATAGAGTAAATCATCCAGAATAGGCAGAATAAAACTTTTAAAGCACATTCAATATTATTTGAAAGGTAAGGGAGAAGAATGCAATAATAAATCTAAAATGGATATCACATGGAAAGACCAAGCAGGTAACAGACATCACCAGAGATTTTAAAAATAAAAAAAATACATAACTGTTAGAATAGAAAACTCAATAAATGCACTCAACTGACGGACGGATACAGCAGAATAATGAATTGGTGAGTTTGAGTATAGTTTTTGCACAGAGTTAAGTTAATGTTGGATGAATGCATGCCTGAGGTGATCACAGGAGACCCTGATTAGATCATGTAGCCTAAAATTTCCAGGTGTTTGACATTTGTCAGAGTTCCAGTGTGACCAAATTTACTTAGTTATATATAAATATCTCAGATCTGTTCTACACCCTCACTTCTTAGTGCAAACCACCATTGTCTTTGACCAAGACTCCTACCATCACTTGTTTCCTGGTCTCCCCTCATCTACTCCTGCCCTGTCCTTATCTACGTAAAGCATACATCACTCTTTTTTTTAGAGTCCTTCAGTGGCTTCTTCTTGCACTCAGGATTAAGTCCCATATCAGGGACATTGTCTACAGGACTTTGTATGGACCCCCAGCCTCCTCTCTCACCACACTCCACATTGCTTGTTGCATGTCAATTACACTAGACTCTTCTTCCTTCCTCAGATCAATCAAAATTGTTCTAGACTAGAAACTGCATAAGCTGCTCCTTCTGTTCAGTACACTCACGTCACTGCCATTCAGTTTGCTTGGTAATTTCTTCCTTTCTCTCGAGGAATCAGTTTAACCTCATCTTAAATATGTTGGCTTAAACAGCATGCCCCAGCCTCCCCAGGCTAGACCAGCTTTCCTCCTTACATTCTCTTACGGTATCTGTTGCCTCTGCTTTGTGCTACTTAATCACAATCATAATTACATATTATGTGCTATGTTTTGTTAAATGTCTGTTTCTTTAACGTGACTACAGGATATTTAAAGGTTGGAATTGTGATATTTTTGTTCAGGGCTTTCACATGAACTCCCAACCCAGTATTGAGCAAGAAATATGAAGGAATGCAAGTTTAAGTAACAGGTATACAAGGGTTTACCCAACTGAATTGCGAACATATACCACTGGACTTTGTGAAATCAACTTTTGTGATCAATTGAGTAAATCCTACATAACCCTAAAAGGAAGAGCTGGTTCTAGTATTTGGCTTACCAAGAATAGGAAAATTAGGTTGTCTGTGACTTTAAGATTGGTTGTTAGTGATCAGTGTGTATCATATTAATGTTGATCTTTTCCAGTGACTTAAATGGACACTTCAGTGGTGTCACATACTCTCCAGGAAATACTCTTTCTTCACACTAATTATACCTTTATCATCCCTCTCTTCACAGCTTTCAACAAAATTTGGAGTATCACCAGGGATATGGTAGCAGATCTTTTTAGTTGCCTACTGAACATTCTATCCTCTTTCTTATTAATAGGATCCCAACTTTGTTCAGGTCTTTTAATTGCAGAATCAAAGACCTTATAAAAGGCAGCTCAAGCCCCAGTCCTAGGGTGTCTTGATTAGTCTTAACCAACTATGATAATTAATTATGGATGCATTTTTGCTAAAGAAAATTGAAAAATCTAGAAAAGTAGAAATCATGCTGATGTTTCACTGTGCAAATGCAAACACTCTGAATATTTTGTTGAAATTCCTTCCCCGTCTTTTTTCTGTGCATCAGTGGATTGTTTCCATTCATAGCATTCATAATTTTATATACTTTGTATCTTGTCTGTTTACTTATATTATAACCCTTTTTCTAAATAATTACATTGTTTTAATTTATTTTTAGTATCTGCATATTCCACTGAGAAGTAGTTTCTTAACTAACACAAAGGTGTAATGATTTGTATCAGTTCCTTAGGGTTGCAGTAACAAATTACCACAAACTGGGTGGCTTAAAACAAGAGAAATGCATGGTCTCACAGTTCTGGAGGCTCAAAGTCCAAAACCAAGGTGTCAGTTCTCTCTGAATGCTCTCAGGGAGAATCTGTTCCATGACTCTCTCCTGGCTTCTGGTTATGCCAGTGATACTTGGCATTCCTTGGCTTGTAGATGCGTTACTCCAATCTCTGCCTCTGTCTTCATGTGGGCTTCTGGTGTGTCTGTATCTCCTCTTCTCATAGGGATACGAGTCATATTGGATTAGGGCCCACTCTAATTCATTTTTAACTCTTCTTAACTTGATTGCATCTGCAAAGACCCTACTTTAAAACAGAGTACCATTCGCAGGTGTCAGAGGTACTCGAACATACTGTTTTGGGGAGATAGAATTCAGCCCCATTATACCATTCTTCTGAGGTCAAAGAGCTGTTACTACTTTTCACTATTATATATACCAAAGCATTTAAGATCTTCATTCATAGCGTGTTTTCCACATCCAGAATTATTTACTTAAGCTAGACGCTCAGAAGTGGAATTCCTCAGTCAAAGTATGCAAATGAACATTTAAAATTCTACAAATTGCTATGTTCCTTTTCCGAACTATCATTTAAATTGCCACACATAATTTATGAGGGTGTTTGTTTTAACCTCACTCTTGCCATTATATGGTTTTGAAAATAATTATTTTAAGGACGTATATAAAATGACTGATCAGCAAAAAATAGTATCTTATTATGTGCATTGAGGTTTGACATCTTCTTATATTTTATTTGCTATTTACCTTTCCCTTTTCGTGAATTTTCTCTTTCTTTCCTTCACTAACTTACCTATGGGAGTCTTCATGCTTTTCTTACCTGTTTTTCACATTTGTTGAATAATTTTTCGTAGTCATATCATCATATTTTTGGTTTTACCCCACAACATTTTTCATTGAAACATATTTGTCTACAAGAGTGATTTTCAAAATGTAAACACCAGGTATAATGCAAGCACAAATCCATCAGGTTGAATGCTGCCTGTGTACTGTACCAGGGTTTGTCTGTTCATCTTTCCTGCGGAATTATTTCATCACTCCTGAGAATAGAAAACTTTCTCCCTCCAAAACAAGGGAATTAAACTGAATCCTCTTTTAATTTGTATTTATATGTGTTATATTCTCTAATTACTCAGAAATATCTTTTGGTATGGGGAATGATGTAATAATTTACAGAGACTGTGTTCCAAAGTGTTAGCTGATTGGCTCCGATCTGTTTATTAAAAAATCCTAGCCTTTCTGGTAATTGACTTGTGATGAAGTACCTGTCATATAGTACAATATGATACATAATAGAATTACTTTTCTGAGTTTTTGTCCTTAATGCTGCTTTTACACCAGTGTCACATTATTTAAATTTTCATAGCTTTATAAAATACAGTGTACATCCTGTTTAAAAATTTCCTGACTATCCTGTTTATTTTTATAGGTTAACTTTAGAATCATTTTGTCAAAGTTGGGATTTTTATTAAAATTGTAGCAAGCCACTCAGCATCACCACGTGGACTGCCTCTCTCCTTATATGCGAGGTTTCTCTTACATCTCTCCTTCAAGTCTTGTAGCTTTCTTTATATAGGTCACACAGTTTCTATCAGAATTATTTATGATGTATCATTTTTGTTGCTACAGGAAATAGGATTTAAAAAATTATTTTATACATTATTTTTGGTAATCTTTATTAGCTTATTATGGATTCAAACTCCTAACTTTTATTAAATTTTGATAGTTTCTACCACATTCCTTTGGCTTTTCTAGATATATAAGTACATGAGCTGTAAAGAAAAATTTTTCTTTCTTTTCAATATTTATCTTTGTTTTAAATTTTTTCCTTTGGTCAGAATTTCTCAAATGTACAAATATAATGATAAGAAGCTTGCTTTTTTTGGTTCTTGATTTTGATATTTTACCTTTAAGTGACTATCAAGTATTACTGTGAAATATATATATATATTTTCATGGTAAGTAGCTTTTCTTTATATTACTACATGAATTTTTAAAATAGAAATTGGTCACAAATTTTATAAAATGCCTTTACACCATTTTTTTAAATGATAAACTTTGTTTCCTTTGACCTAATGCTGTTAACATACAGTAATAATAGCTTATTATTTACAAACTATTATTGAAATCCTATGTTATATCATGTACAGTCCTGGTGGACTTAAAAAAATAGAGTTGAATTATGCTTAATATTTCTTTTTATTAATTATTAACAGTGGGTCTGTTTATCATTAATTACTAATAGAACAGCAGCAACTGTTTATTTTTTGTCACATAGACCTTACCTTATATAAAAGAAAGAATTTTATGACTCAGTCTGGTAAAAAGAACTTGGGGGCTTCTCCAAGGTGAAGATGTTATTCTCTTATTTATTTATCAGTTTGGGCACTCATTTATCCATTTGTCGTAAATCTATAAATATTTTCTGAGCAGTTCCAGGGCTGGGCAGGAGTAGAATTTCCAAGCTCAGTCTCTGCTGCCAGGAAGACTCGAATTCACATCCTGGCTGTAATTTACTAGGATGTGAACTTGGGTAAGTTACCTAGCCCTGAGAAGCCTCAAGTTTCCTCATTTGCAAAACAGGCATAATAAATAGCACCTAGTTGAGGGTACTTATGGAAATAGTGCTTGTAAAGCTTTTAACAGTGTCTGCACATGCAATCCTCAGTACACGTTCTTAGGATGCTCTCATTACATCCTGGAGACAAAGATGAGGGGGTCTGGGCTCCAAGCTGGGCGGCAGAGGTTATGTGCTAACTGCTGATCACCTGGGCCTTCCCTGGCCTCCACTTTGCCAATTCGCATAATTAGAGTCTTTTTCGCTTCCTGTTCCTCAAATCTGTACATACACTCGCCATCGCCCACCCTTCTTATCCCCTATGTCAAGTTTGCTGGTTAAGAACTAGACCATTTTGAAGATTATCAGAGAAATCTAAGCCTGAGGGCCAGGTCACCTGCACCGTGATACCTGGTGATGTCTTGGTCCAGGTAGTTGACATGACTATACTTCCTTTCTGTTAAATGTAATGGCAGGGCAGTACCCTGAACACTTACTTCCAAGTGAAAGCTCTCACCTGGCTTTTTCAAGCATGTCGGTAGCCTCAGCTTCAGAAAAGACTCAGAATGCTCAGACGGCTGCACTTTCTCCAAAGCTGTCCTGATGTCCCCTTGCACAAGCTGAGTTTCAGGGGTCTTGGCCTTGACTGCCTTTAAACAAGTGCCCTCTGCATTGACCATTCTCCATCAGTACCGCCAAGGTTGGCCGGCTGTTATTTTCCTGGTGATTGAGATGATTTATCACATTTTGCAAAAAGTGACTTATTGTTCTGACCTCCCCACCTTCGGAGAAGCTTAGCTAAGTTGTCTCATGTCCTTGCCCTCTGCTCCAACCTTTTATAATAAGTCCCATTTCAGAAAGGCCGCCCTCCCCCCTCCCCTCCCCGTGGGTGATCTGGATCTCTCAAGGCACTGAATGGTATCAGCCTGGGAAACAAGATGTTTGTTTCACGTATTGTGTCAGCTGGGATGTCACCAAGCAATGCATCTATTTATAATCTCTCAGTGCTCCTATTGGCAAATGGTGCTGAGAAGAAGCTGGGGGGATTTCAAAGGCTGGGGGGTGTTCCTCACCCCAGGTCTTCCTCCATCTCGCCCCCTCCTTCCCCTTTCTCCATGGGCTGCGCTGGGTGCCCCCAAGATTCCTAAGGCCAGTTAGCAGGTTAGAAACTGTCAAAGTAGATTGCCCTCACAATCACAGCATTTACTGTCACCATAACTTCTCATAATATGGAAGCTTTTACTGGCCCTCTCTGCGGCTTTGTTCAAAGCTTGCCGGCGACAAGGTCATTTATATATTGCAATCAGAATTCTTGAGCTGAATCATTTTTTAATTATGGCTTAGGTAGTGGGAGTTGTGCAGGTTGAGAAAGGAGGCCAGCTGGGACTTAGCATCTCTTTGATCACAAGGCTGAATGATTTGCTTTGATCACAGAGACAACAGTTCATAAAAGAGCCTGGTCTCTTCTTGATATTTGCAGGTAAACAGAAGGATCATTTGAAATGATTATACAATGAGCAATTCAGACCCCAGACAATGATCTCCTTTGAACCGGATTTAGGGGCTATTGATTAACATAGCACAGGGGACCGGGTGGATGAAAAAATGTGGCTTTAGTCCCCAGGGAAGGTGCATCCAGAGGTCACCAGCTCAGTCCTCTGGGGTTAGACTTCCAGATCCTATGTGGACCCTTCTGTAAGGTAAATGGTGTTCAGACAAATAGGAATAGAAATAAAGAATGCTGGGAACCTGGAAAAAAGAAGAACTCCTCAAAAAGAAGGTGCTAATGGTAGAAAGCTTGCAGGCTTTGGAGTCAGGAGAGCCTGAGATAAAATTCTTGCCCCTCCATTTATTATATGAAGTTCTGGGGGCTAATTGATTAAATCTTTCTACATCTAAGTATTTTCATCTGTATAAAGGGGACATAAATACTTCAATGGCTCTTTTCAGGGTTTAATTGTGTGGCTTTTGAGAAAGGAGACATGCTAGGTGCCAGACATTTGGGGAAAAAAGAAAATGCTTAGGTGTCCTAAGAAGGACTGGAAATCCTCCGGCTATCCCCCTACACTACCCAGAGGGAGCTCTGTGATGTTTTCACAGCATGAAACTGTCACCATAATAGAATACTTGATTGTCCCGAAGAAATTGTTTTAAAGTGATATTTTGAATTGTATTCCGATAGGACTTGTTTGAACATTCATATGCAAGAATCCCATTGGTTTCAATTAAAGTGCTTGAGCCTTTGGTAGGTCCTAGGGGGTACTGCCACACAATGGAACCATCTAATTATTGATGGTCAGTTTTAGAAATATTGGCTGAGCAGGGATGATGCAGTGTTTGAAGCAGGGAGGAAAGGGGGTGGGAAGGGGTAAATTGAGAGTTTGAGATTTGCAGATACTAACTGTACAAAATAGATAAACAACAGGTTGCTACTGCAGAGCACAGGGAACCATATTCAATATCTTATAGTAACCTATAATGAAAAGGAATACATGTATGTATATATATGACTGATACATGATGCCGTACACCAGAAACTGAAACAACACTGTACACTGACTACACTTCAATTAAAAAAACAAATAAATAACTTCTGTTGGTCGTGACTCTGGAGTGTGTGACTTGGTTAGTCCCCCTGGCATGACCTCTTATCCCTGACTGCAACATACGAGTAAGCCACAGAGGTCTGATGGTCATTGCGTCACAGAGGTCTGATAGTCATTGCAGAAAACATATTGGTCCTGAATAAATAAGCCAGTCACCCTGGACAACAAGGCAAAGGCCCAGTGCTCCCCCTGCCTTGAGACGTCTCAGACACTTGGCTCCTGGGGACGAAACACCGGCTGAAGAGTGGTCCCTCAGACTGCCTTCCCCTCCCTCTCCTTGCAGCCCCTGCGGCTCTGTTTCCAGCTACCTGTGTTTCTGTGCCATGGCCAACGATCTCTCATGGCTGGGTCACGGGAGCATGGGACAGGTGGTCACGTGTGGAGGGGAGACCTAAGAGTTCCTGCTGCACCAGACCCAGAGGAGGCCGGGGGAGCGAGGCGTGGGACGGCCGAGTCTTTAAGGGTGCCAGGTCCGCCACACTGCTTCATGCCACTCCAGCGGGCCATTCTGGACCCCCTGCTGCGGTAGCTGGGCTGCCATCACAAAGTACCACAGACGGGGGAGGGGCTCACACAGAGAGGTGCATTTGTTCACATTTCTGGAGGCTGGAAGCCTGAGATCCAGGGGGCTAGGGCTGGCTTCTTCTGAGTCTCTTTCCTCGACTTGCAGACGGCCGCCTTCTCGCCGTGCGCTTGCGGAGTCTTTCCTCTGCGTGTCTGCGTAGCCGCGTTCAAATTTCCTCTTCTTACAAGGACACCAGTCATACAGGATTGGGCTCGCCTTAATGACTTCATTTTATCTTGGTCACCTCTTTAAAGGATCGGTCTTCAAATACAGCCACATTCTGAGGTGCTGACGGTTAGGACTTCAACATGTGAGTGTGAGGGGCCAGGTTCGGCCCCTCGTGCCTACTTTGTGTCAGGGGCTGTGTCAGCACCCAGGGTCTAATGTAGCGCAGACCCACTTACTGCCTCTGGGGCCTCGGTTTCAGCCAACTGGTGAGAGAAGCTGCTGGAAGGCGGAGCGGAGTAATCTGACTTCTCCCCTCGGCTCCTTCTGGCCACGAGGACAATAGCTTTTGTCAAAACTACATCCTTGGCTTCTGAGACAAAGAACACCTTTAAATGCTGATGTTCCTATGGGTATATATTATCAACCCACTGCTTTTTTTCTCTGAATATCCTTCCTTGGGGTTTCAAGCACTGTACTACCCGGCTACTGAGAATGTGTCTGGAGACCAGTGGCACTGGCCCCACCTGGGAGCTTGTTAGAAATGCTGAATCTCAGATCTCACCCGAGAGCCACTGAGTTGTTATCGAGATTTCTAGCGAGATCCCCAGGTGACCTGCGTGCCCACGGAAGTACAGGAAGCGTGTTCTACGGCTGTCAGCCCCACTGCCTGCTGGCCACCCATTCCCCTCTTAGCTCCAGAGTCCAGCCTTACACCAGCTTCCCACTCGTGTGGGCAGCTGCCTGGGGACCATTTCCAAGATGTCCATGGGCTTGGCCAACTCAGTGCGCCCTAATTAACCCCTCATCCTCTCTCCCACTGCTGCCCACGTCCTGTGTGTCTCCTGTCCTGGATGGAGCCATGGTCCATCCATTGAATGCCCTGCAGACATTCGAATGCCTCTTGGTCTTATCAATCAAGTACTGCTGATTTTTTTTTTCTTTTAGAATATTCCTTATCTCTGTCTCTCCTCTCCTCTCCTTTTTTTTTTTTTTTTTTTACTGCACTTGCCCTGTTCTGGGCTTTCATCCCTCACACTCTGGATTAGTAAGAGGGACTTCCAGGAGATTTATCAGCATGTGGTTTTTTCTCCTTATACGTCTCTTGCTTCTGCCTGTAACCCCTCTCACCCCCTGGTTGCCTGGCAACGCTCACTTCTTCCTTAAGACTCAGCTCAGGAATCCTCTCCGGAACGCTTTCCTGACCTAGATACCCATCTCAGGGATCCTTTTTCCTGTTTCCTTAGTAACTCTGTGCCTCAGTATCCTCATTTGTGAAATGGATTGAATAGAAACGTTGTAAAGAATAAGTGAGTTAAGTTCGTGGAGCAGTATCTGACACAGAAGTGTTTCTTAAGTGTTAACTGTTATTTTTGCAACCATTTCAACTTCCCGATGGGTGGTCTTGAAGTTCTCTTTCTCTTTATCTAGATAGGGTTTCTGAAAACATAGCCAGATGGTTCCCGGTGTCAGAGCCATCGATGGTGGGTGAATCTGAGGTGGTCACCGTGTGGGGACCCCAGCCCTGGACACGACACTCTGGGAGCAGGGGTTGTGTCTGAGGCATCTGTGCATCCCAGACTTGCCTCTGCTTGTGACCCTTAATAGCAGGTGCTCCTCAAACATTGGCCAGGCCAGGTGAGAGCTGGGAGTTTTGGGTGGAAGAGGAGGGAGACATCATTCTGTGCACAGTATTTGAAAAACACAATAGAAGCTACAAATGACCTTTTGGGTATTTCCTACGTGAGGAAGCTGAGGAGAGTGCTGTCAGCCTGGCCGATTTATGGTTTTGAATTTGTGCCCAGAAGCTGTTTGCAGAGAGATTATTTTTAGAAATGTGAAAATAAATATAATTAAATTAAAGAGAAGTGTCAAGCATTTTCCCCCCATGTCTTTAGACTGTTCTCTGACCGATACAGCTTAGGTAATGACAACTCTTTGAAGAATGGTGCCGTATTTCTAATTAAACAATCAAGTCTCACCAATCATTACTTCAGCAAAGCTAAGGGTCAAAAGCCTAGAAGGTAAAAGAAAAGAGATCTTAAATAGACAGAAATGGCAATAAAATGGAAATATGTTCCCATGACTCTTTTCTGTGTCTTTTTAACTCTTCATGGTCTAAGTGTATGTCTAACCTCACATTAAACAACTTTTTAAAACTGAAGTATAATTGATTTCCAATGTTGTGTTAGTTTCTGCTGTACAGCTTAGTGATTCAGTTATACATACACACATGTATATATTCTTTTTCATTATAGGTTATTATAAGATATTGAATGTAGTTCCCTGTGCTGTACAGTCAGGCCTTGTTGTTTATCTATTTTATATACAGTAGTATGTCTCTGTTGGTCCTAAACTCCTAATTTATCCCCCACCCCCCATCCCCTTTGGTGATCATAAATTTGTTTTCTATGTCTGTGGATCTCTTTCTGTTAAACAGTTTTTTGCCACTTGACATAAAGATCAGCCTGTGACACAGAAAAAAAGACACTCATGTTAGAATCAGGCAGAGCTGCCTGGGTTGGAATCCTGGCTTCTCAGCTGTGTGGCCTTAAGCCGATCTCTCAACCACTCAGTCTCAGTTTTCTCCTCTTTCGCACAGGGAGACTGAATCCCAAGTCCCTCGTTTGGCTTTGGAATTCCATTAGGTAATGGATATGTAATGAATGTGCTATTCTCCATCCTAATCAAGGTGTCAGGAATGTTTCTTGACATTTTTGTTTCTAAACCAAATCAAATCTGACTTAACCAGTATACACCAGAGTTGAATGAAAGAATATCTCACTTTGAAGTGAGAACACATGATGCTGAGCTCTGCTGAGTGTCCACTTCCTTAAACACACTGAGCTACAGAGCTGATTGCCTCGGCTCCCAAAGATCCGGGAATAAGGACAAGATCTCAAGCCAGCTTGAGGTTTGCCCACTCTTTGTTAGGACATGTGCATTGCACTTGAACATACATCAGCATGCAAAGTGTGACTTCGTGTGTGCGTGTGCGTGTGTGTGTGTCATGTCTATCACTCACACGCTGCTTGCTTCCTAATCAGGAGGGCACATTCTGGTGGAGACAGACCGACACAAATGTCTGCCATCCATATCGGATCGATAACTTGGGCTTTGCTGAGTAACTCAGTGAATGTCTGAAATGGTTTTTTTTTAACTGGTGAAACTGATGAATTAACCCGAATGATGCGTATTAGAAATGGACTCGCAGTGGTGACATTAAAGACGTGTGGATTGGCCAGAACATCTTGGAGACAGTCTTTACCATTGTCTGAATCCTGCAAGGCCTCCAGCCTGGGCCCCTGGGCATGGTGCCCTCGGCTCTCACTCGCACACTCCCTTCCTGTACCACCTTCTTCGCATCTTCTTGCAGAGCTAGCCCGGAGCTTCCTCCTCAGGGAAGAATCCTGCTTCGGACTCTGCCGTGGTCCTGCACGTGTGTGCATAGCTCACAACTGTGGAATCCTTACGACCTGCCCGCCTCAGTCGCGCAGCTCCCACCCTCACCTCCCACTGCTGGGCCAATGGATGCAGGGAGCTGCGGGCATCCTACCTTGAAAACCACACTGGGGTCCCCATGTGCTCTCCATGGGTCCCCTTAGCTGCTAATCAGTTTGGGGAATCTTTATCCTAATGGGGAGTCATGGAAGGACCAACTTCTGTGTTGGCCCAGACAATAGGGCTGAATTCTGCTTTGGCCTTGGGCCTGCCCATGTGCTCTGTCTGTGACCCCAGGACCCCTTTCTGACTCAGCACCCCCCGGCCCGTGACTATCCCTTCTTCCTCAGGGCCGAGTCCTTCCTCTTTCCTCACCCTACTCACTCGCTCACCTATTAACACAGTCCGAAGGAACTGCTTTAAAAATCAGTTTGCCTTAAGTTAGTTCAAAAAGACCCAGTTAATACACTTGAAATAGATTTCAGTGGATAAATGTTTAACTCAGGAGCAGCTCCTTGTCCCATTCATTCTGCCCACAGACTTTTTTTTTAATGAAGGCTTATTAGGTAATAGATGCTGGGAATACAGCGGTGACTGAGATATCTCTTTTAGTCCTCAAAAAGCTGAGTGTGGTCGGGTGCACGGGTGAATAACCCATCAGCACCAGAACAACGTGCCAAGTGCAGGTGGAGGATGCTGTAGGGGGTAAGGAGGGGGCCCAGAGCCAGATGGGGCACCTCTAAATGGTACCACTAACAAGCTGCTTTGCAGGGATTCACTCAGGTAGGTTGCTCCCCCATAGGTTCTGTAAGCTGAAGGTGGGTCCCGATGTCCTGTTGCTTTATCTTCAAAACAAAGCGTAGTTCTGTGTGATATCCTGAGTAAGTGGAACATGACATTGTTCCGGAAGCGCAGCCATGTCAGTTACATTCTGTGGGTAAGGAGAACATAATGTTATTTTTAACCCTAAAACTGAAATGAGTAGGAAGGACTATAAAATGAGACCACCTGGGAAGAATGAAGAACCATTACGAAGACATCCTGACAACTGAAAGCAAAAGCTCGAGGAGGCGTGTGGAAGCCAGTTTGGGGGGAGCTGCCGACACTGCCTAGAGCTTCAGAGAAGGGATGACTCAGAGGGACAGGCACCCGCAGGCACGTGCCTGCTGTCTTGGAGCAGGAGGAGGGCATCCAGGGGTTCCAGCCACACCTGGTGCCTTGCGTCCTGATGACGGTCTGCCACGGAGGTGCAGGCAGACATCCAGACATCGCAGGAGAGTGTTTTCTTTGAAGACATGTTAGTCCCCCGCCTTCCCGAGGAAGGCTGTTTGCGCTCCAGAGTGCCTTTCCCTGGGCTGGGTGACTCACAGCTGCCAGGGATTTACACCGGTCTTTCTTCACATGCGAGAGTCTGATTTCCACACGTGCCTGTGGGAAGTTTCGTGTTTCAATTTGGAAGGCGTCATGGGCAGATCTTCAGAGGAGATGTCTGCTCCGGGTGAAGCTGCGTCTCGTTCACTTGGCAGGGGCGCTGCAGGGTGGGCTCGTAGTCACAGACAAACTGTACGTGGCTGGGAATCCCAATCTTTCTAGTTACCGGGTCCCCCCAACCTCACCCCTATAGTCAGGGGTGAGTCTGTAGGTGACAGACACAGGGCTGGCGGGAAGCACGTGAACTTCATGGACCTGGATATGATGCCGCTCTGTCCCTACCTGTCTATGTGGTTCTGGTCAAGTTCCTCAATCTCTCTGACCTTCTGTTTCTTTATCTATTATATACAAATAATTGTAACCTTCATAACATTCTGTGGTTCATAGTAAGGATTAAACATAAGACACGGAAGCCAAATGGTGCATGACAAGTACCAGAAAAATGTTAGTTTCCTTCCCTTCCTTCTTCCCCTGCTCCTACAAGGGTTCCCTGAAAGCACCAATGCAGTCAGACCAGAGTCTGCTTGTACGTGTATCAGGAATTTCACTGAATTGGAGAAAATATATAGATTGAAGTTAACAAAATTGTTAAGAGCCATGAACTGGGGAGAATTTTTACTTTCCAGAGGATGGTTAGCGTATTGAGTGAACATCAATCTTCAAGGAAGGCTGGGGTCAGTGAGCGCTCCAGCAGACAGACACCACCATGCTCCCAGCCTGCCTTGCACCCTGCAGACGAGAGCGCCGCACCTGATCTTCATCACGCTTTTACACATTTCTCTCTCTATGTATATTTTCTATAAACCTCAAAGAAGCTTCCAGGATTAGATTGGGAGGAATTATTAGCTCCATTCTGCAGATGATGACACTGAGATGCAGCCTGTTTGGGTTCAAGAAGAGTGGCTGCAGAAAGTAGAATCCAGGTCCCAGTCAACTGCTGCCTCTGCAGTGGTCCCTACGTGGTTGTGTGATGATGTGGTGTCCACGCTCTCTCCCTTGTCCTACTCCGCAATATGCAAGTGTTGTTCACGTATCCGTCTTCCTGTACCTGGCCTTGAGTTTAACAAGCTGGGTCCCACATCCCCACATCCAAAGCCATCATTGGGAAATTTGTGGGGCAAAGGGATGCTAAGCACAGCTGTGGAAGTAGAGGCTCTTGGAAGCACACAGGTGGGGTCCTTGGGGCTTCCTGCCACTAACAGTAGCCCTGACCAAGAGCCACGGGGTTGGCAAAAGATTTGTGTCTTGGTCTAGGGCAATGGTTCTTAAATTTGAATGTGTGTCAGGGTCACCTGTAAGGCTTATCAAAACAGATTTCTGGGCCTCCCATCCAGAATTTCTGATTTGATAAACCTGGGGTGGGACCTGAGGGTTTGCATTTCTAGGAAGTTCCTGGATGAGGCTGACACTGCCGGTCTGGGAACCACAGTGTGAAAACCGCTGGACTTCGGGAGTGGCTCTTCACGTTGGCTGCACGCTAGAGGAACTCAAACAGTTCCAAATCCCAGACTGCACCCCCGGCCAATGTAATCGGAATCTCTGGAGGTGGAACTGAGGTTCAGTAGTTTTAAAGCTCCCTAAGTGATTACAGAGTGCCGATAAATTTGAGAACTAACTCTAGGGAGGTTAGAAGGCCTGGGTTCAAGCTCCACGTGGGATTGAAGGGGGATGCTCAGTGGATCAAACCAGAGATTCTCCAAATGGAAGAGCGTGTTGTAACATGATATAAATGCTCATGAGCAGACATCAAACTTGCTGTCAACCTAGTCCCAAGGTTTACTCCCCTGTGAAATTTCAAAAATTCAATGTGCGTGTGGAATTTTTCTGTCGGTTCCAAGGAGGCAGGAATGATGATGTGTCACACAGCAGACTTGATGTTGCTCATTAGATGGGCCGGCTTTTGAGGTGACCCTTGGCTGGCACCTGGGGACCTGGCTTTGGAGTCTTCTCTCCATTAGTAACAGATAAGGCTGTTTTGGATGCCCAGGGTGCTGAAACCTGCTGTACCAACCTGCCTAGACTATTTGGGCAAACAATGTGGATGGTGAACACCTGCTTCCCTTCTGGGGGTGACCAGATGTCTAGGTGAACAGCCCACAATGACAGCCTTGGACGCTGAGTCTCACGTGTGCCTCCTCAGCAGAAACGTGGTGCACGTGGTGCTGTATTTCACTGTTGTGGGAAGGAGCACTTGCTACATGACAGCCCCCCTGGGAGGGAGAACATATGAAGCTTGCATCTGGACTCCAGCAGACGCGCCCCTGATGAGTGTGTCTCCCACCCTGACCTGGCTGCGTTTCCTCCCCTGTAAGAGCACAGACACAAATACAACCACCTCTGAGGCTGGTTACCAAACGTATTTGTGGAATTTCCAAAAAGACGGTGAACACTTTTGTATGAAATTAGAGATGAATTTCTATGTGCAGCCTATACCAAGTAGGGAGTTTTATATGTAGCCCTGTATGTTACATTCTGTAATACAGAGAGATTCTGTGTCTGAAACAGAATGTAGACAATTAATAGAATCAGACAAAGGAAATTATATAATTTGGGATTCCTAAAGCCACAGCAAGAAGGACTAGGATGGAATCTGAAAGTACGTTGGGCTGATGACAGAGATTAACCTAATCTGTAGGAAGACTCGGTGATGGATAAATGGCCTTACTGAGCCCGTGAACTTGTACCTCCCACTAAGGGGCTGTGTCTACAGTGACTGAACCGAGGGCTCCTGAATCCTTCCAGCTGTCCTGTCCTGTTCCTCACAACACTTTCATCTGTGTGTGATGCAGAGGGTCTTCTGGGTCACCATCCACCACGACAGCTGGCCCTTGACTTTCTCTGCCAGCCTCTTAATGCCACCAACCAGGAACAACCCCCAGTCCGCACCCCACCCCAACCCAGTCCCTGTCAAGAGGGAGAAGGTCTGAAGAAGGGGTTGTGGCTAAAGGGACTTGAGAGGCCAAGGGTCGCTGGGCAAGACACTCTAAGGATCCTTATGACCCTAAAATTCTGAGCCCCTGGCATTCTGAGTCTTAGCCTCCTCATCTGTAAGATGGGCACAAAGCCTGCTGACTATCTTAAACATCATGGACTCCAAACCAAGTCCAGATCTGCTTCCCGATCTTCTCTCGTGTACTCTTTCCTGCAGTGGTAATAAAATTGACAGCATTTCCTGACTGCTGTGTGCCAGACATCACGCTAACCTCTTTGCTTGCATCATCTCATTTAATCCTTGCAATAAGGCTAGGGCTGAATCCCGGTCTCATCATCTGATTTTATCCACTTTTAAAGCACCGAAGTCCCTGTTAAATCAGCACTGACTATGTGGTAAAGTATTAAGTCTAACTGCCAGCCCTAGGACCGGAGGCCCAAGCCAAATGCTAGTGACTGAGATCATACCTCTGACGTGGGGCAGCATTGAGGGCAGCAGTTTCTAATTGGACAGTCAAGCCTTTGCTGAGTGAAATCAGACTCTCCTCCAAATACTCTTGGAAATGATGGTTTCCATCTCCTTCCCAAAGTGCTGTGCCAACTGCAAAGGTTAAGAGTTTGATAGTCACATTGGCTAGGGCTTGAATCTTGTTGATTCCCCTGGAATTCAGGGAAATTATTTTGTTTCTCTGAGCCAATTTGCCCATTTAAACAATGGGGTATACACAATGGACATTTCTTGTTAAATATTTAAAATATTTACAACTGGTCCAACAAAGACATCAATCTATGGAGACAGATACCTTGCGGTACTGGGTAACTGGAGGAGGCAGTTCAGAGGGTCTGTGAACAAGCCTTTCTTCTCCATTTTTCAGTTTCCCCACAAATGGACTATGGCTGTGAATTTGGGTGGGGAGTGATTTGGAGGATGGAACAGGAAAAAGACGATGGACAGTTGGTGAGAGAAGCCCAGGAGACCCACGTGTTGAGAAGAGCTTTCCTTGAGTAACTAAGAGGGAGTTGCAGTTGAAATCAAAGAACCAGAGGGAGGTATGGAAACTAACTCTGCAGAGTGGCCACTCTGTGCCAGGCACTTGTTGGCAGGCACTGGTTAAACAGAGGGCAGTTCCCGGAGGTATGGCCTGAGAGTAAGCCAGGCTTCATCACTTACTAGCTATATGAGCTTGGGAAAATTGCTGAGCCTCTGTGTGCCTCACTTTCTCCATCTGTGAAATGGCAACAATAATAATATACACCCCATGTTGATGTTGTGAATAGTGCACACCATGTATCTGATGAAGTGAATTAATCTAGGTTAAGTGCTAGGAACCGTCTGGAAAAAAACTGAACACTCAATAAATGCTGGGTATTAAAACGATCATGAATATTATATTTGAACATTTTATTTCAAGTTATTAAACCATAAACTTTTATTATGGTTCTAATTTCATAAATTAGGAAATTGAGGTTCAGAGAGGTAAAGAAACCAGCCAAAGATAACACATATTAAAAGGTTTCATTCAAAGTCAGAATCTAAATGTTTTGGACTCTAAATTTAAATTTTTCCTAGTCCATACTTAGGGAAAGAGTGGTAGGCCACTACATGAATTGAGACAGGGAAAGACGAGGTTCTAATGATGTGTATGACAACCACTTCACGGACTTTAACCAAGTGTTATTAATTGGGGGAAACAAAACAAAACAAAACAACAAACCCAAGGCTCAGGGCAGCTTACTACCTCTTGCATAAGTGGGAGGAGGAGGAGGAGACAGGTAGAGGCATGCTAGAGGCAGCTTGTTAAACTTTCAGGAATTTTTCCAGCCAATTGGGCATCCCCATGGGAGCTTGAAATTGGCCATGTTAAGTATATTTACACCATAAAAACTGGCAAACATACTGAAAAGATAAAAACTAATACAAAATGATTAGCTAGGATGAAGAGGAGAGGATGGAAGGGATAAGGGGTAAAAGCAAGATTTCTCTGGGTGGAACATTCTGGATAGTTTTGGCCTTTAAATCATGCAAATACACTGCTATTAAAATAAATCTCTTAAATTGAAAATAATAAACGAAAGAACCTAACCATATGTCAAGTCGGCAGCACAGGCACAGAGAACAAATTTATTTCGTGGGCTTTAGAATACTGTAATCCTTAATGGGAGCTATTCAAAGGATGAGAAGAGGTGAAAGAAATTTTAAACATCCATAAATATTTTTATTGTTCATAGTAACTTCAGCCCTGATTCTCTGAAACTTTTTGTTTTATAATGTTGGTTAGAGCAAATGGATAATCATGTTAATGTTCTCAGAAGTTATCATTTTCAGTGTAAGACACAATTATAAAGTTAAAGAAAATGTTACTGGATTGAAATATCAATAAGAACACATGATTTTACACACACACACACACACACACACACACACACACACACACACATACTGTTTTCCCTAGTTCTATCCATACAAATGGCACCAAAGAGCACACTCTGGCATCCAGACTATGGCCTCTGATTCAATTATCCACTAAAAGAAACTGGAGATTCTCAGAAAAATCGGGAATTCTGGGTCTGGGGCTAAAATGAACTAGAAACATCTTGTGCCAAAAAGCAAAGAACCCTTCAAAGTTTAACAGCGTAACGTAAAAAAAGACACAAGAGTCAGCTTAAAATGTGTTATAAAATGTTATGAGAATTTGAACATAAAACAGTAATTATTCTAATAGATTAAAATATTTAATCAATAAAAATCCATGAGTCTGTAATGATAGTAAAGAAAAGATGAAGAAAAATCTCATTTGTTATCATTTGAGGCAGTTTTAAAAAATAACTGATTCCTCTGAAAATTGGTAATTATTGGACAGTATTAAACACTCTACCTTTCCAATAGAACTTATGTTTTGGTGTTACCAAATAGCCCTGGTTGATGGCAGAAACCTCTATTTTATAAGAGAACATTATCTAATAAATAGGAAAGGAGTAATAAAATTAAAATATCTCATTTTACAAACCCTCTGGGAAACACTGATTGAAGGAAAGATTTTCTATTGGTAGTAAAATCGTTAGATGAATGTCTGATGGAGAACTGGGCATTTGATAGTGACAAAGAAATAGCTAACAGGTTACTTTCTGGATGTAAGTGAAAAATAACAACAGTACAATGAAATAGGTGGGAGTCAACCTTAGCCTCCCCAGTGATGAGTGTATTAGTTTGCCAGAGCTGCAACAACAAAGCATCGGAGACTAGATGGTTGACACATCACTGATTTACTTTCTGGTGATTCTGGAGGCTCAAAGTACGATCAAGATATTAGGGGGATGAGTGTCTTCTGAGCCCTCTTTTCTCGTCTTCTCCCTATGTCTTCATGTGGTGTTCCCTCTGTCTGTGTCCTAATCTCCTTTTCTTTAAGGACATGAGTCATATGGGATTAGAGCTCACTCTAATGATCTCATTTTAACTCAGTTACCTCTTTAAAGACCTCATCTCCAAATACAGTCATGTTGTGAGGAATTGGAGGTTAGAATTTCAACATATGGATTGGGAGTGGGAGGAGGAAGGACTATAACTCAGTCTGTAGCATATCTTGCAAACGGCTGCCTTCTCACTGGGTCCTCATATGGCAGAGAGCACAAGAAAGAGAGAGAGAGAGAGGGAGAGAGATAGCTAGCAAGAGAACTCTCTGGTGTTTGGTCCCCACCCTCATAACCTCATCTAAACCTAATTATCTCCCAAAGACCCCCGTTTCCAAATACCATCACACTGGGGCTAGGGATCCAGCTTATGAATTTAGGGTGGACACAATTCAGTCCACAGCAATCTCTTTAAAGATAATTGATTATGGTGGTAGAAACATGAATCTACACATTGAATAAAATTGTACAGAACTAAATACACACACACTTATCAGTACAAAGAAAACTGGGGAAATTTGAATAAGATTGGTTGTGTGTATAAATGTCTATATCCTGATTGTGATACTGTACTGTAGTTTTGCAGGATATCATCATTGAAGGAAACTGGACAAAGAATATATGGAATTTCTTTATTATTTCTTACAATCTACAGTTATCTCAAAATAATGAGTTTAATTAAGAAAAGATAATTTACTGTTTAAACAAAAGTAGTAACAAAGTAATGTGTGATTCGTAACATTATGTAAAAGTAACATGTCTTAAAATGATGGCACCAAGGTAGAAGGGGAAACATAGCAGTGTATGACTGAGAATTTCTTATACAACACATGAAATTGTAAAATATCACTTGAGGGTAGACTGTGATAAGTTAAAGATATAAACCCTAAAGCAACCACTGTATTAACATAACAAAGAGGATTAATTTCTAAGCCAAAGAGGAGATACAATGGAATAGTAAAAATTCTTACTCCTAAAATGGATAAAAAGAAAGAGGAAAAATAGAGCAGACAAATAGAAAGAGAGGCACAGAGAAAACAGAATGGTCATAAATTTAAAACTGATCATATTAAGAATCATTTTAGCAGAGATGGTCAGATTGGATAAAAAAGTAAGAGCCATCAATATTCTTAGTACAATAAGCCCATTTAAATATAAAGCACAAATAGTTTGAAAGAAAAAAATGGGCAAATATCTAGAAAGCTAACATTATACAAGAGAAAGCTGCAATGTCTGTATTAACATCAGACGAAGCAGATTTTGGAGCAAAGAATATTCCTAGGGTTGAAGAAGCCATATGATAATGGTTAAGGCATAAATTCATCAGGAGAACATGACAATTTGAAATTTTTATGTCACTGATAACAAAACATCCAAATACACAAAGCATCAATGGATAGAGCTGCCAAAGATGAAGACAAGCCACAGTTACGGCTGGAGATTTAAACACTTCTCATTCAATGATTGATAGAACAAGCAGACAGAAAATCAATAAGGATATTGAAGATCTGAAGAACACACAGAGGTGGCAGAGGCAGGATTCAGCTCCAGAGCCCTTTCCCTTAGTCTACACCACGCTAGTCCATGATGTGGTGGCCATCAGGCTATTTCACTGTGTCACTGGTGGACTGGTTCTGTGGACCCATTCAGAATAGACACATGGATTCACCAAGCATTGAGTACAGTCTTGCCTGATTTTCAGAGATCATTCTTTCTTTCTTAGTAAGAAGGCTTGAGGGAGAGGCCTTTTATGCAGGAGCTTGAAGATCAGGTAAGATTTCCGATCTTACAGGAAAGTACTCCTGCAACAGGCACTGAAGTCAGTGTTCCCTAGGCTTGGTCAGACTCTGGATAAATTGTTCTCTTGGGTGAAACACCCTGATATCTAAAGAGTACCTGAGAAAGATTCACAAAGCAGGTAGGGCTGGTTTAAATGTGACCTAAGTAGCAATCTTCTTCCACCTTGCCTGCAGGTCAACATGCTTGGTGGAAGCCCTTCTGTTTCTGGTCCAACCTTTTGCTTCACTTTTTTGTGCTGTCAAGAATTTTCACCCTTAGATTTAAAAATGCAAATATCTCTCAGGTTGATATATTTGGGCTTCTGCCCACTTGACCTAATATAATGAATACTGCACTAGAAGTTCAAGTCTGCTGCTCGTTAATCGGTCCTTTTACTACCCCAGACCTCTGCTTCATTCCTTCTCACTTGGGTCCAAATGGTGGTTGTGAAAATTGAATGAGATGATGTGTTTTCTACTCAGCATCCACTCACCTGGCCCTTGCCAGGGTTAGCTTCCTACCTTCTTAATGAACAAAAGGAAAAATAGAATGAGACCCAAGACCAAGACAGACAGGAGAGAGAAGGAGCTGACAGTTGATGTGAAAGCCAATTTTCTTTATCTGGATGGTTTTTGGGAGGAAGAGTTCTGCACAGAGATCTATCAACTTAAAGTATACAGATTGTAAATGGCTTTGTCTCTCATTTTCTTTTCTCCTGCCCAAAGCTACCCCCATCAATAGAATCAGCCGAGAGAAGTTGTTTTAAGATGCAGCTACAAAGGCTGCCCTCAGTGACAATTTTCCAAAATAGTGCAGAATTCAGTCTAACTTTATTCTGGGTATTGGATCTTGGAGCAGAAAATTAGCGAAGTGGAACTTGGAAAATGTATCTCATCTCTGATAGCAGCTGAAGAGTTAATTCACTAAGTAAAGATTTAAAAATAACACCTGAGTTACTTCAGAGCCATTTTCCTAAAGAGGCTGGTGGAGCTACTGAAATAACCATTTTTAAAAGCTTTTCCAGTCCTTCAACCCCCCCAGAGATCATTTAAGGAGAAGAATAAAACTTTATGTGATGAAATGAGAACTGAGGAAAAGATGATAAGAAGAGTTAAATGACTGCTTCAAATCGAGTGTTTGCTAAATGTCTTCTAAATGTGTTGACAAAAGAGACGCCAGAAGACTGACTCCACAGAGCCATTCAGGAGCAGGGCTCCCGACGAGATCAGATTCCTGCAAAGTTTTGGAAACTGTGTTTTTAAATTAAAGGAGTGCAAGGGAAATCACTCTGCAGAGGAGCTGTTGCTGGTCATTTGATGACATGATAGTGACTCGTTCTTACCCTCTGGGTCCTGGTCTCTACAAGGGGAGCAGTAATAGTATTCATCTCAAAGGGTGATTATAAAGATTAAATGTGAAAATTGATTCACATGTCTTAGAACAGTGCCTGGTATACAGTAACTGCTCAATAAACTAGCTATTCTTAATTTATTAATGGCTTTTTCCCATTAAACCTGCTGCACCCACCATGTGCTGGACACAGTGGTAAGGTATAATGTTTATCAGTTAGGCTCATAGCTGCAAAAAACAAAAACAAATAACAAACAAAAAAACCCAACTGAGAATCTATTCTAGCTAATTGAGGCAGAAAAGAAATTTGTCAAAGGATATTTGATAACTCCTAGAATCTTTTGGGAGGGCCAGCTATTGGCCAACATTGGCAGCCACAGCGCTTATTTTTTCCATAGGACTTCTCCAGCAGACCCTCTGCTGTGCTCATGTCAACTGGGAGAAGCTTCTTAGACTGCAACCAGTGCTGAAAGCCAAATGTCCATCTTGCTGAAATGCCTTCCACATGGCCCCACCTTCCTCAGAATACTGCATCTGAACTGAGATCTCCAGTGATTTCTGATTGGAGGAGACTTGGTCACATGCTTAGCTGCCCTTGCTGCAAGGGAATCTGGTAATATGAGTTTCTGTATTTTAACTTCTTCAAAAAGCTGTGACAAACATCCATTAGATCTAGTCTCTGACTTCCAAGAGCTCAGTCTTGTGTCTATGTCAGAGATATAAATACATTATTACAACATCAGGAGCACGGAAGTTTGTATTATTATCAAAAAATACTCCCTCACTCCCCAAGGTGATTAGTCTGCTTGATGTTAGACCTAGTCATTTGGGCTTACTTTTGTCTACGGAATTGTGGGAGGGAGTGATGGTTTGCCATATCTAAGCAGAGGTTTTAAGAAGTATTGTAAATTTTCTCTAACTTTTCTTTTGTGTTCTATTCCTTTACTGTGAGCACTTAATGGTTCTGATTGGGGTTAGCTCCTCAGCCTGGGTACTTAAATGAGAAAATACAAGGATCAGATCCGGACTCGATCACAACCTGGCAGAGCCACAGCATTTGACCCACTGCTGCTAAAATGCAACATGAGCAAGAAATAAATTTCTGTGTTTGCAAGCCTTTGAGATTTGGAGATTATTTGTTATGTAGCATTATTGTAGACAAAGCTGACTGATACAAGGAGATAAAGGAAGATAGAGGTACATACTAAGTGCTAGAGGAAACCCACAGCGAGGAATAAAAAACTGGAGACTCTAGGGAAAGCATAACAAAGGAGATGAAATTTGTGAAGAGTTTTGGAGGTATTTTGGATTTCTCCAGAAGAAAAGCTTAGGGAAGTTTATTTTTGGGTGAAATATCTATCTATTGGCAAAGGCACAGAGAAGTGAAGTGATCAAGGCTATTTGGGGAAGTTGAATGGGTTCACTCCAACATTTCCCAAATTGCAGTAATTTAAGTATCACCCATTATAGCTAGTGGCAACTGCTAGCACAATTTTATTTAGCATTTTTGTTTAAATCAATTTACTTTCTTTCTTTGCTACCTCCCTTAGTATCATTAAAAACAAAAATATGTATAAAATCTTAAGTTTGATTTACTAGTCATTTCTTCTAGTTCATAGTAAAATAAATGCTTAACTATTAAAAGTTAAAAATATAGTTTTCCATATACTACCATTGATGTGTGCTGTGTACTGTATCTGACACTGCTAGTAGCCTGTGAAATAGCCCTTCTCCCCTGCTTAATTACTAACGAACACCAATTTGTTTGAGGCAACACTGGGCCAACTAAAAATGCTCTTCTTTCCACAGTCCTTTGCAGACATTCCCTGGGTGCCCACATGACCAGTTTTGACCAATGAAATGTAAATCCACTGGGTGGTAGTTTGGGGAAGCCTATTGTTTTCCTGATGAAAAAAGACAGATTAAGCCAGCAAGTGCCTTTTGCTTTCTATTACCCTTCTCCATTCCCCCTTCTTCTTTTTTGGAGCATAAATTCAGTGCCTGGAACCATAGCAGCCACTGTGAGCCTATGAGGATGAAAGACATACGCTAAGGATTGCAGATCTGGAAGCTGGAAGGAGCCTGGTCTTCATTGCTTTTCTTTAGCAGCTAAGCTAAACCAGCTCTGTCTTCAATTAAGCTGTTATAGATGAGTGTTTGTCAGATGCAGCCAAACACAACCCAATTGATATATATGTTGTGGAAAACCTGGGCTAGAGCTGTTACAGGCTGAGAGGGCAGAGATGGTGGCAGACAAGGGCCACATCACTTAGCATCTTGCAAAGTGGGCAGACAAGTGGGTTTTATTCCACTGGTGGTAGAGTGGAACAGCCTGGAAGCCACAGCTTTTAGGGTTTGGTGCCCACTTCCACTCCTCTGGGTTTCTAGTTTGACCACCGGGAATATGTTTAGCCCTTTTCTCACTGACATGGATCTCAGACAAGAGCCAAATGATCTTATTTCTGGACCTGATTACATTAACCATGAGATGAGAAAATCACAATAGTTCTGGACTTCATTTTGTTTCACTGTAAAATGCCACAGATGTCCATATAAATTCCTGAGGCTGCCGTATAAGAAAACAGCAAACTGAAGGGCTAAGGCAATGGAAATTCATTGTCTCACAGTCTGGAAGCTACAAGTCCGAGATCAAGGTATTGGCCAGGTTTCTTCCTTCCGAGAGCTGTGAGGGAGACATTGCTCCAGCCCTCTCTCCCAGCTTCTGGCAGCCCCAGGCCTTCCTTGGCTTGTAGGTGGTGTTCTCCCTGTGTCTTCACATCATCTTCCTTCTGTATGTGTCTGTCTCTGTGTCCAAATTTCCCCTTTTTGTAAGGACGCAGTCATATTGGATTGGAGTCCATCCTTGACCTCATCTTAACTGGATAATCTGTAAAAATGCTTTTTCCAAATGAAGTCACGTTTACAGGTACTAGGGTTCCGGTCTTCAACGTTCTTTTGGAGGACACAATTCAATCCATCACAATGCCTTCTCTTAGAATTGTTCTATCACATGTCATGCATTGGTGTAGATTGGAAAACCAGGGGCTGTGGGAAGAATTGCAAGGCATGTGTGCTGGTACAAAAGTAGAAGGAAACACAACAGCTTAAATAAGCAAAATAACAAAGGAGGAGCACTGGGCTATGAGCCAAGATGCTGTCACATACTAGCCTGTGTCTGGGTGAGCCACTTCCTTGCTTTCATCTCACTTTCCATGACCGTATAATAAAATAAACAATCTCAACTGGTCCTTCTCTGCCTAGCTTTTTGATGTTGTTGGATGTTCTGAGCCCACCCTTGAAACTTGCATTGAAACATTTCCTGCCCCAGGGCTTTATGACCCTTAAGCCATGACCTTTCCCAGATGGGCTCTGTGTACCACATCTGAGTATTAAAGAGTGCAACGGTGGTAATGAAAGTAACAAGCTTATAACAATAATAAAGCCAATTAGACCACTCTTAGAAAGGTCTGAGATATTATTTATCTAGCTGATGAGAGGATTAGCTTGAGCTGAGTAGGTTTCTGTGGAGCACAGCAGTTGATTAACTTGGATGCTGGGGGATTTGGAGCAGCGTGAACTCTGTTGTGGGAAAAATTTTGAGTAAACAAGAGATGAAAACACAGGACAAGCAATTCCATCCATTATTCCCAGAAAGAGGCATCTTACTTCTTGTTCAGCTTCTTTAATTGCTTTATTAAAATTTTTTTTCCCCAAAGTAAAATATTTTAAATATTGCCTGGATTTTAAATTGGTTAAGGAGGTCAGCACAGACTGACCCAGTGCAAATTTCCAAAGAGACAATTGCAAAGTATATGACACATAGACTCAACTGGCTGCATGGAACGGATTTTACTTCCAAGATGAGAGTTTCATTTTAGTCCATTTCACCCATGCTTGGAAAGGGAGAAGTTTTCCTATGAAATTAACTGAGCACCAGTTCTTATTCTGCCTTTGCTTTTCTAATTAAGGATTCAAGTTTGTGGCTGCCCTTTCTGCCAGGTTCACTCTGAACTGGCAGACTCGACTCTTTGGAAATAGAAGTTGGAATTTGGAGTTCAACGTCCTTGGTTCAAGTCCAGGTTCCACCACTTAGAAGTGTTTTGACTTTTGGTACTTCATCTCTGGGATTCAACTGTAAGATGTGGGCAATAAAATAAAATAGCAAGTTCAAGTTGACCTGTGGAGTAGGTGTCCAGTAAATTTTAGGTCCCCTTTCCTTTCCATTTATTGTGTCTTCCTCCCAGGATTCTGCTGCACCAGATACAACTTTGAACCTGCTACATCTATTTGGTCTCTCTCTCTCTCTCTCACTCTCTCTCTCTCTCTCTGTCTATCTACCTATCTATTATCTATCTATCTTTCTATCTATCTATCACCATCCATCTATCTGCTCATTCAGCCAGCCATCCTTCCATCCATGCATCCATCCATATTTTGACCATTTCTCCTTTCCTTATTCTACCACCCCAAAATTACTCTCTCTCTATTCTGTCCCCAAGGCCCCCTGGACATCTGAAATTTATCAGATAAACCTGTTCATGGAAAAGTTTATAGACTTAGACAATAAGACATTTTAAATCTGGAAAGATCTTGAGGATTTTAGTTCACATCTCTTAATTTACTTATGAAGAGGTGTTGAGTAACGTGGGTGATGCTTCATAGTTTAGTGGGAGCACCTCGTTAATTTGTATAGGTCCCCTTGTCCTTGAATATAGTGAAGCTAAACAGATAAAATATTTTCCCACACTTGTATTTTACCACGAGGGAAGATAATGATGATAATGATGGTGGTGGTAAAGATGATGCTAATAATATGCACTTTTTAGCTCTTATCTCATACCTAATACTATACATCATGTACTGTCTTCTCCACAAAACCCTTTGAGGCATAAATTGCAATTTTATAGATGAGGAAACTGAGACTTAGAGAGGCTAAGTAATTTGCCTAAGGCAACACAGCTGGTGAGTGGAGGAGCCAAGATTTGAGCACTGCTTCAATTCAAATTCATATTCTTAATCTCTACCTCCTGGTCAAATCAGGCCAGAAAGTGATGTTGCTGCTGCGAGTACCACTAATTGTTAATTGAGCATTGACTATATGCCAAGCACAGTGTCCTGTTGTGTGCATGCTCCAGCACATTTAATTCTCACACCACCCCAATGAGGTTGGCACCATTACTTTCCCTGATGTTTAGATGTGACTGCCAAGGCACAGAGAAGAAATTAAGGGACTCGTTCTACTGCTAGCAAGTGGTAGACCAGAACTCCAACCCAGGCACTCTGGTTTCAGAGTCTTCACTCGGAACTACTGCAGAGGGGTGACTTATTTTACAAAGGCCAGGAGTCTTGTAGGCTGGGCTGGGAGTGAGAAGCAAGGCTGTGGGGTAGTTCCCACAGGAAAGCGACATGCACCTGTCTGGCTAATGAGATAATGCGCGCACAGGTACTGTGTAAAGTCTAAAGCGTAACCATAGCTACCGTTCCTCATCTGCAGTCTCACTTATGGTGTGATCAGCCACCAGGCTGGTCATCAGTCAGGAAGTCCCTGGCTGTCCCTGGGATGCATAACCCAGCCTCTGAGAGCTCATTACCTGAACAGTCTGGAACTGGGACTGCAGGCCCAGATGCCCACCCAGAGGGCCCAGGGGAACAGTGTGACTGCATGAAGATGCTGGGGAAGGAACATAGCTATTAGTTCTTTCATTTGTTTTCCAACTTTTGGAAGAGAGAGTATTGGAAACATCGTTTTCTTCATAATTCTACCTATAGTGGAGTGATAAATAATACCCACTTGCAATTCAGCCTCAGAACTGGGGAGAGGTGGGACCTGGGGTGAAAGGACGAGTCCTGGACCCACCAGAAGGGCACCTGCTACTCAGCAATCATTGGTTCAAGTACCAGATTGGTCAGGATCTCTCAGGAAAATGGAAACACATCATAATTTTAATGTAGAGAATTATAAGAAAGGCTGAAACAGAGCCTAGGGGACTGAAAAAGCCAAAGGAGAACAATGCTGAGCTAGCAGCTGCAGGAGGCCTTCCCACTGTAGCCCTGGGACAGCGGGGTTCTTAGGGCCTCGGGCTGCAGCATCCAACATGATGGCCACTGGCTATAGTGGGCTGTTGAGCACTTGGAGTGTAGCCCGCCTGAACTGTGAAATGCTCTACATGTGAAATACACACTGAATTTCAAAGACTTGGTACATGGAAAAGGATATAAATCATCTCATTAACACTGCTTTTAATATTGATTATTGGGATAATACTTTGGATAAGCTGATATGAGGAAAACTGATGACTAACATTAATTTCTCCTGTTTCTTTTGATCATTTTAAAATTAGTGACTAGAAAAATTTTCAGTGACACGTGTGACTTGCATTTGTGGCTCTCATCATCCTTCGGTTGGGCAGCACACACCTGGAAGCTAGGAGCAGGGGCCCCATGGAGTTGGGACCCAGACCTCCAAGGGATATGGGCTGGCTGGTGCTTGAATCTCAGTGAGGGGTACAACTACCCTGGTTGTGGCGAGGTGGTGGGAAAAAACACAAGTTGGACCCATCTGCCCAGCCAGGGTTAAAAACTGTTGCTGAGGTGACAATGACAGGAAGAGGAAAGACCCAGGAAGGTATGTGTCCAGCCTTCTGGACTCTCTTTCTCTAACATCTGTTACTGGCAGAGCCTAACAGGGAACCAGCTGGCAAAAGACAAACATTTGCAGAGTCCCAGTGCCAGCATCATGGACCAGACTGTGACAGGATGGGCTTGGAGTGGAGCGCTCTCGTTAATAACCAGCACACCTGGCATTGTAAGAACCTCTTATTTTTCAAGAGAAGCAAGAACTCTAGATTTATTTTAATGAAAAAATTTCCTAGTTCTAAATGCTGTTGACCGATGAAAGATTTTCCCAAACATAATGCATCCAAACAAAGTCTATCTCCAGGTCACATTGAGTTGGGCAATGATCTGGGGACCACGGTTTAGATGTCCTGAGACACTTGCCAGCTCTGACAGTCTGTGGTTCAGTGAGCATTTAACTGTGTGTAGTAAAAATAATCAAAGTTCCCTGGAGAGAGACCACTGTGGGTTGTGGTCCAGAAAGACTTCCTGGGGGAGTGGAGGGCTAGACTGAGGCCTTGGACAGCCTTTCTTGTGAAAAGCCCCTCCCACCATGTCCTTGGTTAATTATCTGTAGCTTTTTCATCTGCTTGTCCCTGTGGAACAGCAAACACTGACCCCAGCATTGTTTGTACCAGAGGGTGAGATGTACCTGGCCCACGAGCTGAACTCTTGATCAGGGCCCAAACAAGAGGGTCCGCAGACAACTTTTCCCAGAATGCCTCAGAGCCTAGTAATGAGTTTCAGAAGGGGAAGCGGAGGCGGTGTTGGGGGGGCGGAGTGCATCTTGAAACGGCTTAGAAATTGTGGCTCTTCCCTATTGAGATTTTTGTGTTGTTCCTATCAATAAGGGTGAATCTCAAATATAGTAATGTTTCCATTTCCAACTGTTTGTTTACTGATAAGGGAGGAATAATAAATCTTTCAGAAATTAAAATGCTAATGCTCATCTTAAAAGTTTAATAAGAAGACCCTCTAAGTGTGCTTATGCAAATCTAATACAGAATGATAATTAGCATTTTAAAATTCTGAAAATTACAGCCTGGATGGCAGTGTTGTCCAGGCCAAGTCTTTCCCTAAGGGAAAACGATGCACAGGAGGGAATTGTTGCAGAGTTCTACTTTAGGATCCACTCACTCCTGGTTTGGGTTCCCATATCTTGCAGGAGCCTAACTTTCCTGGTTGTTCAGTCCAGCCATCTCCCACTGAAGGCTCTGTAGCCCCTAAAGGCTTGGACCTTGTCACACTTCTGTGTGTGATTTAGTTTGTCTGCTTTGTCTGTCCAGCCAGCTGGCAGCTCCATTCTCGTCTGGTTGGGATAAGCTGATGGTAGACGCTGTAAAGATTCTGCATCCCCTTGACCATTCTCAGAAAAGTGCTTCTGAACATTTCTCTTTGGAATAAACTGCCAAGGCTCGTGATTTGGACGTGGAGGCCAGTCCATTGCCTGAGCTCCAACTACGGACAATGCGTGAACACATAAGCAAAAGGTGACTGACCCTACAGATTGGCTGTGGGCTCGCCAGCTGCCTCCTGGGTGACCTGGGGTGAACCCTAGCTAACAGGGTTCTCCATGCTGAATGGAGGCAATGTCAACCAGTGATTCCTAAGTTGGTAGAAATATAAATTCAAAATGAATAAGAGAAGGTACCTCATTCAAAATTTCTTTCTGAAGCAATGATGAGTTTCTTGTTTGGTTTCCTGTTGACTCTGTTGCAGACTCCCGTGTTAATCTTGCTAGAACTCAGTTGTATGGTTGACTCATTCTTTCATTCATGTGTTCATTAAAATGTCTAATGTGGACAATCACTTTGCTAGACCCTGAGCATGTGACCAACCATGAAATGGTCTTTACCACCACAGAGCACACACCCTACCAGACGGGGAGGGAGAGGTAGAGACAACTACAGAGGAGACTTACGTTCTGGGATGGAGGTGAGCGCTGAGTGATGTGGAAGCACAGAGAAAGGGCAACAAAACTGGTCTGGAGGTGTCAGGGAAGCTTCTGGACAAAGCGTGATGTAAACCAAGAACTAATCAATATATATTAGTTAGGGGTGTGAAGGCAGGACTCTATGATACTCCAAGTTTCTGGAAACCTCTATTTCCAAAGGTCTCTTGTGCATGATCTTGGGTCTCTAAGGAATTTTGCCCTTATGGACCAGTTCAGAGTTTGGAGCCTAGTGGCCTTAGGAAATAAATCCTTGACCTAGAGAAACCCTAGTTTTCCCACCCTACTTCCAGCCCATGTGTTAGATGTGAGCATCCCTGGGCAGTCACCTTGGAGAAGTCAGAGAAAGACAGTGGGTCACCTGGGCTCCTAACTGCCCTGTGTGCCTAAAAGTTCTGGGCAGGACCAGATCCTAGAGTAAAGAAAGGAAAGTGGCATGTCCCCAGAAGTTTAATGCTCTCTTTCCAAATTAACTTTGTCTTCACCAACAATGCACTTTGGTCCAAGATGAACCACAATCTCAATTCTATTCAATTCCTGCTCTTACATCAAGGCTTAATTCAAAACCCACATCTTCTCCAGGTAGAATAAATACCTCTTTCCTCTTGTATTTCCATAGCACACCTTCTCCATTCTCAAAAATCATAACCTTCACCTGCCTTCTGTTGAGGGGTAAGTGGGGGTGGCTTACAAATGCATCTGAAACCCTGAGAAGATAGAGCACTCCTGGAAGGCAAGACCTATTTTTTCCAAGGATTTTCACATAATAAGAATTTCAAAAATAATATTTGAAATGATGAGTTGGATTTGACTTAAAACACCGTCATCATCTTCTTGACAGATTATTTAGCTTAGGAGAGGTTTTCATGCCTCCTGGTATTTGGTTAGGAAGGGATCCACAGAGGAAGAAAATATTGGACATAATTTGAACTTTTAAGGGTTCAACACACTTTGTCCCCAAAACACCTGTTACAAAGAATCTAGATTTTGGAAAATTAAACTTTGTCCATTCTGGGACCTGTTTCCTGCTGTGATGCTATCACAAGGGCTACTTTCCTGTGTCGATGTCTTAGGAGACTTTCATAGGAAGAGAGCAAGGGCTCTTACAGTGGAGCCTGGAGAGGAGTCTGCACTCAGCAAATGGCAGTTTAGTTCTTACTCTTATCTCACAAATCTGAAGAACTGGAACCTCACAGGCGAACTCAAATGGCAGCTATGACATGGTTTTTGGATTCTCTCCTTTTCTATCCTTCCCCCAAAACATGACCTTCCAAACTTCACCATTAGTAGTTAATTCCTTTGTAACCGGTGCAGTCCTGTATTAAAAGACAGATTCCCACTTTTGTGGGGAGTAACCATCCAATCCTGTGAAGGAATCTCAAAATCATTTTGGTTGTTGTTATCAGCATGAGGGCATTGGTCTTGAAGGACATAGAAGGGGTGCACTGCTTTGAAAAGGCAGTTCAAGGGGGAGGGTATATCTTAGTGGTAGAGTGCATGCTTAGCATGCACTAGGTCCTGGGTTCAATCCCCAATATCTCCATTAGTAAATAAACAAACTTTTGGTCAACAAATCTTCGACAAAGGAGGCAAGAATATACAATGGAATAAAGACAGTCTCTTCAGCAAATGCTCTTGGGAAAACTGGACAGCAGCATGCAAATCAATGAAGCTGAAACACTCCCTTACACCATACACAAAAATAAACTCAAAATGGATCAAAGACTTAAACATAAGACAAGATACAATAAACCTCCTAGAAGAAAATATAGGCAAAACATTATCTCACATACATCTCAAAAATGTTCTCCTAGGGCAGTCTACCCAAGCAATAGAAATAAAAGCAAGAATAAACAAATGGGACCTAATGAAATGTACAAGCTTCTGCACAGCAAAGGAAACCATAAGTAAAACAAATCGACAACCTACGGAATGGGAGAAAATTTTTACAAACAATGAAACCGACAAAGGCTTGATCTCCAGAATATATAAGCAGCTCATATGACTTCATAAGAAAAAAACAAACAACCCAATCCAAAAATGGGCACAAGACCTAAACAAGCAATTCTCCAAGGAAGAAATACAAATGGTCAATAGGCACATGAAAAAATGCTCAATATCACTAATTATCAGAGAAATGCAAATCAAAACTACAATGAGGTATCACCTCACACCAGTCAGAATGGCCATCATTCAAAAGTCCACAAATGACAAACGCTGGAGAGGCTGTGGAGAAAAGAGAACCCTCTTACACTGCTGATGGGAATGCAGTTTGGTTTGGTGCAGCCACTGTGGAAAACAGTATGGAGATTCCTCAAAAGATTAGGAATAGACTTACCATATGACCCAGGAATCCCACTCCTGGGCATATATCCAGAAGGAACCCTACTTCAAAAAGACAGCTGCACCCCAATGTTCATAGCAGCACTGTTTACAATAGCCAAGACATGGAAACAGCCTAAATGTCCATCAACAGATGACTGGATAAAGAAGTAGTGGTATATTTATACACTGGAATACTATTCAGCCATAAAAACTGACAACATAATGCCATTTGCAGCAACATAGATGTCCCTGGAGAATGTCATTCTAAGTGAAGTAAGCCAGAAAGAGAAAGAAAAATACCACATGAGATTGCTCATATGTGGAATCTAAAAACAAACAAACAAACAAACAAACAAAGCATAAATACAAAACAGAAATAGACTCACAGACATAGAATACAAACTTGTGGTTGCCAAGGGGGAGGGAGGTGGGAAGGGACAGACTGGGATTCAAAATTTGTGGATACTGACAGGCATATTCAGAAAAGATAAACAAGATTATACTGTATAGCACAGGGAAATATATATAAGATCTTGTGGTAGCTCACAGTGAAAAAAAATGTGACGATGAATATATATATATGTTCATGTAAAAGTGAAAAATTGTGCTCTACACTGGAAATTGACACAACATTGTAAAATGATTACAACTCTATAAAAAATGTTAAAAAAAAAAGGTGAAACAGAAAAGAGAGACAGATACAAAAGGAAATCAATATTCAGCAATTAAGAAAACATTTGTCAGATAAAAATGACTTGGAATGATTATAATTAAAAGGATGGGAAATTATCAGTTACACATAAACAAAAGGGAATCAAGATACATTTTAATTTTTAGGCAAGTTAAAATGTGTGGTAAAGAATACTAAATTTTATATTGACAAAAGTACTTTGTGTTCCAAGAAACAAAGCATCAGAATACAAACAAAAGACTGTTAGAACTCAGGAATTTGACTAGAGCATAATGGTAATATATTACATTAGTTTTTCACAGATTAAATAAGAAGAAAATGAGAACATAGAAGAAAATTAAAAAATGTAATTAGAATGAAATAATGGCTACATATTTATTTTTAGACAAATTAGTTAAGTATCACATTTTAATGTAATGTATACAAAAACATTCCAAATAACAGGTCCACAAAAAGGCATTCACCAAGGTAGTAATTGCACAGGTTGGATGCTTTGATCACAATATAATAATACAAAAATATTTAACAGAAATGTAGACAAATATTCCTTATCACTTAAAATTTTTGAAAATTCTCCTAAATAAGTATTAGGTCAAAGAAAAAATGTAATTATTATGTACATTCTATTTTGAAATAAGGAAATTGAAGCCATTGCTCATAAAACTAATGGATTTTTGTTTTCATCCTAGTCTCTTAATTTGACAACTTTGAATTTTCTCACTAATTCTAGTAGTTCTTCATTCCATTCTTTTGTGCTTTTTAAGGTACAGAATCAATTTTCTGGTAAATATTGATAAATTTTCTTTCCTCCTTTCTAATAGATGTATCTTTTGTTTTAATTACTTTGATTAATGCACTGGATAAAATTTAACCTATATTAAATAGTGACGGTGACAACAGGCATTTTTGTGTTACTCCTTGTTTCAGTGAACGTGTTTCTAGTGTGTTTCCTCATTTAATATGATGCAGTCAACTCTGTAATACATAAAGGAAACAGTCTTTTAAGATTTTCTGTTATTTTTTATTTAATCACTGATGGAAGTTAAATTTTAGCAAATGCCATTTTGTCAGCTAAAAAAATCATCAAGTGTACTTTTCTTTTTGTGCTGTTAGATATGTTTTGTTGATGTATTTCCTAACTTTGTTAGGTTACCCCTACTTGGTCATGCTATACTCTTGATATGCTGCTACATTGTATTTGTTATTATTTCATTTATGCTGAAGTTATCTGTGTTGAGTGGAACTGGGATACTGGTTTCCTTTTTTGTTCTGTTTTAGTCTATTATGCTATCAGAATTATGCTACCTGTGTAGAATAAACTTGAAGGTGCCCTGTCCTTTCTGGGCTCAGTAATAGCTCATATAGTTTCAATGTAACCCTATGGCCCGTGGTGCTTCTGAAAGCACTGCTATGATTTCTCTTCAGAATGTAGGTTTCTTTCAAGTTGATATAAAAATTAATTTCTGTTTGTGATTTTTAGTATTTTCTATCCTGTTTTTCTTATCTTTGTTTAACTGTGCTTTTGGGATTTATTAAATTGAAGCTTGACTTTTTAATTTTCACTCTTTGCAGTTACAATCTGAAACTAAGAATTTCTCTCTAGTTACAGTGTTTGAAGTTTCTTAAAATTTTTAAGAGGATTTACAAGAGGATTTACACTCTCACCATTATTCTTCCCGCCATTTTTAGCCAACATTTTAAAATTTGCATATATATTAAAATGAATATAATTGTTTGGAAATTAAATGAATCAATACAAGTAGAAGAAAATTCTTGGAAAGGCATCAGGCACATAATAAGAATATAACAAATTTAGCCATTATTAAAGTTTTGGCTAATCAAACAAGACAACACCTCAGTTCCAATGAAATTCAGCAGGATCCAACCCCAAAAGCTATTTTTAATGTGATTAGATCCAGTTATTTGTCAAAGCATATGTTTCCATGCGTGATAGACACTGTGCATATGGCCTATCATAGTGAAACAGAAAATAATACGTGTACTTACTAGGAAAAATATAGAAGGATCATTTTTATACAACAGCTTTGCTGAGATATAATTCACATAGCATACAATACACCTATTTAAAGTATATGGGTTAACGGGTTTTAGTACATTCACGGACATTCACATAACTATGATCAGTTTTAGAACATTTTCATCACACTCCCCCAAAACCCCATGTCCGTCAGCAATCACTCTCCTTTTCCCCCAACCACCCTCCTACCAGCCACAGGCCATCACTAATCCACTTTCTATCTCTACAGACTTGCCCTTTCTAGACATTTCCTATAAATGATGGGGATTGCATTGAATCTATAGATCAACTTGGAAGGATTGCCCTGTTAACAATATTATCATTCTTTTGCTGGTGAAAATCCAGGACAATCAACTGCCAACATGTTTAACAGATCACTATAGGTACACTATAAATATAAAAATTAGCACCTTTCATATATGTAAAAAAATAGAGAAATAGAATGAATAGAAGTGAAAATACATATAAATTACCTAGGAATAAACTTAATTTTTAAAGTACAAAATATTTATGGAAAAAACAATGAAACTCCTCTAAGACAGAGAAAAAGAACGCAGAGCAATTGGAGGGAGTTCTTATATGCAAAGACTAGAGACAGAACTGAGTTTAAGTCCTGTATCTGCCTCTAATAAGCTATGTGATTTTTAGAAAGACATATAATTTCTCTGGGTCTCATTTCTCAAGTGAGTCCCATAATAGTACTTATCCCATAAGGCTATTTTGAAAATTAAGTGAGATAATACATATGTAAGACTTTTGGAACATAGATAGTATTCATTAAACCCCAAGTACTATTATGATTGTGTATCTACAAAGATGTAAGTTCATCTCAAATTAACATAACTATTCAATCAAAATCCCAAAATAACTTTTCGTGATAAACATCATTCTAAATTTCTTTAAGAAATACAATCCGGCACAATTGCTCAAAATTTTTTTGAGAAATAAGAGAAATTGGTGAGGAGAAATTTTTTCCTATTTAATTGCTTTATATTGCATCAATAATTCATAAAACATTATAATTATGACAATTGACAGATTGTTAAACCAGAATAGACAGCTTAGAAATAAGTTCTAGTATATTTAAGGATTTCATTAATGACATAAATGACATCACAAATCCATAGGCAGGGAAAAATTATTTGATGAATGATGTTTACACCATTAGCTAACAATGGGAGAAGGACATAATTGTATATACTCAGCACTCCCAAGAGAAAAAAATTAAATTCCCAAATGGAACAAGAAGCCAAATGTGTAAAACAAAAGCATAAAATAAGAAGAAAATACAGCTGTATTGCCTGTCTAATCTGATACTATAAACTGACTTTCCAAGTATAAAAACAATAGAGAAAATTTTATGAAGACTATCATATGATTTTATATTCTAAAACTTTCAAACTTCTTCATAACATAAAAATCAAAAGGAAATCATAACTGGGAGAATTAAGTATCATAAATCTACTAGGCAAATAGTTACCATTGCTGTTGTAATAAAAGCATTTGAGACTTGGAGAGAGGATAAAACTCTAAGAGAAAAATAGGCAAAGAATATGATGAAGTTTATCAAACTATGAATCATTAATAAACATATGACAAATGTTCAACCTACTGGTAATCAAAGAAATATAAATTCTAACAACAGCCATCTATCTGTATCTTAGCTGTCAGGTGCAATCATCCCACTGGAATCAAACTCCCAGTTTTACAGCCTGAGGAACCCCAGTGGCCCCATCGCCACCACTTCCATGAGCCAAAACCCTCCCCATGTCACAGCACATTGCAGTCTTTCTGCATCTGTGTTGTTCTCTCTTACCCACACCTGCCTTGAGTTGTTTTCGGGTTTTGCAGTATGCATCCCCCTTTCTTCTAGTAAGGGTGGTCTATTTCTTTTACTTCATCTTAATTGGGTAAAATATTGGTAGGACTGCAAGTCAAGGTGTTCTGTTTGCTCACCGACAGCCAAGGATGTGGCTTGTGATCCAGGGAGATCATTCAGAATATTGCTCCCAGTGAATCGCATTGAGGGAGAAAGGAAATCTTCGACAGTAGTGGAGTCACGAAGAACACAAAACAAGAGAGTGGGCTATAACCTACCTTCAGCTGCCCCAGGTTGGGGGCCAAGGTCATGGTAGGACAGGCTTGGGGTGACCTCTAGCATAAACATATGAATGACATCACAGTTCACTTGAAGTCCAACAGGACCCAATCCTAGGAGGTATTCATTAAGTGACAAAGTCCAGTGCTCATGAAAGTCGGTGCACCCTTAAATGATCAATGTATTATCTCTGGCCTTCCATGAGTTTTACATTCAAAGGCTCAAGAAAATCTTTCCTGGTGTGGCCTCTTCTTTTCCAACTCTATTCTGCACCTGGCTCTCATAATTTGTTGTAAGAATTCAGATTGTACCCACCACAATCTTTATTTCTGTTGTATTGTTCAGAGAGAAATGAATGATGGTCTATTTTGAGTATTAATATTCAGTTGTTTCCATGGCTACCTGACTCTCTTGGAAATGAAGCAGAGGGGAATAAGGGATTCAGAAGCCAGAGAACCTATATTTGGTTCTTCATGGATGAAAGATCTGAGGCTCAGGGAGGTGAAGCTATGAACCCCACTAAGGTGGGCACGAATTGGTTAAACAGTAAAACTCCAGCTGCTGTGTTTGGGAAAGAGGGAAACGTGTTTAACCATTTTTACGGCCGATGGAATAGCACCTGCCTTTCTGCTTGAAGGAGGAATCCATGTTCAGATCACACTCCAATCCGAGGGTTGGAATTGAAACCCACTGCCAACCAGATGCCAAAGGAAGAAAGGCAGATGTAGACCCTCGCAGAAACAGGGATGGGCAGGGCCAGGTGAAACATAGGGCACCCCTTCCTGGGACAGTGCCCTTTCAGAAGTATTTTCCATTAAGTGCCTCTATACACTTTATTTTTGAACAACAGTATGCAGAATCCAAGATTTTGGCCTGCAAATCTCACATTATGTCAGGAATCAAGGGAAAGCACACACCCTGGCAACTGACCTAAGACAAAGTTGCAAGAGAGACAAACTGGTGAGAACCAGGAGAATCTGAGTAGAGAGAAACCGGAACCAGAACAAATAGAGACAACTTTTATTCACAACTGGCCTGATAATTTCACCAGTCCTTTACATTAAAAAAGTAGAAAAGTCATATCAAAATCTCTTTGCATTTAGTTTACATTTTGCTGTGTATTGTTACATTTAAGGTGGCCACCTTACCATTTTGGGTCTGAATAGCCTGATGGTTAAGGCCAAGAAAAACTTGGTGATTCTTGTATCTTGGAGTCTGAGGAGTCCCAGGCAGTAAAAGGAAGCACTTTCCTGACCAAATTTTGAATCAGTTTAGAGTGGGATATGAGTTACATTATATGGACATCAACAGAATACCTTATTATGAACAATGCTGAGATGGAGAATGTGGCTTTTATCTGCAGGCAAGCAGCCTTCCTAGACTGAATCAGGGAGACATAGCCATGCAGTCAGAGGTGGCCCTGCAGCCCTGAAGACCTCCTGGGAAGACCTGCTTCCCCACGTGACAGTAAGCTTAGCCGGGCCCCACGAGCCAGCAGAATGTGCACTTTCTCCACAAGAGCAAGAAGAGAGCGAAGAGCTGCATCTGGTTTTCATTCTTAAAGTCATCCTTCCAGTAAGATTCCTCACTGCCCAGGCAGGAGGGTTGAGGGAGTTGAAGGGCATCAAGCAAGTGGATTTCCTTCCACAAGGAATGGGACGCATAAATCCATTACCCCCCAAATCCAAAGTTAGGATCCAAAGATTAATTATTTTTTAAACCCAGTATTTTTACAAAAGCCGATTTCCCTGGTCCTAAGACTTGCATTCTCAGTACTGTAATCTGAACTGCCTTTTTTATGGTTCTTTTTTTTTTTCTTTTTTAATATATAGTTTTTCTTTTTAATTTCTGGGGTTTTTTTTGGGGGGGTGGTAATTAGGTTTGTTTATTTTTTTTTCTTTTTTTACATTTTTTTTTATTGAGTTATAGTCATTTTACATTGTTGTGTCAAATTCCAGTGTAGAGCACAATTTTTCAGTTATACGTGAACATACATATATTCATTGTCACATTTTTTTCACTATGAGCTACCACAAGATCTTATATATATTTCCCTGTGCTATACAGTATAATCTTGTTTATCTGTTCTGCATATGCTTGTCAGTATCCACAAATTTTGAAATCCCAGTCTGTCCCTTTCCACCCACCCTGCTCCCTTGGCAATCACGAGTTGTATTCTATGTCTATGAGTCTGTTTCTGTTTTGTATTTATGTTCTTTATTTTTTTCTTTTTTTTTTAAGATTCCACATATGAGCAATCTCATATGGTATTTTTCTTTCTCTTTCTGGCTTACTTCACTTAGAATGACATTCTCCAGGGACATCCATGTTGCTGCAAATGGCATTATGTTGTCGGTTTTTATGGCTGAATAGTATTCCAGTGTATAAATATACCACTACTTCTTTATCCAGTCATCTGTTGATGGACATTTAGGCTGTTTCCATGTCTTGGCTATTGTAAATAGTGCTGCTATGAACATTGGGGTGCAGGTGTCTTTTTGAAGTAGGGTTCCTTCTGGATATATGCCCAGGAGTGGGATTCCTGGGTCATATGGTAAGTCTATTCCTAGTCTTTTGAGGAATCTCCATACTGTTTTCCACAGTGGCTGCACCAAAACAAACTGCATTCCCACCAGCAGTGTAGGAGGGTTCTCTTTTCTCCACAGCCTCTCCAGCGTTTGTCATTTGTGGACTTTTGAATGATGGCCATTCTGACTGGTGTGAGGTGATACCTCATCATAGTTTTGATTTGCATTTCTCTGATAATTAGTGATATTGAGCATTTTTTCATGTGCCTACTGATCATTTGTATTTTTTCCTTGGAGAATTGCTTGTTTAGGTCTTGTGCCCATTTTTGGATGGGGTTGTTTGTTTTTTCCTTATGAAGTCATATGAGCTGCTTATATATTCTGGAGATCAAGCCTTTGTCGATTTCATCGTTTGCAAAAATTTTCTCCCATTCCGTAGGTTGTCGATTTGTTTTACTTATGGTTTCCTTTGCTGTGCAGAAGCTTGTACATTTCATTAGGTCCCATTTGTTTATTCTTGCTTTTATTTCTATTGCTTGGGTAGACTGCCCTAGGAGAACATTTCTGAGATGTATGTGAGATAATGTTTTGCCTATATTTTCTTCTAGGAGGTTTATTGTATCTTGTCTTATGTTTAAGTCTTTGATCTATTTTGAGTTTATTTTTGTGTATGGTATAAGGGAGTGTTCTAGCTTCATTGATTTACATGCTGCTGTCCAGTTTTCCCAAGAGCATTTGCTGAAGAGACTGTCTTTATTCCATTGTATATTCTTGCCTCCTTTGTCGAAGATTTGTTGACCAAAAGTTTGTGGGTTCATTTCTGGGCTCTCTATTCTGTTCCATTGACCTATATGTCTGTTTTTGTACCAATACCATGCTGTCTTGATGACTGTAGCTCTATAGTATTGTCTGAAGTCTGGGAGAGTTATTCCTCCAGCCTCTTTCTTTCTCTTCAGTAATGCTTTGGCAATTCTAGGTGTTTTGTGGTTCCATATAAATTTTATTATGATTTGTTCTAGTTCTGTGAAATATGTCCTGGGTAATTGGATAGGGATTGCACTAAATCTGTAGATTGCCTTGGGCAGTGTGACCATTTTTAACAATACTGATTCTTCCAATCAAGGAGCCTGGGATATCTTTCCATTTTTTAAAGTCTTCTTTAATTTCCTTCATCAGTGGTTTATAGTTTCCCATGTATAAGTCTTTCACCTCCTTGGTTAGATTTATTCCTAGGTATTTTATTACTTTGGGTGCTATTTTAAAGGGGATTGTTTCTTTACTTTCTTTTTCTGTTGATTCATCATTAGTGTAAAGAAATGCAACTGATTTTTTGAACGTTAATCTTGTAACCTTCTACCTTGCTGAATTCTTTGATTAGTTCTGGTAGTTTTTGTGTGGACCTTTTAGGGTTTTCTATATATAGTATCATGTCATCTGCATATAGTGACACTTTTACCTCTTCTTTTCCAGTTTAGATCCCTTTTATTTCTCTCTCTTGCCTGACTGCTGTGGCTAGGACTTCCAAGACTATGTTGAATAGGAGTGGTGAGAGTGGGCAGCCTTGTCTTGTCCCAGCTTTTGAGTTTTTCACCGTTGAGTACTATGCTGGCTGTAGGTTTGTCATATATAGATTTTATCATGTTGAGATATGTTCCCTCTATACCCACTTTGGTAAGAGTTTTTAATCATAAATGGGTGTTGAATTTTATCATATGCTTTTCTGCATCTATTGAGTCGATCATGTGGTTTTGTCCTTTCTCTTGTTGATGTGATGTATTACATTGATTGATTTGAGTATGTTGAACCACCCTTGTGTCCCTGGGATGAACCCCACTTGATCATGATGTATATAATCTTTTTTATATGCTGTTGGAGTCTATTTGCTAGTATTTTGGTGAGGATTTTTGCATCCTATGTTCATCAGTGATATTGGTCTGTAATTCTCTTTTTTGGTAGTGTCTTTGCCTAGTTTTGGTATCAGGGTGATGGTGGCTTCATAGAATGAGTTTGGAAGTATTCCCTCCTTTTCAATCTTCTGGAAGAGTTTGAGAACGACTGGTATGAGTTCTTCTTTGTATGTTTGGTATGTGTTTCACTTTTTAACAGGAGAGTTTAAACCAGTTAAGCTTATTACTGTAGCTCTTACTTTGACCTTATTTCTATTATATTGTAGTTTCTAATTTTTATATGTTCTTGAGTCTTACTTTGTCTTTACTACAAAAAATATTAATACAAATTATTCTTAATGTTAATTGATGTCTTACCATGTGACAGATGTTTTACATATAATATTGACTTTAATTTGCAACACAACCTTTCAAGTAGGCACTACCTACATGTTCGTTTTACAGATAAGACAACAGGAAATCAGAGGAGTTAAGGATCTTGCTGAGGTCACCCAACCAGTAGGTGTCAAAGTCAGAGTGTGTGCACCTGCATCTGACTCTCCAGAGTTCAGATGCTTCCCAAAAGTACATGTTCCATTCCAAATATGTCTACTAAAAAAATCATTTCAAGTTTTGGTGTTTAGAGAAGAGAGGTGGTTTTTCTAGCTCCCAATTTTAGTAATGTATTCTCTTTTCTTCTAGTGCTTTTGCTTTTTAGTTTAAGATCTTGAATTCTTCTGAAAATTTTATATGCAGGCTAAGGTAAAGATGTGAGACAATCATGTGAAAAATTATAGCCAATTGTTTAAATATTATTTAATTTCATCCTTTCCTCATGGATATACAATATCGTAAATGGGATATATGTTTCAGTGTGTTTCTGACACTTCCCCCTGGTTTGTCTGCCCCCGGGCCAGTGCCACACCATTTCACACTCTGCTTTGCTGTCTCTTGGGATCAGGTTCCACTCATGATTCTTCATTTCCAAAAAATGTCCTGGGCTGTGACTCCCAGGATTTGTTTTTTGATGGCAGTAACATCTGTTGTCCTGTTTTAAGGGCAGCAGCTAGAAGCTATTTTAAACTCGGAGTCATTTTAAATCAGAAGTTATCTTTGAACCTCTTTCCTAAGAATATGAAACAGTATTTCACCTGGATGTTTAAAATGGGGGGTCAACTTTATGCACATATTTGAAAGAAAGGAGGAAATGAAGGATTTCTGGACTCAGCGACTATCAAGAAAAAACATGCTAATGTAGGCAATGTGCTCTCTTTTAGGAACTACTGTGTCCTGCCATGAAAAAATACAGTACAGCCTGGGGATTCTGTAACCTCCTTATCCAAGTTCTGCAGTGAGAGGTAAGCAACACTCTGATGCTCTTGGGTGCTAGTAGAAGGGCAGACCCTTAGATTGAGTTAAAGTGCCCACCCCAGAGATTCCTCTCCTCACTCCAGACAACAACTTTAATTATTTGTAAAGAATCTAACACGGTACCCTTGGCAAATACAAACTCCCAAAACCCTTCTGCAGAGGTAACTGGACAGAAGGACAAATTAGCCCCAGATGTTTTTCTTTCTTTCTTTCTTTTTTTAACTGAAGTATAGTCAGTTACAATGTGTCAATTTCTGGTGTACAGCATAATGTCCCAGTCAAACATGTATATACATATATTCGTTTTCATATTCTTTTTCATTAAAGTTTATTACAAGATATTGAATATAGTTCTCTGTAGTATACAGAAGAAATTTGTTTCTTTAATCTATTTTTATATGTAGTGGTTAATATTTGCACATCTCAAGTTCCTAACTGCCCTCTTGCCTTGAGCAAAACGAAGGGCGAGTCATTAAGACAGGCTGGATTTACCTCCATTACACAGGGAGGCTTCCACTGGGCCAAGTGAAATAATCCTTGTTCTGCCCACTGTTTGTTGCTGTTGTCATTTGTCCTGAATACTTTCTAATTGGCCAAGTTCAATAGTGCTTGGTGGCTTTTTCAGGTGAGCCAGCAGCGTTCTCCTGTAACTGCAGGAGTGATGGTGTTGGAGGCAGGTGTGTAGCTGGCTTGCACAACCAGGACTCTGGTTCCTTGGGAATTTTGAGGGGCTTTCAAGGTCTCTGATGCTTGATTGTTTCTCTGAGTTAATTTTATATCTTGCACTTACCTTGGTCTTATTTAGCATAAAAGTTCAAAGCTATGGGAATAGCAAAAAAAAAAAAAAAAAAAGCACAATCTGGGAGGTCAGTCACCCCTGGGACTGGATGTCAGCTCTCTCACTTATTAGCTGGAGGTCCTTGGGCATCTTCCTTAATGTTTCTTCAGTTCAGTTTTCCTACCTGTAAAGTGATGACATTAGCACCTCCCTATGCCGAGTGGGTATGAGGATTGTAATCAACATGTGCAAAGTGCCTAGAAGGCAAATACACACACTAAGTTGTAGCTGTACGATTATGAAGAAGTCTGTTTTGTTACATGGATGGGTAGGTTGGCCTGGGCTCGAGGACTTTCCCAGGAAGAGGGATGTTCAGTGTGAAAACTGGGACAGATTCAGGAAAATGGGGTTAGTCACCCTGTAATAGGGAAACAATTGTGATGAATTCCATAGGATTCTGCCTTTGAAATGCTTGTGGTTTAGGGCGGAGATGGCCAGTCTGAGCCCCCTGCTCCTGCACAGTGGCAGGCATTGCTAACAGTTCACGCTCCTCTTCTCCCGGTGAGCTGCTCCTCACAAGCTTTCCCAGCACAAGGTCCCAGGTTGCCACAGTCAACAAACTGTGTTTGATCCCTTAGATGGTGCCTAGGTTTTCCAAAATTCCCTCTTCCTACAAAATGTAAATTTCCTTTTTTTTTTTTTTTTTGATCTCATTTTTGCTATAGCTAGGCCTCAGGAGTTAAATCCATTTCACACTCATTCGTGAATTTTTGCAGATTTCTCTAAGAGCATTAACACTTTCATTAAAACATGACAGAAGAATTTGCAAACCCCAGAAGACTGAATTTAACACTTTTAGCAATTAAGAATAAAAAGAGAGAGAATGACTTATTACTGGAAAAGGGCTCAAGACACAGATAGTCAGCTCTGGAAGAGATACAGACAAAAACTTCCTCCCAAACCTGTTTGCCTAACTCAGGAATAAATACAGTCATTTCTCCATATCCGCAGGTTCCACACCTGCAAATTCAACTGACGGTGTATCAAAAGCATTTGAAAAATAAATTCCAGAAAGTTCCAAAAGGCAAAACTTGAATTTGTCCACTGGCAACTATTATTTAGCATAGCATTTACATTGTATAAGACAGTATAAGGAATCTGGAAATGATTTAAAGTATAAAGGAGAATGTGCGAAGCTTATATGGAAATACTATGCCATTTAGTATAAGGGATGTGAGCATCCCAGGTGTGTGTATGGGAAGGTTGGAGGGTTGGGGGTGGGAGGGTAAAGGGGGGCACTGTCCTGGAACCAATCACCTGCTATGAGGGCTAACTGTGTTTTCTAGAGATTCGTTGAAGGTCATTAGAAAATAAAGAAACTTTTCTTTGTACACGATGGTAAAGTTCTGGAATGAAGAGGTATTGAAAATAAAACAGGGATGAGTGGGACCACAGCAACTGCTTCACCAGTTTTCTTAATTTATAGTTTTAATAACCTTCCAAGTGCCTTTTCTAGCTCAGTGGCTTCCAGTTTAAAAAACACCTTTATATAAACACCAGCAAAGCTGATGCATTAGGTTTTGTTCAAAATGCAAACTCCTCAATGTCCTCAATGATCAGAGACACCATCTTGACACTAGTGATGGATCAAAGGAGGTGAAACCAGGGAGCCAATTCAGAGACCCAACCAGACACTCAGATGTGTGTACAAGCATCAGAGTGTCATCCCCTCTGTTGTGAAGTCATTCCTGCCAACACGAAATCACAGCTTTTGCTGCCTCCCCAGGGATTTCCTGCAGCTCCCCACAGAGAGAACAGGCCTTGGAGTCATGTGCTGATTCAAACTTGACCTTGCTATTTTCTGTTTGTATCACCTGGGGCCACTTAGTCAACCTCTCTGAGCTTCAGATACAAAACTCCTGCATCTCTGGTTGTAGTGAAGGCCCAGTAAGATGCAGGGCACGACACAGTAGCACACAGTGAATGTGAGTTCCTTATCTATACGCTCCCAGAGCTTGTATTCCCAATGCTCTGTTGAGTATAGTCAGCCCCATAGGCTTGGGTAGCATTTTACGTACTTGTCTTCTATTTCAACTGTAAGCACCTTGAAGGTAGGACCAGATACAGGAATCCTCGTCAATGCTCAGCATGGTGCTGGGCACAGGGAAAATAGCCAACAGGTGAATTTCAATTTAATACACTCATCAGCTTTCAACCAGTTTATTCATGATTATGAAATTCTAACCAGATGTAAAAAGGGAGTTGACCAGCCATAAATAAATGGCTAAATGCATTATGGTATATTCCATTAGTGGGCCATTATATTGAAATTAAAATCATGTTTTTGAAGAATAGTTAATGAGGTAGCTCATGACACAACCTTATACAAAAAGGGCAGGTCCACAATTGTCTATTCTGTATATTATCAATATTGCAATGTATATGCTCCAAGAAGAAAGAAACTGGAAGGGTATGTATCAGAATATTAGCAATAGTTATATCAAAGTAGGGGACTTACTTTCTTTTCTTCTTGTTTCTGTTTGTTCAGATGATCTACAATGAGCATATATTGCCTAACAATCAGAAAAAAAAGCCTATTTTTTTTAATGGAAGATGGAGAGGGTAGCCTATGATAAAATGAATTTCCCAAGGATGCTGCCAATCCTGCTTTAGGGAAATTGACCTTGTTGGTCTTGCTCCCACTGTACTCCACCCCAAGTAGTTCCAGTATGGGTTGTGTTATCCTATTGCGTTAAATTCTCACCACAAGGTTAAAGAAAGAAGGAGAGAGAAGCAATTTCCAACAGGGACTGGGCCACCTATTTATAAATCCCTTGTCAGATGCCCTTGAGATGGATTAAGCAGGTTAATTGATCATTAGTCTTCACACCTGTAAAATGGGCCCCTAATGCCAACTTCCAAACACAGCTTTAAGGAGTAGAGAGCATTGGTATAACTGATAAGAGTAGCCGACAGAAGCCCGGTTGGTAGCGCGAGTGAGCAAAATGGTTTGGGTATGGCAAGCTGGAGAGCATCCCAGCAGGGTGGCCATGACTTGGCGCCAGCCAACTGTTACCATCCAGGGATTCAGAAGTGTGATCCCATGGTTGTTAGATCAGATTTGCTAAGAGAAGCAAGCAACTTTAATTTTTATAGGAAGTGTATCAGTTTTTAAATGTTGGCAAATAATTAAAACTTTTCCAGACACCAGTTGACAGTGGCAGATTGGATTCCCAGTTGTTCATGCATGTCCGTGGCCATTGGAGCCTGCAGAGGTAGAGTGTGTCACCCCACCCCACTGACGCTGGGGTGTCCTCATGACTTGCTTTGGCCAATGGATGCAACGTGAGCAGATGTTTGTGTGTGTGTGTGTGTGTGATCTGGCCTATCTCCTTTCACTTCCTCCAGAATCTTCCAAGAGAGGAGCATGCCTTGGGGATCCACTGTCCCAGAAAGGGACCTGTGGGGCAGACCTGAAATAAATAGAGTTGTCCTAGATGACTCACAGTCCCATGAGTGAGAACAATAAAATGCCTGTGGTCATAAGCTGCTGAGATTTGGAGATCATGACAAAGCAAAACCCAACTCCTGCACCATCCTTGCGTTCCCAGTTTGAGATAACCCAGGTAAAGCCCCAGCAAGTGCCTGACACAGAGTGTGGACTTAATAAACTGTAGCCCTTAGGATTATTCTGGGCCTGACAAATCTCAAGAGGGTTCTGTAATAGAAGTTAGGCTTGAGCCAGGGTTTCATAAAATGTTTGTTTTGTGCTGATCTGACCTCTGAGAACCTTCACACACTCATCTCTGCTACCTCACACCCTCACATGTACCTACAGGGATAAACGTCACTTTACATTGTCCTACAGAACTGCAGACTGTTTGAAACTTCACAGAAAACTACGTGGTACGCAGTGATTTCATGATTTCTTGTTTAGGAGTTTTTAACTGTATCTATTCCACCAACGTGTGTGATAGAGTTTAGATATTAAGGATCCAGACGGGAAACTAATCAGACCTCGAAGAGTCTAGTGGGACAGTGATGAGTATTTAACAATATTAACTTGTAAAGAACGCTCTAAGGTAGAAGCGAGAACCAAGTGCTCTTGGACCCCAGAGGGGACAGCAGACCCTGGCCAGAGATGGGGAGTCATCTCAGGGCAGGCGAGAATCAAACCGGCCCTTTAAGAATGAATAGCGTTGGCTACATAAGCAGGTGGGGGACAGCACTGTAAGAGGAAAAAGACACATGTGACATAAGCATTTGGTGTATTCAGAGGAGTCTCGGTAGATGTGAATCAGGTACAAGCGGGAAGAGCTAAAGATACGAGTGAGAGGTGAGCGACGACCAGGTTGTGAACCACGTGGGATGTTGCGGATGTTTGTTTCCAAAGACGGTCACCATCAGTTCCTCCCCTTTTTGGAGGCACAGGCTACTTACCCATCAAGGGTGGAGTCTGTGCCTCCAGGCTTTGAATCTGGGCTGCCTTGATGGGTAGCATCGAGAAGTGCTGTGTTTCTGTTCTAGGCACTGGCAGTTATGTTTCTCCTCTCCTGGGATGCTGGCTCATGGAATCCAAGCATCATTTTGCGACAACCCCATAGAGGGGTGACGTGAAGACACTCCATTCAACAGCTCTGCTTCAGCTCCTGCCTCATAGCCAGCCACGCGACTGCACCATCTTGAATGTCCAGCCCAGCCAAACCTCTGATGACTCCAGCCCCAGCCAGCATCTCTGCCCCTGAGTGCAGACCGCCTGGCAGAGACCAATGAGCTCTCAGCAGGGTGACAGATAATAATAAATTATCTCTTGAGCCTCTGAGTTTTGGGTTGATTTTCTATCCAGCAACAGAGAACTAGAACAGACGTCAAATACATTGTCCCAGCCATTGCCTGTAATGATTGCTATTCGTGTCTTTAAAGAATCAATGGAAGAAAACCTACAGTGGTGAGGGGGGTGGGGGATAAACGGGCAGTTCCCTTAGCAGTACACTCGTGGGGAAGCAACGAAGTAGCCGTTTTCCTGTATTTCCTTTGGCTTTGTTGCTATCACACTGCAACAAAGTTTCCTCAAAATGCCAATGTTCCAGGGATGCAATGTGATGCTCTAGAAAGAACTCAGGCTTTGTAGTCAAGGGAGGTGCAGAACCAAATCCCAGCTGTATCACCTGGGAGCTCTGAGATGGGGCAAGTCACTTAATGAGGCAGACTGTCTGGCCCTACTCGGACGCTCTTTCTGAGACTGGCACACCCCTGCCGAGATGCTGCCACTGTTGCCTCTTCTCTGCAGAACAGCTCTTGGCTGATGGGAGCCATGTTTCTTAAAGGTTACCAGCTCCCACACACCCTGGGGATGGCGCCAGGCAATGCCTGGCTGGGACAGGTGCACAGAAGTCTGGGAGCTTAGCTCAGCGGGGATAAGTCTACAGTAAGATCTGTGCTCTGAGCCTTCCCCTGCTCCATGAGCCAAGTTCAAGAAGCAGGCTACCTGAGTCCACAGCTTTTCTAGGTTTTCCCTCTTCCTTATCCTTACCCCTTTCACTCTGTTAAAGAATTTTTTTTTTAAACTGAAGAACATTCCCTTAAAAAAATCTGTGACCCCTGCCCCCGAATCCTGGTCTCAGTCTCCACTTCTGGAAATCTCAACCAAAGACATGTACCCTCACTTAGCTTCCCTTTTCAAGCCCCTCTTTTCCAGAACAGGCTGTGACGCTGTCTTACTATTGCCTGGAGCTTCATACACATGCAGTGAATACTAACAGATGGCCTCTCTCATCTTCCTCCCTGGTACAAAGTGGGAAAATATAATGAAAGTTTTTTAAACAGAAAGTCCTCAAGTGACTTTTCCATAATCTCTGTAGACAAATCTTTTAGAAAAATAGGTAAGCTGAGGCACTGATTTTTCTTTTTTTAATGGGGAGATTGATGCCTATTTGGTGGAGATGTGAGGATTGACTGAAATAATGTCTGTGGACCTTGAATAGAAATGTTTGGTGCAAAGGAAGCAGCCAGCGAGTGGAAGCCACTGCCTCTGCATTTGGCCAGCCCTGGGAACACAGGCCAGTCCTTCTTTTCCCATCCTCGTGTCCTTGGCCAGTGCAGGGCCCTCCCGGCGCAAAGAAGGCACTCCTGGGTCTGCGCAAGTAAACTGCGATGAGCAGAGGAAGAAGCCACACTCGTTAAAGATGGCACGATTGTCACAATTCCCCCCCATGTGGAGTCAGGGGCCTGGATCCCGGCTCCGGACTTTTCCTTGTGGGCAGATTTCTCCGCCAGCTCTCACAAGCATCCAGACTCACATGCTTTGGTTGTTAACACGGTTTATTATTGGCACACTTATCAGTGAAGCATACATAAAATACAGCTGCTTTATAACACACGGAGCCACTGTGTCTTTACATGTGTGGAGGAACATATTAATATGCAAATGGAAAAAATTAGTTCTTTCATAAAGTTTCACATAAATACACTGGAATTGCCCCCAAAGAAAAGTCCCATAAAAGAACCAGGTGAGGGCTTTACAAAATATTATACAGGAAATATACCATGAAAAGAAACAGTCAACTCAGATACAATAAAAAAAACACACACACACAAAAGAGTTTCAGATTTATTAAACTGCCCACAAAAATAATGGATTACATGGCTTAGAAATATTTGGATTAACAGCAATTTTACAAACTCATACATTCTCAAGGGGCCAAGTGTCTCTCTTTACATAAAAACCTGCCTTGGTGTTTCTGATAACAAAAAGACATTTCTTGTTTCAGCACTCGGGCTCGACTGAAACAATTCGGGCTCAAGGACCAATTGACATCAGCTCGGCCACAAATTACCCTGCTGGGCCCTCTTAGCTGTTACCCAATGAAAGAAAAGGTGAAGGAAAAAAACAAATAAAGGTACATTTAAATTACTTTCCAAAACGGATTTTTTTTCCTTTTCTTTTTTTACTGAAACAAGAAACTCTCAGATGCAAGTCAAAAAGCAGAAAATATTTTACAATATTAAAAAGTCATCGGTAGTTGGGTTCGGCATATAATGAGATCCTGAGCACTGAGGGCTTATGGACAATATGGCCTTCGTTGGATGCAGGAAAAGGAAATTAACAAACGTGGTTAAAATTGAGCCAGGAGAAGCGCTAGCGTTTGCTCTTGTTTTAATTACGATCAGTGCCAGTATCTGTGTTACCTGTGAAGGCCTCCAGGAAAGGGTCATGGAAGTTTATTTGGAATGATCCTCTCAGTTAAAAAAAAGAAAGGAAGAAAGAAAGAAGCTCAGATCATTGTGGTTTAGAAATCGGTATTTGCGTGGAAAAGTTTTAATTTCTCCTCCTTCCTCTCCTGTAAGTAAGGTTCTGAAATAGAGAGTGTAACCCACGGGGCTATTGACAGTGGATTCTGGTGCCGGTCAATCTTACTGGGAGGCCTGGGGCGGGGGGTTTTCTGATTTGGTCTCTTGAGTGGCGGGAGGTTTACTGTTCCATGGGCTGCTGTTCCCCAGGGCGGGTGAATTGGTGAAGTCTTCCTCGTCGTCCATGCCGTTGGCCGCATCATATTGCGTGTTTTCTAATCTAGTGATTAGCCTTTCGTCCTCGTCCCCAAACTCACCTCCCATCAGAGTTGGCTCTCCTACCACCATCACATCCTGTGAACAGCAGCTGACATTATTACAGGGAAACCTTGGGAGAGAGAAGCTCAGCTTAAAACACTAGTGGGAGGAGCTGGGGGCTCTAGGACAGACACGCTCGTGTACTGCACACCGGGGTCAAGTCTCAATGTCGGGGGGCCAAGACGCATATTTGCTTTCTACAGGAAATAAACATCGCCTCCTGACGTGTAACAACCACGCGAGTTTATGTCCTTAGTGCGCAGCCTGACACCGGAGAGCGAGCAATGCTAGCAATCTGCAGAAATAAAAAAATGGATTTTTCAAAATTAAAAAAATCCACGCTTTTAACTTGCTGACACTGGGGACTCTTGAGAGGGCTATGGAACCTTCTGCTGGGTGCTTTTCAATACCTCCAAAAATCCACCAGTTTTGTGTAGGGCCTCTGAGGGGCTTTGGAAACTAGCAGCCAACACAGGGACGATGCATTCCTGCAATAGTCACGCAACTTGTTCCAAATGGCATTTTCTCTGTCCCGAGGACGGTATGCATTTTAATTGAAGACAGATCTCTCTTTGCTCTACTCAGCCAGCCCCTTTTATGCAGCCAATATCCTTGACATTCTGCTACTTAATTATGGTAATTAATTTAGGTAAAGTTTTCGATAAAAACAATGTTCACACTGATTTGACAATTTGCATAGCTAATTAAGTCATTAGCAAAAACCTGCTGATTGCCAACAAGCCCTGAATTTACCATCTGTTATTCCATGGTTCCTGTCACCTATCCCCACACAGGCAACCCTGCCACCAATCTGGGCAGTAAAGAGAACCGGTCTGTCCAGCTGGTGCCATAAAGGGAAGATGAAGAGTGCTAATTATAATTATACTGATGAAGCGGGTAGTCATCGGAAACGGAAACATGCGAGAAGAACCCATCTAATCTCTCCTGTAAGTACAAACTGTCCTTCCGTGCGAACCAGGAGGCCACCTACTGTGGCCAGGGGCATCGTGGAGGCCACTGCTGGAGAGGCACCGGGACCAGGGAGAAGGACACGATGCTGGCCTCTCTGTTCAAAGTGGACCTTACGGGGTTGACGAGTGACCTGGCACGGGACAGGCCCCCTGTCAGGTGAATATTGATGGGTAGGCTCTGTGTAATCATCTGCTTGAGAGTGCCATGACCCAGGAGCCTACCCAGCTGCCGTCAGCCTCCGCCGAGGCTGGAAAGCCAGGCTGGACCAGACGCGTGTGGAGTTCTAAGTGTGCATTTCCCGAGAGGGTGGCTAATTTGATGAAACACCTAGACAACAGGGCAAGCATTCTTTTCACGGGCAAGAGAGGCTTTCTGGGGGCACTATGTTGGTGGTATATGCCTGTGGGCAAGCGAGGGTCCAGAGACCCCACCAGCTGAACAAATCCTTAATGACTACCTGGTTTGTTTTGGAATGGAACCTTGTTTGTTTGACTGATTGATTCCCCTTGAATTAGGGGAGAGAATCAATAGGTTTCACTCTGTGTTTTTGGACCAATCAGTCTAGGGAATCTGATGACAATGATTTTAAAGAGAAATGCCCCAGATGAAGTAAATGCCTAAAACATAACCTGGACAGACTCAGCAGTCTGGGTACTGGCAGGATATTCTGTTGTGTGCTTCCAAGAACGTACGTGTGACACAACAAAGAACCGGATGTGACACTGACCAGTGAGGAGACTTGGGAGGAGGACTCTTCAGGTGAGATGCAAACTGGACCCAGACTCTGAGTGGCGAGAATGCCAGTAGGATTTTATGTGGAACATGGCCTCTACCTGACCCGCTGGGGTGTTCAGGAGAGGAATGCACCATTTGTTAGAGGAAATTAGGAGACCGCGCTTATGATCAGGAACGAAGGCAAGTGGAAAGACCAGGGACCAGGTTAAGCTGGGCAGAGGACGACATGGGGGCTTATCTCATTCCACGACTTGTGTGTAGCCCTCTCTGAAGGGAAGGTAAAACACATGCATAAGGTGTCACGGGGCAGGAGAAGCATGTTAGGACCCACACATGGGTCTGCGTTAGTACTGTGAGCTCAGGATCATCGACAGAGGCTAGGAGAATGTGAGGAGGTAAGTATCACTGGGAAAAAGAAGCAGCCAACTTAAGCGTGATATTAGAGAAGTTCCCAACACTCCAGATGCCTTCATTGTATCAGAAAATAACAGTCATTCCAGAAAAGTACTAAGAAAATAGTGATTTGAATCACTTCAAATGGGGCTCATACAGGCTCATAGTATGTTTGCTCTATGTTTGTTCCAGGAACAGCTGGAAAAGATGTCCAGGCAGACATATCTTTGAGCATCCTAAATTCCAGGGAGATGCCACATTTGCCTTACTGATTATAAAAAATAGCCTTAGCTGGATACATTATCATGCACGTATGTGTGTGTACACAAGTGAGCACACGTGTGAGTGATTAATAGATGGTAAGTTATAAAAGAGACGTGTGCTACGGACTTCATACGCACATAGACACCTGAGGCCACTTACACAGTTGTGTACACGTCTCTACCTGGCTCTTCTAAACCTCTAGACTTGGGTAGGGGTTCTCCACTCAGGTGGGCTTGATTTGTTATCCTCACACAAAAGGAATGGAGAATAATACACATTCTGGGCTCCCTCTGACTAGGGAATGTTGGCACCCTTTCCCCCCACCCCCACATCTTTAAAATCCCCCCCAACATTCAACAGTGAGAGGTGCATTTCCTTCCCATCTGCTGTCTCGTGTGTCCCACAGGAGGCAATACTTGTCCATCTGAGAGTAACCCACATGGCCTCGACTCCCCACGAGGCAGACCTCTGCTCCTCGCCGGAGGCCGGGAGGCGCCACCAGCTCTTGCCCGTGTCACACCTTCTCACTAATCCCCCGTGCAAGGACCACCAACCTCTGAGGAGGACTGGAAGTGACTCCTTTCAGGGCCCCTCAATGCTTCTCCTTAAATTGGCCAGAAGGGGTCACTGCTGTTGAATGACACAGGTCTCCATCCCTCCCAGGGTTGAGGCTGCAGTTCGGGATGGCTCCTAGCCCCTGCTCATGGAGTGAGAAGCAGAATCCAAGGATTAAACCCTAGCCCTCACCAGACACACACGTTGCTGCCATGGCAGCTGGGCAGACCACAGCTGTGGTCGGGGTAGCACATCCAGTCTGTTTGTGCCTTTGAATGAGGCAGCTAAAGTCTGCAGACTGCAGTTTTATTTAAACTGGAAGGTGGTGTGGGTCATTCAGTAGATGGGGTTAAAAGATGTGGTCATTACAAGCCAGCCAGGCTTTATCATTTGACATCCATTTGGCCAGAGTGCACAGAGAAATTTACATATTTTCCTGGATGACTTCCCTGTTTCTCCCAGCCATCTCTAAGTTTTACTTGATGAAAGCATCTTTAATTGCATGGTGCAGGGGCAGTGCTGAAATTCTACTCGCAGCTTTCTAATGGTGACTGATTCTCACCAAATCCAAAGGGTCTCAACTCATTAAAAACCCCCTTGACATAAGTATCTTCCACCAAAACGCAGTTGTTGGTTTGAAGAGCGTAATGAAGTAAGAAAAACTAGGTGCTCTTTAGAAAAATTGAAATGATTTTGACTAGGTATGTCAAAATACAGACAACTACGCTAGTATTCTGCACCCATGGCAGACATCACCAATGGATGGCCCACCAAATCCAATCTAGGCCTCAGGATCCTTCTCAACACTGTGTCCTGTGAGCTGACACCAGGAGACTGAATGGGCAGGAGACAGGAACCTCTTATCATCCTTCTATTAGACAGTGAGCTCTTCAGTGACAGAGCCTGGGTCTTCTCTTGTTTGTTTTTCAGATGTTGGTATTACCAGTAGTGTGGAGCCCATAGTAGGAGCTCAGAAAACATTTGGTGAACTGATCCGAATTCTTGCAGCCACTGTGCCTTTAAGTAGCTATGTCAGAGTTCCAGAATTCTCTGGAATTTACTTTCATTTGTTAGTGAAAACTAACAAATGTTAGTTTCTAAAACTCCAGAATTAGATGAATAAAGAGGCTACTTGTGTGCACTTTCTGGGTTGATTTATTTACATCTGGCCATTCTTTCTATGCATTTTCTAATTTAGCCAGGAGTGGGTAAAATTTATTGGCAACTTAATTAAAAGGCTCTGCTTTTCTCCTTTGACTTTTTTCCCCCTGACTCTTCAGGGGTGACAGCCCAGTTCAAACAGCAGAGGCAACTCTGGTATTATTTAAGGACTACAATTCCTAGTGGTCTTAAAGCTAAAAGGGCGTCTCCCCTACAAGGTTGGCCATTGTCTCATGACCCTTTCTTTCTAATGCAATGGGAATGAAAATCATACCCTCTGTCTATGGAGGATGGGAGGAGAGGCCAGGTAATTCTCAGGTCCTGATGGGGCTGGTTTTAGTCAAAGAGAACTGACCAATGGAAACTGGGGGAGTGGTAGGGGACAGATTTGAAAGACACATTTAGAAGTCAGAGGAAAATCGCCCTGAAAGGAAGGTCCGCTCTCATGTGGAGTTGGAGCAAGATCAGAACCAGAAGGAGAGGGAGGAAGGGAGGCGAGGCGAAACTGCATTGGTTGAGGGAAGTCATAAGGAAGGGCGCACTTTTGAAGCCAGACTGTCTAGAGGGATCTATGAAACACCACAGAAATGTCAGGGCTGGAAGGACAAAGCCTGGGGAAGGGTGATGAGACAAGAGAAGCAGAGAAGGAGATCCCATAAGTCATGGTGGTGGAGAGAAGGGGTCAGAGATGCTTAAAGGAACATGAGAATTTAAAAGTGGAAAGTGGTCTAATACTGGGATGAGGAATTCGGAATCAGGAAAGAATTAGACAGAAGGAAGCAAACTGGGGAAGAAATCATAGGAGGGGAAGAAAATTCCTGCACAGTTTACACTCTGTGGGGATGCCCTCAGCTGTCAGCTTTGGAGTTCAAAGAAGCCCCCTTCTAAGTGGCCCATTTCGTTTGTTAAGACCCAGAAATGAATGAAAGAGGTCAAGAGGTCAAGAGAGTTGAGACCAAACCAGGAGCTCACCCTCCCCTTAAGCTAATGAAACAGGAAAGCAAAATCCACTGAGCTGCATTTTTAGTGGCCTTGAGTTAATTGCCTGAGTTTTAAACTAAAAGGGGACGCCCATTGGGGGAGAGGTGGGGGCAGTCAAATGACAGTCTGGAGCCTGAGTGCCGGGAGCTAGTTTCCAGTGGAGCACAGGGGCCCGTGATGGTGCCAAGAGCCCCTTTGATGCCACCAGGAACCCTGCTAAGTGATATTTTAATTAAGCCTTAAGTGACATATCTCCTGTCTGTGACTCTGACGGCTTTTTAATTCAGGTCCCACTGCAGCACAGAGTCTTAATATTCCTTTACAATTCCCAGTTTGCAGGGGAAGGTTTCCATGACAGAATTCTCCTTCTCCCTCCAAAGCCCGGCCCCCACCCTCCTCTCCCACCCTCGATCTGCCCGGAAGGTCTTTGTGGGCCTCTGGAACTGGGAGACAGGCAAAGGCGAGATTTCAGGCCTGAAAGGAAAGCGAGACTTACAGGTACCTGACTGGACAGACTCAGGTTGGCGGCCGGCGTCTTCTTCTTGCTGCCCGTGCTGTTGGCATTGGCCCCAGCGCTGCTGTTGGAAGTGCTGCTGGTGGAGTTTTTCCTTTTCCTCCGTTTAGTTGTCGGTTGCCTTGTGGGTTCTGCTGCAATATGGAAAATGGAAGGAGGATCAGTTCCAGGGCTACCATCGGAACACTGTCCCTCCAGTGACTCTGTTTTTGTAAATTAAAGAGCAGACTATTTACACTTTTCCTATTTCTTCTAACTTCCTGAAAAATAAAAGGAGAAGCCGATGATTTATTTTCAGCACAAAATGTGTGAAACTCTTTTCTTTAGTATCTTGATAAAATGATTTGTATTTCATTGCTCTTTCTGATTTCATCTATATGTCTGGAATCTATTAATATATCTTAGGGGTGAGTTACAACACTATCATAATTTGAATTTAAAATATTATTACCGGTATGAATTTGGGGAGGATTTTTTTTTCTCTGGTTTACTTTCTTCTTATAACAAAAGGAGGGCTCTGGGATCCCTTGGGAACCTCTAAGGAATGCAATAGTAACTTAGTTAAATTTGTGAACTAGCGAATAACTGTGACATCTGCTGGCTAAGTGTCACAGTGCAGCCCAGCTCTATTACGCCTTGAAATGCTGAGGTAAAAAGAAGAGGCATGTCCATTCTATCAGCCATCAATATGTAACTTAGGGATTCCTGAGCTCAGTAGAAATACCCATGGTTTGGACCCTGGTGTTTAAAGGATGCTACTAATTTCAAAATTCCTGGGGGAAAAATGTCTTTGTATGCTACAGCTAACATATTAATGAAAAGAAGCTAGATGTCTTCCAGAAAGGCCTGTTTAGAAATAAAGAAAAATATTTTGGACCTAAAGGATGGGGCAAAATCTTAATGGAAGCATAGGGACCCATGGAAATGTGTGGTAAGAAGAATTTTAATTAATTAATTAATTAATTAGCTTATTTATTTATTGTGTATTGGGAGCATTACTCAATGTTTTCATCTTAATGTTTTCTATGTTATTTTATATTCATTGCAACTCTATTAATTAGGTACTATTATAATCTTTGTTTGGGGAAATGATAAATCTTCAGAAGCCTGTTAGAGGCAGTTACTAATTGAGTTGGAAATGGAATGTAAGAGCATCCTTTTCAGTAACCCTATTCTAGATCCAACTCTGACGGGGAGAAGGTAAGCCAGGGCCACACTGGAACTAAGTGAGGGATCTTTGTAGCATTTTCTTAGCACACCAATGCTGCTTCTGATGCACAATGTGGAAGATCTCCTTTAAGGCGCATTTCAAAGATGACTTATTCCACCATGTCATTCCTGACTTTTAATGATGAATGAGATTATGTTTCTATTCATACCTTATCTTTTTCTTTCATAAATATTGTGTCTCTTATGTTTAAAGATTTTCACCAAAGGGCCTATCCAACAGGTTGGAGAAAAGTTGAGCTGTACATTCTAAAGTCAAGAAAACCCAGGTTTCCCCTGACAGGCATTGCCTTCCCTTGACTTGAATTGGAAATCTGCTGCTTTTAAAAAAAAGTATCTGTACTTTTTTCATGGAATTTGGGAAAAATATACTTAAATCATATGTTCTGGATGACTCCCACTGGCAGTAGGTAGCTGTGGTAATAAAGTCATGAACTGAAGACACAAAAACCTGCTGTAACATAGGCTTCCATTGATTAGCTTCAAGCTAACTTGGGCAAATTACTACTTTAAATCTCAGGCCTATTAAGAAAATGGGAATAACAAGAAATACCTCATGACATTATTGTGAGGATTCAATAAGAGAATTGAAGGTCCGTGAGGGCTGGGACTTGTGACTGTTTCATATGTAGTGGTGCCCATTGTGGCTAGAGGAGTGCCTGGCACCAAGTAGGGGTTCAATAAGTAATTGTTGAATAAATGAATGAATTAATCAATAGTATATGAATTCAATATGCATGTTTGGGAAATATAAGTGCTCAAAGCATTTAGTGGGTGGAATTGTTTTTCCCGTAGAGACGTATTGATATTGAAAGAAAAAATAAGGCCAATTTTAGCACATTTAATATATTTGAAAAATAATGTTCTAAATGTCTAAAATTCCCCTAAGGTGGGGATGCAAATATTCGGTGTAAAATAATGCTCATTTTTCTCAGCTTTCTAAATATGTACTTGGTTACATCTGCTCTTTTCATTGTATATAAAACCCCTGGCCAATTCCCAGAGGAAGGTGACCATTATGTTTTGTGATTCAGAAAGCTATGTGCCTCATGTTAATAACTACTCTTTATAAAAATAATTTTTAGCGAATGGATACATTTTGCTTTTATGATCAGCAAGGCTCGACACATGCCTAGGAGTGAAAATGTATTAGCTAGAAAGACAATTAATGATGACTTGAAGCAGTAATTTTAGAATCCCAGCAGGAGACTATAGCATCTCAAACTGCATTCTAGGGAAGTGAGAAAAATGGAGTCTTTTATGTGTTCTTTTCATGATCAGCGTACCCTTTGATAATATATGTCTTAAAAAATAGAACGCTGTTTATTTTCCTTCCTTCTCTTCTCTCTGCTGCCTTCCTATTCTCCCCTTCTTTCTTCTTTCCTTCCTCCCTCCCTCTCTCCCTCCCTCCTTTTCTTTTCATGATTTCTATCATTCTTAAAAGAACACACAAAATCACAATTAGCCATGAGCAGCCACTGCTCTTGTCCAGTGGAATAACCACTAGCCTGGGAGACAGGAAACCTTGGTTCTGATTTTGGCTTTGCCAATATCTTCTTGGTAACACTAAATAAATCAATTTTCTTCTGTGGGTTTCAGGTCCTAATTTAGTAAGTGAGGAGACTGTGGAGGATGGTCACTACATTTAAGAAGGACACTCGCTATTCACAAATTCAATGTCTCTGGGTCCAACATCATGGTTAGAATATGACTCATAAACAGCCACTTTTCCTGCTACATTTATGAACACTTCCTTTTCACATAAGTTCATCCTCCGAAGAAGCCTCTGAAAAAGCACGTCGAACGAAAGTGAAGAGCGAGGTCGTACCTGGCGGTGCCACCATCCGCTGCCACTTCTGAAACAAGCAGGTCTTCAGGCAGTCTCGGGGACTGAGGTTGTAAGTTTTATGTCTGGACATCAGTTCCTGCATTGGCTCCAGGATTACACACAACTGCAAGGAGTTCAAAGACATTGGTGTTTCACTCCTTGATGATATTATTTGCAATAAATAATGTTAACAGTTGGAATCCATTAGGAAACTTAAAGGTAATTTTCTTCTCCCCTCCCACCCCCTGTTTTCATTTTCTCTATATATGTTTAGAGGAAAAGAAATATTACCAACACTTAATAATGTTCACTGAATTCACCATCATTTATAATATCATAGTCGAGTGTGATTTATACACACACATACATGCACACACGTACATACCCACACATTCTGTACAGGCTGTCAGGTGGGTATATGTAGCTCTATCCTGAATTCAAACAATTCTCCCTGGTTAAAGGAGAAAAAGCTCTCTTCCATGGAGCACAGCATGCTCTGATTTCTACTCTGGTTTTTGCTGTTGTTCTGTTTGTATAACCACACACTGAGTTACAATGCTAGTTTATGTAGATTATGTGGCGTTGAAAGCCATCCTTTAAACTTTGGAGAACAAAGTGACAACTACAGGTACGTTTTTGATCCTAACTCTCATAAAGGGCCACGATGCATACTATTTTATTTTTATTCATGTTCTTGTTTGTATTTTACAGAAGATGAGGTTGTTGATAACATATGCTGAGTCTCATTCAGAGTGGGAGCCTGTACTGTGGTTCTGCACACGGCCGCCTTCTTCTCTCCTTTGGTTAGATCTTTCAGCTTTACTTTGGTCCAAGACATCTGACGACAAAGATTAATGAATGAAATAAGAAAGGATTCCTGTGGACTTTCCTGAATTCCTTCTTGGCTGGAAACCGATGAGAATACTGCTGCATTGAAGGGACTGTATCTAAGAGGGCAAGGACCGCAACTGGGAATGATGCATCCATCGCCCTTGCAATCACGGCAGTACGAAAGCTGGCAATTCCTTTCCCATTTGGAAAAACGTCATTTTATTATGAAAGGCAGGTGTGCAAGCCCCACCTTCATCAGCCCATCTTTTCTACTACCCCTTCCATTCTGTCATTTCTTACATGAGTCATTCCCTAGAGGTCACACTCTTTTTTTTTTTTTTTTTCCAAATGCTGTGTTAGTTTCTGGTGTACAATCTAGTGATTCAGTTATACATACACATACATTCTTTTTTCATATTCTTTTTCATCATAGGTTATTACAAGATATCAAATATAGTTCCCTGTGCTATACAGTAAGACCTTGTTGTTTATCTATTTCACATGTAGTAGTTTGTACCTGCTGATCCCAGATTCCTAATTTATCCCTCCATCCTCCTTTCCCCTTTGGTAACCGTAAATTTGTTTTCTATGTCTGTTCGTCTGTTTCTGTTTTGTACATAAGTTCATTTGTATCTTTTTTTAGATTCTGCATATAAGTGATAGTATATGACAATTGTCTTTCTCTGTCTGACTTAATTCATTTAGTATGATAATCTCCAGGTTCATCGATGTTGCTGCAAATGGCATTATGCCATTCTTTCTTATGGCTGAGTAGTAGTATTCCATAGTGTGTGTGTATATATATATATGTATACACACACACATACCACAGCTTCTGTATCCAGTCATCTGTCACACTCTTCTTTGTCCTCTGGGTTCCCTCTACTTGGAATTCTTCCCCCTACTCTTCCTGGCTAATGCACCACCTATTGATAATCTAAACTTTGCCAAAACCACTATCCCCATTTCAAGGCAAACTGTAATCTCCTTCCATTTGCAGCTTCTTTGGAAGAAGGGACAAAGATTTCAAAGCCTGAACAACACAAGCACAATGTGAGCCAAAGAGACAAAGCCACTCAACCCTGGTGCATAGAGCTGTCAAGTAATGAGACACGGGTTAGTTATGATGCATCTTCAGTCTTGTTTATCTCCTTGTTTACTTTGGAGTCATTTTTGAAACCTAAAATGTTAATAAGAAAAAACCTCTGAAAGAGGGAGGGTTACTAGGCAATTAAGTTCATATTCCAACCCTGCAAATGTGTATTCCTCTACTAAGAATTCCTCGCTGGAAATCAAAGTATGTGCCAACTACAGACAACCTCATCTTCCCCTGCCACTCACACCAAACAAAGTGAAGGATTCCACCAACCTCTCTACACATAGAGATAAGAATGGATTAACCATCAAAGAAGAACCACTGCTAGATTCAGCCAGGGTCAGAAGATGTTTGCATCTCTTATTAAGCTAGGACAGTAAGAAAAGCTTTCAGAGAAATTCTAAGGACTGGGAAAACTTTTTCTTTTAATTAAAAAACAATATCAAGGTTTGCAAACCATCTCCTTTTGGTCCATTCCCATTCTTGAGAAACTGACTTACAATGGATATAAAATACATGGATGGCATGGAACAAGCATGGATTCAGAAGCTGAGAGATCTACGTATAGATTTTGATTCTGTCACCATGAGCATATCCCCAAGTGAGCTGCTCAATCATGCTGGGTCTCGGTTTCATCTGTAGAACCATACCCATCTTGTATATTATTTGGAAAATTTGAGGTACTTTGTCTTGGCACATAAGTTCAACCAACAGTAGCTATCAGGATTATATGTTAGCAACCACAGCACAGATCACAAAGCAAACCACATTTCTATTACTTTAAATCAGCGAGCATTTATTGAGTTTCCTCCTAAATGTCAAGCACTTTGCTTAGGTGTTGGGAACATAACTATGAGCGTAACACGGTCTCAGTCCTCAGCGAGTATTCAGCCCCTCTGACTTTAGCACATTAGGAAAACAACCTTGTGTTTACACTTCAAGCAGTTTAGAAAATCACATCTTACTGAAGCAAATATTTTCATTATATGACAAGTTAGATGGCAAGTATTTTTATTATATGACAAGTTAGACCTATTTGGACCTCGAAAGGGTTATCAGCACTGAACGTGCTAGGAAAATGGGAGAGTTGTGTTTATTGCAAGAATCCATGAGCTCATTATCTTTTTTTTTTCCCACCGCCTTTCCTCTCCGGGTTTTGGGCAACACTTTTTACCAGGTGCTAATCCTCAGGATTTATCCCTTCCCCCTGTAAAAATATCTTACCATCGCTATAACCCACCCCAAAGGAATTTGCATCTCTGAATACTAATCAGGTGTCCCCAAAGCCATTTCTCTTCCAGTGCAGGGGAACAGGGTGGAGAGGCAGCCCGCCCCTTATTCATATATGCAAATAAGCCTCCCTCTTGCTCTGCGATGTGGAGCAGAAGCCTTTGCCGGGCTGTGTGCTGTAGGTGGCAGAACTAACTCAGACAAGCGCCTGCCTTCTCGGGCAGCAAGCCAGTGCATCTTGGCAACAGCAAAGGCCTGGGGCCCTTATGAAATGAGATCAGGAAGACGGTTCGGGGAGTAGGTTCCCGCAGTCACTAGCCAAATCCTTCTGGAGCCAGGATTCCTGCTCTCCTTGAGGTCTCAGACCCCCTTGAGAATCTGGTGAAGGCTCTGCAGTTTGTCTTCCAAATTTTGTACAAGATATCTGGAGGGAGGTTTATGAACCCTCTTACAGGCGCATCCATTGACTCTAGGTAAAAGTCCCCTGTTGGTAATATACATGATCCAGGCAACAATATAGATGCCTTTGCCCCGACACTAGATACACACACATGCACGCGTGAACACACACGCATGCATACCCACACACACCCACACACCACTCCATCCTCAAGGGCATGTTAATGGCACTGAGCATAATAGCACAGGGCCCTGTGATTTTAAAGAATGATTTTATCTGCAAAGTTGTGACTGCTACAAAGTTCCCAGTGGACTAGTCCCTTTGCCAGAAAAGAAAGGCCACAGACAGTGATATCTGCAACCCCGCAGCAGCCTGTGTGCCAGGCTGCGAAGGAGTTTGGTCTCCACCCGCGCTGGTGTTGGAGATGGGAAAGAGTCTCAATCTAAAATGGAACCGGAGGACAAAGAAATGGAGACTCCTGCCCTGCCCTCAGAAGACGGGAACTTAAGAACCAAGAGACCGGATTCATGTAAGGACTTGATTCAGAGATGACGGAAGCTTACTTCCAGACCAATGAACGCCGCCAAGAATCCCTCCCCATCCTCAAGCCAATAAACTTGCTGCTGGGGCTCTGGCTGGACTTCTCCCTCTTTGCACTCCTTGTCCATAAATACAGCTCACCCCAAACCCTCAACAGACTTCTAGGAGCTGACTACAGCATTCGTTTCCCTAACTACAGGCTCTCCACTATTCCTGAATAAACTCCATTTCTGGTCAATTGAGCTTACTTTGCCTTAGTTTACCTCTTTATTTAGGTTGCCTGAGGATACCAGGAGGAATCCCAGGGCACGGGTGGGGGGCAGGGGCCAGCAAGGCCTGAGACCTCTCTTTGAATACAAACTCCCTAAATGTGTAGTCCCTGCCAGGTCCAGTTAGGATCCTGAAGAAAGTCCCTGCCTATCCCAGCAAGGCTCTCAGGATGCCTTTTTATAGATTTCCTGAAAGTTTGAGACTGGAATTGCTTCTCTTAGGCTTCTGATTTCATTTTCTGCGATTCTGCTGCAGCACTGACCCTTTGGTGTGAAACCAAAACCTACAACCACCCCGTTAACTTGCTGTGTGAATGAAGGAGTAAGTGGAAGGATGGATGGATGAATGATTAACAGAGATCTTGGCCAGATTTATAGCAAGGAGTCATTTGCTAGTGGCAGACAGATTAGGCATTGTCCTCTGGGCTTAGAGGTGATGAATTTGTCCATTTGATAAATAACTGACTGCCTCCTCTGTGCAGAATGCTTTGCACACATGCACATGTATCTACCCAATTACTGCATGGCCTGGCTGGGCCAGGAGATCTTACCTCAGTCCCAGGACTCCTGCCTTTTCATAGTAACAAAGAGCCTAGCAAATCTAGATGGCATACTGTTTGGCTTTGTTTTGTTTTCATCTGACACTTCTGGAGAAACTTGATTCTCCTTAGCTACACACTCACGCTGGTTCTTCTTGCTCACCTCCTGGCCTGAGCCTGGGGAGAGTGATGCCTGGCAGACTTGGCTCTGGCCTAAAAAGCTGATGCCTTGGGGCTGGCATCTGGCTAGCTCCCACAGCTGGGTCTTGACCACTGAGATTTTAATTCAGTCTTGTCCAGACGATGGATGACATCCTCTGAGCTTGAACCATCTATTCTTTGCATATAAGTTTGTCTAGGGTTCCTAGATCCATAGCAGATCAGGTTGCTCTTGCTTCAAAGACCTTCTCACGTATTGTCCAGAGTTGCTTCTTTGTTACAACGCTAGAGTTGAACAGCTATGACAGAGTCTATCTGACTCACAAACTCCCCAGATACTTACCATCTGGCCATTCACAGAAAGGTTGCTGACCTCGGTTCCAAACCAGTGCTGTTCAAAGAAGGTGGTCTTCACTGTTTGCTAAGTTTCCATGACAGGATAAGGAGCTTCAGGCAGAGAGAACTCAGTTCATTGCTTCCTTCCTTGAGAAAGTCTTGTGTCAAAAAATTAGTCAGATGAACTGAACAATGTGTTCAACAAGGTAGTTGATTTATATTCCTGAGCAAGCTCCTTATTTTGGTGTGGATCACTAAGAGTTTGCAGTCTGGCCCTGGTCTGCGAACCACGTTTGAGTCACACCGGGATGAGCCTTCAGGTCCTCCAAGGTCAGGCTCAGATCTCACATCCGTCTGTGAACATCCCCTCCCACAAGGAACTCTTGCGTCTATAAGCGCTTACTCCCAACCTATGTACATCTCAGTGCTTCTGCTTGCATTGGGAATTTTCCTGCTTCAGCTCCTTACCTACAGCAAGCCCTGTTTTACTTTGCTCTGCCTTTTATTTAACATGGTATGAGGCATACTCAAATATTTGTTGAGTCAAAACTTAATAATCTCTGCAGAGCACCCAACCTATGTCTGTCCCTGGGGTGTGTACCTGACATATATTATATCATTAACCCGCACCGCCTCCTGTTACCTTTAACGGGTGAGAAAACTCAGACTCGAAGCCATTAAGTCACCCAGTGCTGATATCAAAAAGTGTGATTCTTATAATATACCCAAGGCTACATAGCCATTTGAAAGGCAGAGGAGAGGTTCACAGTCGGGTCTGCCTGGCTCCGGCCCTATGCTTTTCACTCCTCACTGCTCTGTTGTATACCTCTCTGAGTATGAATGACCTAAATCTCTGCTAAGAGACCAGGTTCAAAGGCTCTCACTATCTCTCATGTTGTTCCTTGCGCATGGCATTGATCTACGCACAGAGAGGTGCATGATACAGAAGGGTGCAGACTTTAGAGCCAGATTCCTCTGGATTCAAACCCCCAAGTCTGCCGTTTACTAGCTGTGTGTTCTTGGCCAAGAATTTCAGCCTCTCTGAATCTTAGTTTCCTCACCTTTAAAATGCAGATAATGATCCTTATCTCTGGAGGTTTGAAACAATATACATAACTCCTTAATGCAATGCCTGGACTGAGGTCAGTGCTCAAAAGATGGAAATTGGGATTATGATAAATACTGGTTGCACCAGTGGCCCATCTCCACTGAGCCAGCAGATCAGTGTGTGAAATGACTGGTTGGCTCGTCTAGGAAGTAAATCACTCGGTCTCTCTGAGACTTAGGGAGCCACTAGGTATAATGTTTGAAGGATGGTAATCAGGTCAGTGGTACCTGGCCTTTTAGTAGCTAATGTCTCTGATAATAGTCCATTTGCAGAATTCAGTGATAAATACAAATCCACAAACAGTAGTCCTTTTTCTTTTCTTTCCTCTCCCCTTTTTTTTCTTTTTCTTTTTACTCCTCTGGCTAAATCCAAGTTAGAAAGAGGATGGGGGATGATTCAGAAGCAAACTCTTATCTAAGGGGGAAGGGGTCTCTCCTAATTAAGAAACAGATCATCAAAAGATTTTAATTTAAAACAATAGAAAAATATAACATACAGAATCTAAAAGGAAAACAAAACAAAACAAGCAGATAATCCCATGTAGAAACAGATAAGAATGAATAATAGGCATCCACATGAGTAAAACCCACTCTGCCTTAGAGGATGAAAAACAAGGGAGAGAGGAAACGCTTTCCCTTAGAAGCTATGCAATTCCAAAACATCAGATTATGACTTGAGTTTATTTCCTGATAGGATTAAAGGTAGACTGATTGTCAAATTCAAAACGTCCTCTCTTTTATCTGAAGATTCAACCAGGGGAGCCTTTGCCTTTTCTCAATTGTTTTGCAAATTGATTGCGTGGGGAAGTTATCACATCCGGCCCTGGAGACAGGCAGCTCGCTCCAAGTTCTGGGAGAGGAGAGTGTGCAGCAGCTGTCACTTGGGTCTTGGTGGGACCATCCTCTTCCAAAGCAAGAGTCACGCATGCGCATTTCAGCATCTATGACTTGCTCTCAATTTTAAGGCTGCCAGGAAGAGCGCGTGTGCAGGACCACTGAGGACGCTGGCTGCTCTTCTGACCTACCCTCAGGAGAGAAGCGCTGGGCTAGCTTCCTGAGCTGCAGAGCAAGCTCACGGTTTCTGATGCACCAGTCAGGCCTCTGATGTTCATTCTCTTTCCTTCCCACCCACGGACTTGATTTCTCTGCGGTGCCGTTTGGTGCCAGTGCCCCTTCCACGTGCTCCTGTTAATTGTCTTCTTGCCCTTAGACCCCACCCTTCCTCCCAGCTCTGTGTTGCATGGGACAGACCCCTTGTGCACTATTTCCCAGTTATTTTGGCCAAGTGGCTATGGGTGAGGCTGGGCCAGTTGGAGGCACCAGGGGATACTGGAGGAAGGTGGGTTATTTTGCCAGGGGTGCCATAGCAAAGTGCCACCAACTGGGTGGCAGAAAACAACAGAAACTTACTCTTGCTCAGCTCTGGAGACTAGAAATCTGAACTCAAGGTGTTGGCAGGGTCGCCCTCCTTCCGAACTCTCTAGGGAAGACTGCTTCCTTGCCTCTGCCAACTTCTGTTGGCTCTGGCTGTCTTTGCTGTTCTTTGGTTTGTGTCTGAATCACACGAACCTCTGCTTCCATTTTCACATGGTCTCTTCCTCTGGGTCTCTGAGTCCTCTCCTCTTCTTACAAGGACCTCAGTCATTGGATTTCCAAATAAGGTCACATCCTGAGGATCCAGGTGAACATGGATATGTGAGGGACATTATTCATCTTACTACAAGAGTAGAAAAAGAAGTAAGGGTATTTCTCATCCTCTCTGTGGTTCAGATGGCCTCTCCAACAGATGTCACCAAGGTCTACTCTAGTCCCAACATGGCCTCTCCAACAGCTGTCACCAAGGTCCACTATGGTCCCAGGTCCTGCCAGGTAGCCTAATAGTAACACCTCCTGCCATTCTCCCCCAGAGTGGCAGTTGCTAATCTTAGGGCTGCCTCATCTTCCCCCGGTGGCTTTTTTAGCTCCAACTCTTTTATAAATAATTTGCCATATTAAATTTCCTCTATTAAATTACCTGGTGTGAGTTTTGTTTTCCTGGATGGATTCTGATTGACATTCATGGTTTGTTAAAACATTAGGCAATATCTAAAAGGTGTGTGTGGGCATCGTATGTAGGCGTTAAGCATGCAAATTTGGCTTGGGTTCAAATTCCAGCTACTTCATAACTAGGTGACCTTGAGTGATTGATTACTCAAGCCCTTCATGTCTCAGTTTCTCCATCAGAAAAGTTAGGATAACAGTACCTAACTAATTAGGTTGTTAGGAGAAACAAGAAAATCCACTGAAACTGTGTACTAGGTTTTAGTATGGGAAGTGCTCTATGCATGTTTATTATGATGAGCGTATAACCAAGAAGGGTAGGGGTGTGGGGCTTCGTGGAAGACATTCTGAAACTTGTCAGGACACACCTTTTAAAATTTTACAGATGGTGCCTGCCCAAGGTATATACACATATACATTCACACAGCTTAATAGTTAGATTTTGGTGATACAATGGATGTTTAAAATGTTTAGTCAACATTTATTTCCTGTAAATAAGTTGTCTTGACTACTGAGCCATTGCCACAAGTACCCTATTCATGTTTTCTACCAGCATCTCAAATTCTAGGGCATAGTAGCTGGAATGTTTCTAGAGGAGAAAGGAAACATCTGCCTGGAAATACCCCACAATCACTAATACTTAAGGACTGCTGTCTGTTACATAGAGGGTTACAAGCAAATTTCAGGTAATTAAAAAAAATTCTAAGTGACCACTTGCAGTGCTGACAGGTGAGTCACGCACTGAAAATGAAGGCCAGTGGCCCAGAATTACCCTAACTGGCCTCTGTCAGACACTGTCTGTTGTCTGCCACTGTATTAGTTAGGGTTCTCTAGACAATAGAACCAACAAGATGGATGGATGTAGGCGGGTAGGTATTTTAAGGAACTGGCTCTCATGATTAATGGTTAGCAAGTCTGAAATCCATAGTGTTTCTATAGGCTGGAAATGAGGCAGGAGTTAATGCTTCAGTCTTGAGCCAAAACTCCCTCTTCTCCAGGAAACCTCAGTTTTGTTCTTAAGACCTTCAACTGATTGGATGAGGCTCACCCAACAGTCATCTATTTCACTTAAAGTCAACTTTGGGGTAGAGGATAACCACATCTCCAAAATACCTTCACAGCCAAACCTGGATCCGCCTTTGATTAAGTAGCTGGTACTATGGCTGCTGTGAACTGCAGTGTGGCCACTCCCTCCCCAATTCCTGTGGTGGATCCCTAACCCCCAGTGTGACTGTATTTGGAGACAGAGCTTCAGGAGGTAATTAAGGCTAAATGCAAGCATAACGGTGGGGTCCTAATCTGATAGACTGGTGGTCTTCTAAGAGGAGGAGGAGTCATCAGAGGCCTCTCTCTCTCTCTCTCCGTGTGCACGCACTCAGGAGAGGCCGTGTGAGAGCACAGCGAGGGGCCAGCCATCCGCAGGCAGGCAAGAGGCCCCACGCTGGACAGCAAGCCCTGCTGGACCTTGATCTCAGTCTTCCCGCCTGCAGAACTGTTAGGAAATAGACTTCTGTTGTTTAAACCGCCCAGTGCTCGGTGTTTTGTTAAGACAGCCTGGCCGACCAGGACAACGGCCTCCGTCGGTGGACGTAGAGAGCTACACAGCGCCCCCACCAGGCTGTGAAGACTGAGACCTGGGCTGGGTCGAATTGTTTTATTTTTTCAAAATATTCCCCAGTGCCAAGCAATGTGTCTAATATTTGTGGATTAAATGACTCCTTGAATCAGTGAATGTGATTGAATGAAAACCAAAAACCAACAGGTGATCAGACCTCAGAAAATGGGTCAGATCTGGACTCCTCAAGGCCTCAATTTTTGCCCCACAGAACAGCTGAGCGATGCCACTGATGTGGGCAAAGCATCCGTGTGAGCCGGGCTGTCCACAAGCACCGCTAGGCTGAACACGGGACGGCGGTGTGGTGAGCATGCTGGGGTTCCTTCAACCACGTTTCCCCAGCAGGAGGAAGAGAGCCTCATCGACATTTTGATGTGTTTTGTGACACAAACGTGCCAGATATCCCCCAAGGCAAACACGGGCTGCTCAGTGTCCAAGCAGTGGAGACGCCCCTGAGAGCCGACGAGAGCTGATCACAGAGCTGGGAGCGTTTACACTGGTCCCTGCTGTTTCTCACTGGAAACAGGTAGTTTTTGTAACATGTTGGTAATTTTTCCCTGGGAATTAAGAAATGGTGTAGTTGCCCGGAGGTAACATTTAAGCACTAGCATTTATGAATGGGGCCTTATAATCTCAGTATTGCGAGGAAGGGAATTTGGATGTGGTTCTTGGGAGCTGTCAGTGGCGGTTGCCAAGGAACATGGCTGTCTTGTTGGTGCAGTTAGAGTCCCTCCTGAACATTGCCTGCGTGCTGTCACCTTCCTCCTGCGCTGGTGTAAACACCCACAAGGCTATAAAAGACAGCATTTTGTTCTGGGGTTTGGGGCAGCATCCCCCGGCCGCTCTCTGGGAGGATTTCTGGGCTACGGGGAGTGTGGGGATACAGACAGCTCCTTCTCAGTTCTGGGCACCCCGAGCGTGGCTGCCTTTGGAGTGCCTGCCTGCCTGCTGCCTGCCTGCCATCCTGGGAGCTTCTGCCAAGTGACAGCCCTGCCACTCCACTCGGGCACACAGGGAACAAGTGACTTCTCAGGAATGGAGCGCTCAGCTGCCTGCCTGCCCCCTGGACCCCTCCATCACCTGGGGAGCCTTACATCAGCAGCCACTTCCCCTCCCAGGAACAGAAGTGAGATTGGTGGAAAGAGGGACTCATGTTGACATGGCGATGCTGTATGAACACGGAATTGGTGGAAGCTGGAGTTCATTCATTCACTCACTCAGTCATTCAACACGTATTTATTGAATACACACTATGTGCCCTGTGTTTGTTCTAAGTGCTGGGGATGCTGTAAATAGAAATAAAGGAAGTCACTCCTCTTACAGAGCTACACTCTAGTGAAGGAGATAGATATATTTCAAAAGCACAAGATAAATGTTAGTGATGACTACCAAGCGGAAAAAAGGGAGCAGGGAAAGGCTACGTGAAATGTTGGAGTTGGGGGGCGCTGAAAATTTGGGTGCTTTGGCTGCAGTCACTGTGTTGGAAGAATCATGGCTCTGCAGACATGTCCATGCCCTGATCCCTTGAATGTGTGAGTATGTCAGCTTACATGGCAAAGGGAATTAAAGTTGCTAATCAGCTGACCTTGAGATGGAGAGATTAGTCTGGATTATCCAGGCGGGTCCAATTGAATTACAAGGGTATTAAAAAGTGGAAGAGGGAGTCAGAAAGGAGAGTTAGAAAGATGGCAGCATGAGAGGAACTTGGCCTGGCTTTGAGAGCTTTGAAGATGGGAGGGGGTCCTGAGCCAGGGAACATGGTGGCCACCAAGAAGTTGGAAAAAGCAAGGAAACCCATTCTCCTCTAGAGCCCCTCTCTAGAAAGGAACACAGTCCTGACAACACCTTGATTTCAGCACGGTGATAAACATTAAGACTTCTGATCTACTGGAAGGTAATACATTTGTGGCATTTTAAGACACTAAATTGGTGGTAATTTGTTTTAGCAGCAATAGAAAACTAATACAGTCACCCAAAGCGATATCTAAGTAAAGCCCTCTGGTAAGGTTACCATATTTAACAAATAAAAATACAGGATGCCCAGGTACATTTGCATTTCAGAGAATAAATTATAATTTATTACAGTAATAAATAAATAACTCATCCATTAGTTATTTGGTATTTAAATTTAACTGTATTTTATCCAGCAATCCTAATCTCAGAAGAAGTTAGGAAGTGGGATATTTGGGGGGAAAACGTTCTGGGCAGAGGGAACAGCAAGGGCAAAGTCCTAGGGGCTTTGAGGAGCATGTAGGAGAGGAGCCTGTCTGGAGTGGAGACAATGAGGAGACCAGCGGGAAAGGATGAGTTCAGAGAGGTAGTGAGGGGCTGGATCATGCTGGCCTTTGGTTTGAGTGGGATGGGAAGACACTGGAGGGTGCAGGGTAGAGGAATAATGATTTTTGGGGTCTCCTGAGAATGAAGAGATGCTGATTTGTGCAACTTGGTGACAGGGTCTAATCTATTTTTTCACTGCCTGGACCTGGTGCGGAGGATTCAGGCACAAAGCGCTGGGAGGGCAGCAGGCCTGCTGGATAGAGCTCACTGCCGTGCATCCATCGTCAAAAACAGAAAGGTGCGGGGAGATGCGAGCTGGGAGATGAGAGGATTTTAAGAGAAAAAAGTTCATGAAGCAAAACCTGCAGGCTGCAAGGTGATCTATAAGTGACAGGGGAGAGGACAGATGCCTGGGGACCTCACAGCGGTAATGACATTATGTACAAAGCCAAATTTCATTTTGGAACTCAAGTGTCCGGGAACTCGGGGAAGAGCGTGTCCTGTCTACTGTCTCCTCCAGTTTATTCAGAGCAGCAGAGTCTTGACCAAGATCCAAGGATCCATCATATGTCAACTCTTCAAACACATTACAAAGTTTCCTCGAAAAGTTGCAGGAGGGAAGAAAACCATGATTATAAAACTCTATTAGCAGCCTGGTAATGAATCCCTCATCACTTCCAAATATGACAAGCATTCGGGGTTGCCTGGGCTCAGTGCCTTTTGTGGATTTTCTCACCCTCCCAGCACTGTTAACCATACAGGTACACAGAGGAGGAAAGGGAGACCAGAGAGAGTGCGTAACAGGTCCAAGGTCACACAGCTATGGGGACCTCCTTAGCATCTCAGCCACCTTGAACTTAGCCCCCAGATCAGGTCTGCTACTCCCTTCTAATTTTTATGCCCATGCATGTGAACACAGCTTTGTCACCCTGCCTTATCATGAACTGAATGTACGTCTGCTTCCCTAGTGAAATCGGGGTCCTGTGTCAAGGAGAGTTGTCCACCTTTATATCATCAGAATTTGGCACGTAGTAGGCAAGAAGAAAAACAAGTTAATGTTGAATGAATAAATGAAATGCTGTCTCCGAGTCTCAAACGCAGACATTTCGGTGTAAAGAAACAGGTGAGGCCAGGCCACAGGGAGGGCAGGGCCCTGTTGCTCCTTTATCCTCAGCAAAATCAAGTTAGGCACTGAGGGTCCTGCCACTTTGCTGCTTTTTCTCTGGAGTTACAGGAAAATGTAAATATACATCGCTTCTAATTTCATTCTGCTTATTTTCCCACAGAGAGTATTAAAAGTCTCCAGAGAGATCACAGATTATGATTGTTTTCCGTGTGTTTTTCTTCATCTATCTACAGTTACTCACATTGGAAGCTTCCCTTCCTTATCTTCCTCCATGTATTTATCTCATGGTTTTCCTTTTGTTTTCTGTGCTTTGAGAGCATCACTGGTCCTTGAGCCCTTGACAGAAGATCTGTATACAGTGATTGAAGACCTGCTCTTGTTCTAAGCCATGAAATTGATCCAATATACTGGGGCTTCAGCCTCCACCCTTTTTCGGTGTGTATGTGTGTGTATACAAGAGAGTTTAGGGTTGAGATTTGCCTGACCTTATCCTCTTCTGACACTGAATCACTAGATGTGAGGAAGAATGGGTTCCTGGGGCCCTCTGAGAAATGTGAGGAGCCTGGGAGGGGTGCATCTTCATTGGAGGTGGCAGATCCAAAAGGCAGAACTAGCCTGGGGGCCTTCTAGCAAAGATAGGCAAGAAAACACGACGGTAAGTTCACTCTAGGCAACTAAATTCAGGTGGAGTCTGAGATTCTCAAATTATTTATAAGTCACCAAACAGACTCCTAAAATCATAGAATTTTGAAATCTAAATTACTTTTGGACATCTTTACAGCAATGGGGCCTCAGGATGTAAGGGACTGCCTGGTCTCACACTGCTGAGCTGAGGTCTTCTCTCTCCTCACTCAGGGGCTGTTGTTTCTACCACATTGTGACACTTGGTAAGGTGTCCTCCTTCCCAAATGGGACATCTGCTCTCAGTTGGGTCTGGTCTTGGTCCTCTTAGCTGGCTCTCGGAAAATTTTCACAGCCTGTAACCCTCCCAGGGCATTCAGTACTTCCTGTTTTGTTGAGTGATGTGATGTAAGAAGGACTTGAAATGCATTGCTGGCTTTGAAGATAAAGAAAGGGGCCACAAAACATAAAATATAACCCTCCTCCAGAGGCTGGGAAAGGCAAGGACACTGATTCTCCCCTAGAACCTCCAGAAGCAATGGGCTCTGCTACACCTTGACCTTAGTCTGGTGAGACTGGTGTGGACTTCTGAGCCCCAGAATGACACATGCAAAGGGAAGAGCATGTGAGGACACAGGGGGAAAACAGACATCTCCGCATTGAGGAGACAGGCCTCCAATGGACCAACCCTGCTGATGCCTTGATCTTGAACTTCTAGCCTCCAGAAAGTCAATTTCTGTTGAGTAAGCTAAAAAAAAAAAAATTGCAATCTATATGGGCAAATCTCAGTTCAGCCATTGATAGAAGGTAAGTTCCCAAGGGCACACTGCAGGTGGGGTCCAGCTCTCTGTCCCTCATGACCTGAGGTGGAACGTAGTGCCCCAAGTCCCAAAGAAGAGCCAGTTCATTCCTGGCTTCAAACACACAATTCCTTTGATATAAACATAGATGAAACGAGGGTCATCATACACCTCCATTCTTCTGGAATTTTTTGCATCATAAAAGCTTGTCTTGAAGGTCTAGAGAAACTTCCTAAAATTATAAGTTCCCACTTATACTCAAGGAGATGCTCTTGAAGTCTGTTCTTGAATTGTATTCGCTGGAGCCAACACAACAAATCCTAAAAATGCCACCTACTATTCTGGGGGGTTGGCACACAGCTAGCTGCTCTGTTGCCTTTTCTAAACTTCACAAGAGCCCAACAGGCCAACAGCCCTAGGACCTAAGTATCATGATGCTCATTTTACAGATGAGTGCGAGAGCTTCAAGTGACTCACCATCCGTAAGTCAACTCATTTTATCTTCACAAAGATGTTACAGATTAGGACTAGTAATTTTCATTTTCAGAGATGACCACCAGATTTTTAGAGACCTTTGGTGCCTTGCCCCTGTTCCACAGCTAGAAAGTCCTGGAACCAGGTTTGAGCAGAACTCCTTTTAAGCCTATACCCAGAGAGGATCTCAGCAAACAGCAGGTGCTCAGTAAACAGCTATTAAAGCAATGGATTCTTCCAAAGTTTACATTGTCCCCACTACCCTCTGCTATTGCAAAGCTCTCTCTTCCTTTGGCTCATAGTTTTGAAATCACGGCTGATGAAAAAGCATCCTGCCAAGTGCTCTTTCCCGGGGCCAGTGCTGGGCCTCCCGGTCCCTCTGTACCTCCCTGTAACCCTCAACTCCCAACGGTATCTTTCGGAAGCAGCCGAGGAAATGACAACTTCCCAGCGCTCTGCCTGTCTTCGCTACCTTGTGTGAAGTTGCAGAACGACATTTCCTTCCTCTTAATATCTCCAAAAGGCAAACAACACATTATTCAGGAGTTCTGCGTCAAATCCTGACACCTGATGCGTCCGATAGGCAAGCCGTCCGCTTTTTCTATTTGTGCAGCTGAGAGAACTGATCGCTCCTACTGCTCTTGGTTCCCCTCATGAAACGCATCCCCTGTCGCTCTTCACCTGTGTCCCTGGCAGCTCCCTCAGGTTCACGTGGCTTCTCAAACACTATATGTCTTGTTCAAGTCCTTTGGGGTCCAAAATAAATCACCATGGTGTCACCCATTCTGCCGCAAGCCACGCTGGCACGGCGGAGTGGACAGACAGATATATTCAAACCAGGCATGTGGTTTAGGAAAACCTTATTACTGGCATTGTTTTCATTTAGGAAGCCTCTGTCCAAAAGCACCCCAAAGGGATGCAGTTTTACGTCATGGAGGAAATATGCCAACTGATTGTTTTTCCACGAACACTTTGCAGTTCCAACTGATGAAGGAAAGCAGAATCGGACCTAAGGTGAGCACGGCACAATTTTCATTTAGAAATCAAAGGTTCTAAAAAAAAAAAAGAAGGCTGTTTCTAAGATTTCATTTTAGCTTAGCACAATCCGCTTGTGCACTAAAAATAGTAAACAATTTCCTCCCTTTTTATCCTCCTCTCCCCACTTTCCCTTTGAATTTTTTTCTTTTAATTTTCAGTATGCCCAAAATAAGGTTTTTCAGGAGCATAACAAATTACAGATTTCAGGCATCATAATATTTTTTCCAGGTACACACATACACACACACGCTTTCATATTTCTATACCATGGCTAAAGCACAAATGCAGTGTTTTTCACAGAACTGATGTTATTTTTAGACTAAATTGTGGGAACTCTGCAGCTTTAATAAATGGGAGAGAAGCACAGAACCACAGCACGTGGTAACACGCCAACGCAAAAGCTAGCTTGGCCTTTAGCCAATGCACTGTGCTTCGATGTTGCAGCAATGGAAGTAAGAACACCACTTACAAAAGAATGATTAATAAGCTGACAAACTTCCAGGCATTTATTTCCTATTCTTTAGTGCCAGCTGTATTAATACTAGCATATTTTCAACTTTATTAGCAATAAAGTCTCGCAGCCTGGGACGCTTTGGTGTGTTCATGGAGGGCTTCTTAAAGCTGTGGCAAATTATTTGGAGAGGTGAATGTTTGATCATCATTGGTTTTTCTCTGTCACCCTGATAGACCATGTCTGTTTATTTGTCTCCACGACAGCTGGCATTGAATCACCATTACGTTTTCCCAAACTCAACACTGGGAGAAATCTTTCCTGACGGAGGGATTAGCATCTGGTGGTAACTGACCCATGCCAGTTAGTGTGACTTCCTGGGCCATGCTTGTTCAGGGAAGTTCTGTCCCTCCCCGGGGCATCTGCTCCTTCTGTGGGTCACTCTGATATTCTCCGAAGGTCAACCACTTCCTAGGGAGGGAGTTGGTCAGCTGTCTCCATTCCTGCCTCTGGGATAAAGTGATGATGTTAGTCATCTGGGAAGAGGGTGTAAAGTGAAGAATTATGGGATGGAACTACGGCGATCAACTTGTTTACCTGGGACAGCCCCAGATTTTAAAACCAGAAGCCCCACATCACAGGAAACTGCTCAGTTGGTTGCTCCTGATGGAAGAGACACCAAGTTGAGAGGTGGAAGCCAGGAAGGAGCCTGGGCTTCAGAGTCAGACCCAGGTTCAAAGCTCATCTGGGACCAATCAGCTACGTGACCATGGTGAGGCTTTAACCTCCTCAAGCCTCAGTGTTATCAAAACAGGGTGAAATGCCGAGTCTTAGGTCATTATGAGGTTTAAATAAGATAAGACATTTAAGTTGTAGAACACAGTCCCCTGCTCCATCCCCACCACCACACTCATTTCTGAAGTTACAAAATCGTCACGTGAGCAAAGATAAAAATAGTAAGAGTGACCTCACAAATCAGATGAGACAAGGCAAATTCTTGCAGGTGGAAGAATCTGCCCACACAGGAAATCATGGACTTTAAAGCCTGGGTCGGTGGGCTCCGAAGTGGTTTGCGATGGACTCTCAGAAGTGGGTTCTAAAAAAGTGTTGGCAAATGACACAAGCAAATCATATCCTTGATGGTTGTCCCTAAGGCTGCACATAGTCTTCCCAGGAAAGCAAGACTTCAACAGAGAAGTCCGTCTCCTTCACTGTCTCCTGGCTGGACAACGGTTCTTCTGTTAAAGACCGTGCCCTTCACTGAAATTCCATTTTGGGGTTACATAAAAACAACAATTACCGGGAAGTCAAAATTTTTAATTAAATGTATTCAAAGAGAGTACAGATTAATGCCTCTAAGCAAGAAAGTATTTAATGCTTACCGGCTGGCTCGTGCCTGCCGAAGCAAAAACCTCACTGCCAGCAAAGCTTTTAAGTATTGATATTTCCTGCATTAATAATAGTCTAAACCACATTCATAACAATATAATTAGCAACACAAGTCCTCTCCGACAGGACGGGAGGGCTCTGCATTATTAATTACACCAACAGAGCCTTCATGATGAGCACCGTGCTTTAATTTTAGCTTTCAAGGTAAATGATCTTAAACCCAGGGCAGCTTCGCAGAGAAGGATGCCCCACGTACAGCTCACGTTTCTCTGGTGATCACTAAGTAATAACGAACGCTCTGTCCACGGCGCCTTTGGGGATGACGTATGTTTCAAAGACCGAGCTTGAGTGAACTTGGCTGCACTCCCAAATTTTGTATGTGGCAAAATATGATTAATGTCTTAGTAGTGTTTATTCTGTCTCACTCTGCGTCTTTACACCCACGAGCCGTCGTGGGATGCTTGTATGTGGATGAGCCAGATGTCTTACTTAGGGTCTTAGAAATCACGCCTCACCCCAACGGGCTTGCCCCACAATCGACACTGACCTCCTTCAACATTCGTTCTCGCCTCTAGTCCTGGAAGCACTCAGACCAGGGAAATGCATGTTTTATCATCACTGGTTTGGCTAAAAGCCTGTGCTGGGCCCGAGGAAGGAAACAAAATATTGAAACAGAATTGTGCTGATTTATATTCCTCATGCAGCTTAAAAGCTCACTCATTTTTGTGCATTTTCACAAACACCAGGTCTTATCATTTAAAAAATAAGGTTGCCAATTGGAGGGATGCAAAATGATAGGAGATTTTGATTTTCATTTTTCAGCATGAAGAGCACCGCTCAGCTGAGATCCCAACAAGGAGCAGGATGTTAGACCCAGAACGGATAAGGACAGATTCAGATGATGCTTCTGGGGCCGGGGTGGGATTCCCCTTGCTCCCCACCTGTCCCAGCGCTGCCCCGTCTCCCTCATAGAGGCCTTCCCAATGCTGTCATTTACCTTGAGATCTCTCTGCTCAGAACACCCATAACCCACACTCCTCCACCACAATCTAGCAACTTACGGTTCTCTTATTCTTTATGTTAAATTAAAAAAAACCAATCATTTTAAAAAGCCTGTTTTTCAAAGATCTATTTGATATTAGATGGACACTGGGCTAACTTTTGGAGATGCCAAAATAAATAAGACCTGCTCCCTAACCCAGAGGAGCTCTAAGCCCAGTGAGGAATACGGACAAGGGAAAATGAAATTATAATGCCGTGCAAAAAACAAAAACACAAATAAGATCTCTGTAGAAGTCATCAAGTGCTTATTCTATCCCCTCCACCCCTGCCTTACAACCTACGGGCATGTTGAGAAAACAGCAGCGCCCCTCCATTGTAACTTAATGATCTGATCCAGCATAAAGAGGAGCTTCTTGGCTGGGGTCTTACTAACTGCATGAAACCCCAGGGAGGCTTGACCCCCAGCGCTCTGGTCCTTCTTAACACTCAGGACGGGCGTGGCAGGGGTCTTTTGGCTCAGGGAAGGTAGTTGCTCTCTTTTTTGGTTGAGGGTCAGATAGGAGTCCCCGAAGAGGAGTGGGAGTAATGAACTTGCTTTTGAATGTGAAAAAGAATTTGCCAGGCAGAAAGGAGGGAAAGGCACATGCAGATGTATAGAAGCATCAGGCAGGGACGGTCTATTCGGGGAGCGTCTGATAACTACGGAGGGGCGGGGAGGATTGGCAGGAAATAAAGCTGGGAGCCCATAACATGTGTATTGTCAATATTTCCGATTGTACATTTTGCAGATATTAGTATTAGGTAAAAGAATAAAAAAATCCCAGGTGGAAGAAGTTTGGAGTAATATATTAAATGAATTAAAATTAAACAAATTTTCTGCTGGACTTCTCAAATGCCCAGGTGGCCTTCCATCCCTGCCCAGAGAAATTGGTACCTCTTTAAGATGCTTTTGCCTCGGGTGACACAAAAAAACCCTGCCACCTGGGCGAGAAGGAGCCAGCAGCATGAGGCATGGGATTCTGTGTTAACTCCAGATGGCTTATGTAATGAAGAGATGTGTTCTCACCTAACAGAAGTTATCCTGGAGATGTGTTCTCACTTAACAGGAAGTTATCCTAGGGTAGAGGGAATCCTGGTTACGCCATCCTCGGGAATCACGTGGTATGCACTGATGGCTCAGTCAGAGAATGGCTAGAGAAGGAGGCAGCTGATAACCTTCCTGAGGGTTTGAGGGGATGGGGAGTGAGGCCGAGAGGGGCGAGCACAGGTCAGAAGTCAGGCATGCCTGATTTTAATCCTACTCCCCATTTACATACTGTGTGGCATTAGGCCAGTTACTCAGACTCTCTGTGCTCAAAATAAAGCATTTTTCTCAGGGGTTGCTCTGAAAAGTAAACGAGCCCCAGGTCTGGTACTGAGCTGGCACTTAGCCAGGGCTCTGTCATCAATCACAATATTACTCACTTCAGGTTTTTTTTTTCCCCTGAAGTCATATTTATATTTTAGAAGTTTTTAAAAAAATTAATATATATTTTAAATATTTGTTTAGGTTTTTTAATTTTTTAAAGGTTATGCTCCATTTATAGTTATTATAAAATATTGGCTACAGTCCCCGTCTTGCACAATATATCCTTGTAGCTTCTTTTATACCTGACAGTTTGTACCTCTCACTCCCCTACCCCTGCATTGCCCCTCCCTCTAGTCTCTTCCCACTGATACCCACTAGTTGTATTTTTTAGATTCCACATGTAAGTGATATCTATACAGTATTTGTCTTTGTCTGACTTATTTCACTGTGCAGAATGCCCTCCAAGTCTATCCATGTTGCTGCAGATTTCATTCTTTCTTACGGCTGAGTAGTATTACATTGTATATATATACCATGTCTTCTTTATCCAGTCATCTGCTGATGGACACTGAGTTTGGTTCCATATCTTGGCCATTGTACATAATGGGGCTGTGAACATTGGGGTTTATGTATCTTTTTGAATTAGTGGGTTTTTTTTGTTTTTTTTTTTTTTTTGATGTATATCCAGGAGTAGAATTGCTGGGTCATATGGTAGTTCTTTTTTTAGTTTTTTGAGAGAACTCTATACTGTTTTCCACAGTGGCTGCACCAATTAACATTCCCACCAACAGTGTATGAGGGTTTCCTTTTTTCCACATCCTCACTAACATTTATTATTTATAATTTTAGAAAGTTTCTGTTTTTTTGATTGTCATATACATGTTTGCATGATTGTGTGTGTGTGTTTTGTTGATGTTGTTTGTTTGCTTGTTTGTGTGAGAGAGAGAGACTTTTTCCCTTTAGATTCTTAGAAACATCATCAGGTTGGTTTTTTTTTTTCCCCCTGAGTGACACTGCAAGAAAACTATGGGAGAATTTGACAGGGGAAATACGACTTACTTTTCATTAGGTAACAACCAGTTTCCCTTGATCTCCCTTCTTTTAGAAGGAAATGTGTAAATTACTTTAGTTTCTTCCTCCTGCATGAAGACCTAGGTATAGATATGCTGCCTCCTGGGAAGGGATAATTCAGGTCAAAACAATGATTGTGTGAAACATATTCCGAACAAAAACTCTTTAAATCCACAAGAGCCTGGTCTGTCTTCTCTTCTTTACTTCTTTACTGAGAGACCTTAGTGTGTGGCGCTGGAGGTGTTGGGAATCGGGGTAACAGAGCGAGGTCAGTGCCGGCCCCTCCTACAGTTTTACGTGGTTACAGGTCACAGCAGTTTGCAAACGGCCCCTGTGGAGTATGGATTCTTGCTCCTAAAGTCCTCCTGACAATCCTGGGGAGGGGGAGGGTCAGCGAGGGCCCCCTCCTCCTACAGGCACTCAAACTAGGTGCCGATGTTGGGTGCAACGCCCAGAGCACAGCTGGTCAGGGCAGCAGTGGGATTAGCATCTGGGTCCTCTGCTGTCAGTCCCCAGCCGCTCCCAGTTTCTGAAGCCCCCGTTCCACTTAGTTGCCTGCGGTATAGGACCAGGAGGTCACTTATGACTTACAGGGGTCACCTCTAAGGATAAAGTGAGCCAAACTGTCAAGGGTAGAAACTCTCTTGAATTTATATCATGCCACTTGTTTCCTTTAAATGCCAGAGCTTGGGACAAGGGACTTGGGCACAAGTGATCTGGCATTTTGGTGACCGAGGAGCTGGGCTGTGAACACAGCTCAGAGGATTCCCACCCCCACCCCTGGACGCGGCAGTGATGCTCAGGGTCTCTCTGTGCCTGCGAGTCACACCCAAACCTCGCACTCACTGGGCTCCTGTCCTGGGATTCCTTATCTCCCTTCTTACTGCAGCAAAAGAGGAAAGCATGATCAGTCCCTGATAGGCCTGGACCACATTTCCAAACAGCAAACTCTCTTCTGCTTTCTCCTGGCATCAAGAAGGCATTAAGAATAAAGACTGACTTTGCGAGCCGGGCTGCTGAGTGTTGCATATGACCTGTGAAATGAAAAATTCCTGCTCTGGGCCCAGAGGCTTCCAATCCTGCTGCAAGGGTTGTTTATTTTTTCTATCCACTGTAAGGAAACCAGAAGAGTCCAGCAAGCAAAAACTATCACAATAGGAAAGACTCATCAGGGGACGAGGAGCGCTCTCCTGAAGCTTCATTCAACTTGCCCTTTCCCTTCCCACCACGCTCCCCTCATCCTGGTTCATCGATTCTGATGACTCTGGCATTTATCCCACTCACCTACAGCATCAAAAGAGGAGTTCCTAGAGCCAGCCAGAGCTCAAACCAGCTGTGGGACCTTAAGCATGAAATCTCCCTGAAGCATCAGTTTTCTCATCTGAGAAATACCACCTTATGAGACTGAGCCCATCAGTCACCCACTCATTCACTTATTCCTTCACTCACCAAACATTTACTGAGCACCTGCCACGTGCCAGGCATTATTGTTAAGCCCTCTGTATGTATTTTTTATTTAATTATCATGACAACTCGGCGGAGGAAGTCTCTTTTGCTATCCTCACATTACAGACGAGAAAACAGAGGCAAAGATGGTTGAAGTAACTCATTCGGGGTCACACTAACAGTCAGCAGTTGAGCTGGGATTGGAATTCATGCTGTTTCAGTCCTGAGCCTGCCTTGGTGAATGACGCAGAAGCCTCCATCCCTGATCTGAAGGTGCCCACAGCCCAGTAGGGGAGACAGGCGTGACAATGACTAAGTGGTATGTGGGCATCATTTCACAAGAGAGCTGTGACAAAGAGAGGAACCCCAAGTTGTCTTAGGGTTGGGGGTCAAGGGAAGCTTTACAGATTGGGGGATTTCAAGTAAAGCCTTGAGGGACACACGGTATATTCTAAGTGAAGAAGGGGAGGGAAGGCAATGGGAGCCATTTCAAGCAGAAGGAGGAAGGGGTACCAAGGCGTAGGAAAGATCTGGCATGTTTGGGAGTTGGTCAGGAGTTTAGCAAGGTTGGAGAGCAGGAAACTTAGAAAAAAGAGGATAGAAACAAAGCTAGAAGGATAAGCAGAAGCTTCAATTCTCTCCGGTCACATACACACAGCAGGGCAGCCTCTGCCTGCCTCCATGTTGGTAACCATGGTGATGATAGTGGTGATGATGATAATAGATTAGATTTGCACAACACCTAGCAGTTTATGAAACACAATCACAGACATTACAGTATATCATTTGGTTCTGTGAAGAAGGCAAGGCTGGGAGTATTTTTATCCCCATGTTACACAAAAATAGTTTAACTTCCAATTGCTGACATGAATTTGTGCCAAAGTTACTCAGCCACCCCGAAAGGCAGTGGTCAAACCATGTTTTTGTTTTTGTTTTTTTTTTCATTTGGAATCCAGGAGTCTATTGCTATTGCTCTTATCCAGTAAGAAATATAAGCAATCAGATTCACTAAAAGCTCACCTTTACTCTGGCAGAGTTAGTGTTCACCAAATAGCCATGTGTGCCCCTGAACCTCCCAGGATCCTGTGCAGTTGAGCCAAGGTCACGTGACCAGTTCTGCTCAATGGTCTGGGGCTGGAAGTACGGTGTCCCTCCAGGCTAAACTAGTTACTTGCTTTCTCTTAAATGCTTTCCCCCTGACTCAGCAACCTTGAACATCGTGTCTTCTAGATGGTGCAGTTTCAAGATGGAAGAGGGTGGTCAAGCTGGACTTTCAAAGTGAGAAATAAGTCTTTACTGGGTTAAGCCAACTGCAGTTTTGGGTTTTATCTTTACTCCAGGATGGCCTCTCCTCTCCTACCTACTATAGTTTTCAGAATGTCGGCCTTTATTCCTTCCCTTCTTTCAGTCTTTACCTCAGATCAACACATGCTTTCTGGAGAACAGAGACACATGTAAATATTCCAGAAAACACTGCAGAAAACATGCTATTGCTAATCCCATGTTAGGACTGGCTGAGATCATTTCTCTTTCTTGCTCAAAAGTCTTCAAAGATTTTCCACTGTTTCAACAGTTGTCTGAAATACTGAGCCTGGCAAGTAAGACATTTAGTGTATTTTATTTCCCACTAGTATTTCCTCCCCAATTTACTTTCCTGCCTCAGTGGACCACTTGGAGTCCCTGCACATGTCCTTCAAGAATTATTTACAGTCTCCTCCTCTCCTACTCGATTGTAAGTTCCTAGAAAGCTGTGGCAATCATTTGGAAAAAAGAAATTCTTCACAGGAAAAGCCTGGCATGAGAGAAATGTGCATGGGATGGAATGTCACTGAGAAATGGATCTGTGAGGAAGGACCGTTTTTCTTGCGAATTTTGAAACTCTCAAGGCAGGTTAACTGATTTTAGAAATGATACCATTTAATGTCAGATGATTCCCTGACTAGGTTTTTCAGTCTTGGACAATTTTTATATCTATTACAAGTAATTAAGACAATACAAAATTAAGAAAATACAAAAGTTTACAGAGAAGTGCCTTATCTTTGTTCGACAAGAGCTCTATGCTTTACCTGAGAGGCTGAGTAAGCTACAGAACAAAAAAATTAGTGCTGCCTCCCAAATCGGCAGCATGAGGATTGATTAAAAGTACGATGAACTGTTAAACATTAGAACTGTGCCCACTGCACAGGAGAACCTGAGTATTTGCACAGTTACGTGCAGGGCAGGGAGCTGGTGACCTCCAGGTGATCACCATGAGTGGGGTTCCTGAATCTCTGCTTCCTTTTCTGAGACAGACATGATAGATGACAGTCAAGTGTGTGTCACCCTGCCTGGGGCATCCCAGGTGAGGACGGGATGGCAAACAAGAAAGTCTCTGCCATATTTACAACACCTAGCATGACAGTTATCACTTCACCTCCAGCTCCAGAAGAAAGCTTATCCGAACCCTATGCAAGAGAAGGACGCTACATGGATGACCTTAAATCTCATCTGATCTGTAACATAAAAAGTAAACAACACTGAATTGGGGAATTTGGCTGCCACACGTGGTCCACTCACAACTGCCAGTGATGTGTAGGAGCTGAGAATTGCTGCTTCAGGAGCTGTGTGGGAGTAATAATTGATTGCTTCATTCCTTTGCTCCAAAGGAATGAAGAGTCACCTCATCAGGTTTTCTGTGGGTGTTTCCTTTCCAAACTATTTTATTCTTCAGTGTTTCTGCTCCCTGGAGTACTTTCTGGTAAAGACTCTGCAGTCTTCTGTTTCCCAGGTGCCCAGCTCACGGCCATGCATGTAGCAGCAAATCTGTAAATATTTGTCGTTTGTGATGACATCAGGGGAAGGCAAAAGAACACAAGGAAGGTCATCATCCTGATAGGCAGCCTTGTTTGCTCCTTCACTAAGCTCATAATGATACAACACCTATCGTGTACCCGCTGGAGATGTAGGCACTTGGCATAGAGCAGTGAGAGAGAGAGGGTGGAGAGAGAGAGGGAGGGAGGGGGAGAGAATCTCTGCCCAGTAAAGCTCACAATCTAAAAGGGGAAGACAGAAAAGTAAAGAAATGAACAAGACATTTTGGATACAGATAAATGCCATGAAGATAATACAACACAGTTACATGATAGAAAATGGAAAAGCAGGCTCAGTGAAGGTCTTTCAGAGAGTGACATTTGAGAAGGGCCCAATTATGTCATGGTTTGGGAGAAGATTCTTCCCAGGCTGGAGGAAGGAAAGGGTTTGGTTTATTTGATGAAGGCTGGAGTGACTGTGGCAGAATGAGAAAGGGGGAGAGGGGCAGGGACCGCATGAAAGTAACCTGATAATCCAGTCTAAGATGTTAGGGTCTCACTGTAAGTGAAAAGGGAAGCCAGTGGAGGGTAGCTTTTCGCCATTACAACCAAGGGTTGAAGTCTACAAAGAGTAGCTTTTCCCTTGGCTACCCTTGTTACCAAAGTTTAAGCAATTTGCAAGAAATATCTTGTTCTCTTTTCTTTTTCAATCATTCTCTCTCTTTCTCTCCTATTAATGACTCATCAGCCAGTCTATACCAGATATGGTGCTAGACCTCAGAGACACAACAGCCCACAGAAATTAAATTTCTGCTCTCACGCGTCTTATAATCCAGTGGACAAAGATACACAATAAACAAACAAACATATATATAACAGCTTAGGAGACGTTAAGTTTTATGAAGGAAAAACAGAAGATCGTCAGGAGGTAGAGTTCCATGCAAACCTGTAGGGACATGCCAACTGTTTTGAAAGGGGATCAGGGAGGACTTCTTTAATGGGTTAATTGATGGAAAAGGAGAGAACCCTGTGAACACTGAGGGGAAAAGCAGTTGAGGAAGCGGGGGCTGCAAGTTCAAACACCAGTGTCAGGGAGCATCCGTGATGCTGAAGAGCAGGTGGCTGGAGGGATGAAGGGGACTGATGGGGAAGGATTGTGGGGATGGCTGGAGTCCAGACCATAGAGGACCTCATGGCCCAGTTAAGAACTTTGGATTTCATTCTGAGATTGTAAAACATTGGAGAGTTTTGAGCAGAGGTGGTGCAACATTATCCAATTCAACCTTAAAATGATAACCTGGCTGTTGGGGAGAGAACAGACTGGAAACAGGGAAAGTATTTGGATTGGTTTGGCCGCAGGAGAGGTCATCACATTTAAGACATAGTTTGAAGAGGAACCAGCAGGATTTCCCACCAGGATGTGCAGGGGCTGTGAGACGAAGAAGGGAGCAGGAGAACGAGTCAAGGAGCCTGGGCTGAGGGCATGTGGGAAAGACAAGCGTGGACAAGAGTTGAGGAATTAATTCAGTTGCGAATAAGAGGAACTGGGTGTATCTGGTAGACCTCCAAGTGGCAGTGTTGAGTAGGCAGTTGGATATTTGGAGCTGGAATTTAAAGGGTGGTGCGGATAGGAAATAGAGATGGAGGAGTTAGCTTAGAGATTGCATTGAAAGGTATGGGACTAAAGGAGATCTAGGAAAAAGGTGTAAAAAGAGACAAGAAGAAAACTATGCACTGAGTCTTGGGAAGGAGGTTAAGAAAGGGCAACAGTGTGGGAGGAAGAAAACCAAGAGAGCATAAATCAAGAGAAAAAAGGTTTCAAGAAGCAATATGAGCTGTCAAAGGAACGGATAACTGGATTTTATTTCTTTCTTTCTCCTCTCTCCCCTCTTTCCTCCCTCCCTCCCTCCCTTCCTTCCTTCCATCCTTCCATCCTTCCTTCCTTTCTCCCTTCCTCCATCCCTCCCTCCCCCTTTCCCTTCCTTCCTCCCTCCCTCCCTCTCTCCCCCAGTTAGACTGAGACCTAGCAGGCTGGGTATTCTCTGGTTCTCTTCCCAGAATCGAGGACTCTAGGTTTTCTCCTGATATCTCCCAAAGCATGCAAAGACAGAGTGGATAAAGATATCTCAGTACAAAATAGATAAAATCATATCTAAGTACAAAATGCATCCCTTGCACTCTGTTACAATAATAATAGCACAACTGGTACTTTCCTTCCAACTTTTACCCCGGGGAGAATTGAAAAGGCACTCCAAGTGAAGGTTCAGAATCATCAAAATGTGTACACGGTCAGCATAAACGTCTCACTCTAGATGAATCCACTTCAATTATATATTTAATTCAGCTGAGAGCTCCCCAAAGAAGGGTTATTCTGTATTCACCAGCAAAAGTATTTCCGATAACCCTCACGGGGACCATGATTTGCCAAAATTCATGCAACCTTTTTTGTATTAATGCAGAAAAACCTGAAGGTTATTAAGTCCAGGCTTCTGACAGCCCCTGCCGTTACAAATAAAGCAGCTAATGAGAAGAAAAACTGCCCCTACCACCTTATTCCCAAATCCCCAGCCAACTTTACGCAAGAATGCTGTGACAAATGATACTTTTCACCTTTCTAACATGCCCCTTCTCCGATTATAGATTTAGATGGATAACATGACCACCAGAGTTAGGCCCTGAAGCAGATGATTGCCTCTGGCACCCACCGTATGGAATTTGTGTGAAATTTCCAAACGCCAAATGAAATCATTGTAACAGGGAAGTCTAAATCTGCAAGTGAATTTATAAAAATTAAAAGGTCTGAGAGGTAATGCTCATGGACCCATCTGTCACATTTTTCCTCATTAAGATTTAATTGAAATGAACTCTGGTAACTGTAAGAAAAGTTACATTCTTATTTTAGACTAGCAGATAAAAGAAGGTAATTTTTTAAGCATCCAAACTCCACTGGGGGTCAGCCCTGTGCATCACTCTTTCACAACTGGCACCAGTGTAATCCTACTCGTGGAATTCAAAGCATAAGAAATGTCATTTATTGCTCTCAAAAACGCAGCCAAGTTTTGACATTTCAGGAGCGTGGGTATCTACATTTGAAGGCACAATTAAAACAGCTTCGGAAGAAATTCTAAAATGTGGATTGGCCCCCTACCATGTAAAACTGATTTAAAGGAAATGGAGAGTCCAAATATTATCATCTCAAATAATTACCTTATATAGACAAAGTCACCCATTTATGTGCACTTCACTATATTGTATCAGAGGGTGTTCATGTAAAACACAGTCTTGTGTATGCATAAGTGATGTGGGAGTGTTAGAATTTGAGAGGGTCCTCATTTGGGTTTTCCTAGGCTGTTAATGTGTAGCATGCCATTTAACAGCTTGCAAATGGTGTGACAGCACTGGCTACCAGGAATTCCAGCTCCAGGCTGCTCCCTTTCCCATCAGCACTGCCAAGCTGAAAAAAAAATATCCAAATCCAAAACACTGTCTTGTCAAGGTCACCAAAACCCTCTCTGCTAACCCACTGTATATGTTCCCCACTTCTCAGGTATTTGACACTGTTGCCCACGTCATCCTGTTTAATTATAATACACTCTCCCTAGGTTTCTAGATCTTTCTCCTGACTGTCTCCTTCAATCTCTGATGGCTTCTCCTGGTTCTCTTCTTGGGTTCTCTCCTCCAAATGTTGGTCGTCCCCCTACTCTTCTGTCTCAGGCCTGCTTGCATCCTTGCTCCAGACCTTCCCAGAATAAGCTCATCCACTGTGATGGTTTTACCAATGTCCACCAAAACGGTTAGATCTTAGTTCTGATCCATGCAACCTGCGTGAGCAAAATATTTGAAAACAGAGTCTTGCCAGATATAATTAAGTGAAGGAGACTCTATCATACGGCACTGAGGGTGGATCTTACATCTAATGGCAGATGTTCTTATGAGAGAAGGAGAGGACACAGAGACACACAAGGGGAGGATGGCCATGTAAAGATGGAGGCAGAGGCTGGAGTGATGCTGACGCAAGCTAGGGAACACTTGCGGCCACCAGCAGCTGGAAGAGACAAGGAAGGATGATTCCCTAGAAACTTCACAGGGAGCATGGCTCTGCCAACTCTTTGATTATCTCCTTTTCGCTTCCAGAATTTTGAGACAATACATTTCTGTTGGTTTAAGCCTTCAAGTCTGTGGTCGTTTGTTACAGCGGCCTTAGGAATGAATACATTCACCCCAATGAGACATTAAGGGGCACTTTAAGCTAATGACCCAATTCCACAGCTGCAGCCCAGACTCTCTGGACCTCAGCACCTGTCTGGGATGTCTTCCAGGCAGCTCCCTCTCAAGATACACACCCAGCCTCGGGGTCTGGCCGGCTCCTTGTTGATTCTGCTGCTGAAGCTTGGAATTCACATCATTAGTCAAGAACTATCTACACAACCAAACTGCACCCTAATTGGAGAGGCAGCAGCATGATGCAGGAGCTAAGAACAGGGACTCTAGAACCTGAAAGCTTGGTCTCGAAGCCTCGCTCGGGCACTTTGTTCTGATTGTTTCAATTTGGGTAAGTTTTCCACTTTATGACTTCAGTTTTCTCATCTGTAACACAGAATAACAATAATACTCACCCAGTGAGTATTATGAGGATTAAATTAACCGCTATTTGTAAAGGGCTTAGAAGACTTGCCAGCACATAGAAAGTGTTATTTGTTTATTTTTAAATAAATACAAATTTTACAAACAACTAACTTTTCCTGGTTCTTGACCCAAAGGTCAGCAGGGTCTCATCCTCACCCAGGGAAGAAAAGACGGGCATTGATGGCTTTGAAGAGTATCTCTGTGCCCATCTGTTCAGCATGCCAGGAACCCACCTTCCACGGTTGACCCTCAGACTCTGATTAACCCCTCTTCTTCCAGGTGGTTCCAAGGCTCTTTCCCTCACCCGAAATACTCTTCTTTTTCCCCTCTGTTCTTTCCATCCTCCCACCTTTCTCCTTGAGTCAGACTCAGCTTTGGTACAACCTCTCCCAGACACTCTCCACTGATCCCATGGGCTGAGGTGTAATGATCTGTTTACTAATCTGTCTCTTTTATTTGACTGTCAGCTCTTTGAAAGCAGGAGCACCCTATTCCTCACAAAGAGCACAGCAAAGTGGGCCAGGGGCAGAGATGTGATGCCCTGGAGATTAAGAGCAAGGACTAGGATTTTTAGAAGATTAAAGGCATAGAGTGAGACCCCAAAACTTGTGTCTGGAAGCAAATGAAGAAAATAGAAACATGGCATCCTATTTGATTAAGAGGTATTAGAGTGTCAAAACCTTTATGGGTTCTATAACCAATTTTATTCAGTTGTGCCCAAAACTGATCTAGGAGCTTGATGCCCACTGTTCTTCTGATTTGGAGCAGTGTCTAGATACCATGGAGCCAACAAGAAAACAATTCCTAAGAGTATCTTGCAGCCTTAGGGTCTTTGCAAACTTTTTTCTAGTTTCACCTAAATGCCCAGTCACCAGCTTTTCGGGGAGCTCAGGGGTTTAGTGTTGAAGACTAATTCATGATGGAGGCAAAGCAAGTGTCCTGCACAGGAGAGGACTTGTAAGTGTCTCAGGCATTGACTCTTAACAAGTCCACATCCACTTGTCCTTTGAGCAATTTTCTGACGCATGAGGAGGAAAACAAGAAGGGCTTCCCCTCTTTCTCTTAGAAGTCCCCATGCAGTCTGCAGTCCACCAGGGAGTCCTGCTGATGCAGCCCTTCAAATAAATCTGGAGATCATCTCCACTGTTATGGCTCTGGTCCAAGTCCTGTCATCTTTCATGTGGATTTTTGCAACAGCCTCCTGACTGGGCTCCTATTCCCACCTCATCAACCTCCCATCTGGTCTCAACACCACAGCCCATCTTCCGGCTCAGACTCAGTCAGACTGTGGCCCTTCCCTGCTGAAGTCCTGCAATGTCACCTAGAGTGGAAACCCCCATTGTCTCAGGGGTCTACCCTGTCCTGGAAGCTGTGCCCTGGAAGCCCTGCCCCTGGAAAGGGTTAGAAAAATCACCTGCACTTGGCCTCAATGCCATTAAGCTCATAGCTAAAGTAGGAATATGGCAGACTCTGACTGACATGGTAGTTCCTTTCTAAAACAGTCACAAAATATTTTGCAGACAGGCAGCACACAGCACAAATGGCAGAAGGGCTGAAACCAGCTGAAAATTCAAATGATGCACAAGTCATACCAAACGTCCGGGCTAGTCACCTCATCCGGGGGGTGTTCTCTTTGCTCTTTTCAGAGCTTATCCAACCTGTATCTGCAGGACTTTGGTACCAATGGAGACAACAAGGTTTCTTAAACAAGATGGTATCCTTTGGTGTGTACAAGCTTTAGAGCCAAAGATCTAAGTTCAATTTTTTCCTTCACTATTTACTTACCCAAGTAAGTTAGGATAAATTCCCTTGACCTCACTCTCCCCGAATGTGAGATGGGATAATAATGCTTACTTTGGAGGCTCATATTCACTCAATCCTATTTATCACTTTCTGCCAGAAGCCTGCTTAAGCTTCTAACAGAATCAATCTCCCTCTCTTCTGCAATCTCTTTCTCTACTCATAATAAATTACCAATGTGTTTATCATCCTTTCTTATTTGTTTTGCATGTCTGCCTTCTCAAGACCATGAGTTCCTGGGGAGCAAGGAGCATGTCTTATTCATCTCTGTATTCTCAAACTGGTAACGTTTATTGAATAAATGTGTGAATGAGCTCTCAGGCGGAATGGAGGGTATACTTCCTGTATGAAAATTAGTTATGATTTTGTATTTCCAAGAGACTTTCCTTGATTACCTTGGTAAATGGTATCAGTGTGCTAGAAGAAAAGGAACTGCTGTAGTTTCACAAGAGAAGGAAAATACTAATGAGAAACCATCTCCTATTAGTAAGATTGGAGAAAAATCCCAGTACGGACTGTTGACAAGGATGAACGTAGTGGGGACTCTCGTGCGCTCTTAGTGGGAGAGTAAACTGGTACAACCCTTTTGAAATATCAAGTTTTAGAGGCACACGGCATTTTACCAACAATTCTACTCCTGGGTATATGCCCTTGAAAAATTGTGCACGAAGCTATTCACAGTAGCACAGCATGGCAGTAAAATTGGAAACTCTCTAAATGTTCATCAGTAGCAGAACAGACATATAAGTTGTGGCATATTTCTGCAAGGCAACTCCTGACAGCTGTTTAAATAAATAAGAACTACATGTATTCACATAAATAAGTCTCAAAATCAAAAGACTGAGGAAAAAAGTTGTAAAAGGATGTGTACTGTACAGAACTCCATTTATATGGTTTAATAATAGAAAATAAAGCCATATATTATTTCTGGACACAAACATATATAATAAAATATCAAATTATGCAAATAATGGTAAGCATCAAATTTTGGATGGTGGGGAATGGAAAGAGGGAAATGGAGTTGAAGAGAGGTCTTCAAATGCAATGGTAATGTGGTTATTTCCCAAATAAAAAGACTGCAAGAAAATATACCAGAACTCTAGGATTTTTTAAAAGTTGGGTTGTAGGTGTGTGATAATTATATTCATCTTAAAATATTTCATAACATTTTTTAAAAAGAGTTAAGAAAAAATTTAATCTTAACTGTGGAAATTGCATGTCAGCTAATTATTTTCAAGGTACTGTGGGAAACACTCTTCACAAGTTTATTGAGTATATAGATTCCATTGAACAAGTTCCAAAATGGACCCGCTCCATTCAATGGCCTGAATATCTTCGAAACCCATCCCCTCCTTTCTGTTCCCACTGGGTGTTGCCTTCTTTAGGATCTCAGCCTTCCCCACTATGGAAGCCTCCTAACCTCTTTCCTGGCCTCTAGTCTCTGCCAAGCAACCAGGGAGTCTCACTAAACCAATAGCTCTTAAGCTTGGCTATACATTGAAATTGCTTTGGAAGCTTAAATATTATACTGATGTCTGGATGTACCCCCAAAGGTTCTGAGTCAATTGATTTGGGACAGTCTAAGGATCTAGAGTTTTAACAGCACCCTCCCCAAGTGATTACTATAATATTCAGTGGAGTTTAGAGAAATGTTCTAAACTCACAAATACGAGTTTATAAGAAGTCCCTCACCTATTAAAAGATCTCAGTGACTATGGGATGGTCCAGATTCCTTAGTGTGGCAGATGGTGATGCTTTGCTAATGCCCCAACCTGAATTTTTAAATACATCATTTAAGACTTTCCACCCTGATCCCCCAGCACCTGGGTATGTGTGCATACACGGGTACACCATGTACGCACACACACACTCACAAACACACACTGCCTCTACTCTAACCATAACTGTACCATTTCCTGCCTTCTGAATACACCATGTTCTTTCATGCTTCCAGATGTTTTAGTTCACCTGGGCTGCTGTAAACAAGACACCACAGATCGGGTGGCTTGTAAATGACAGACACTTATTTCTTAGTCTGGAGGTCGAGGTCCAGGCTCAGGGCACCTGCGTGGTCTGGTGAGGGTCCTCTTCTGGACTGCAGACTGCTGACTCTTCTTGCAGGGTCTCACGTGGCTGGAGGGGCTAGGGAATCTCTCTGAAGCCTCTTTTATGAGAGTATTAATCCCCTTCACGGGGATTAGTGGAACCCTCATGACTTAAACACCTCCAAAGTCCCCACCTCCTAATACCATGATCTCTGGGGGAGTCAACAAACAAATTTGTGGGGGACACATGTATTCAGACCATAGCTCCCCCCTGGGCACATTCTGTTCCCTCTGCCTGGAATGGCCGATCTCTCCTTTCCTGACTGCCAAGCTTCTGTTCATTTTCAAACACCTCCTTCAATGTCCCTCTACCAGGAAGCTTCCTCTGATCCTCCAACAGAATGGTTCTCCCCTCAGAGCTCACAGGACAGTGGGGGTATAGTTTCACTACAACACTCGTGATGTGTAAGTGTCGCTTAGATTTCTGTCTCCTCCTTCACCATCGAGCCTTTAGAGACATGGCCTACAGGCTCTCTGTCATAGGCCACCAACCACTTCCTGTCCCCCAGTCCCCCACATCCCCAGTGTGTAATCTCACATCACCCTCCCTCTCACTCCACTCACCAGCCATTGCCCTTCTTCCTCATCCTGCCACGGAGTCTTAGGCAGGACTGGTCCCTGAGTTTCTAAAGCTCTTCCTCTGCTCCCCCCAGTTCAAATCAACTCATCCTTAAAACTCAGTCCAAGCATCACCTTCTCAGGAAAGCCTTCTGAGATCTCCCCTAGATGGGTGAGTTTACTTGATTATATTCACTTATAAAATTTTATTCCTTTCCAAGGTGGAATTTAGTTAATTAGAAATACACACACATTTGTGTAAGACTATTTAGTAAATGTCTCTCTTTCCCACAATAAGCTGTAAGAACATGAATGCAACTACCCCTGCTCGCCCCTGTAAATCCAGCACCACACCTGGCACCCAGCAGGTGACCTAAAACATTGGCTACAAGAGTCAGTGAATGCCCAGCACATAGTAAGTGCTCAGCGTATTTTGGTCATTTCTGCTAAGCCTGGTGAGAGCAGCAACATATCTTCATTTTCGTAATCCCAAGGCTTTGGAGCATTCAATAAGAGACTGTTTCGTGTATTATCAAAGCTAATGACTAGTCCTTTGGCTTCATCTAATAATCAGCATTTTAAGTATATCAAAGGTATTTTTCTCTATCATAAAACCATAGACAATAAAGACTTTGTTCACATAGTCATTGCCACAGCTAGAAATTGCCTAAAGCCACTGGGAAATTAATAAGGAAATGATGGTTTTCAGAGAGATGAAAGATCTCTAATGAGAGAAAACCTAAGTGAACATATGTAGTTAGAAGTTGAATCAACTACATGTAAATATAGTTGGAGAAAACATGGTTATAAATACTTTTTTTTAAATGAGGCAGTCTCCTTACCAATTTGTAGTTATACTTAATAAGGTCAGTCTAAAAATAAATATTTTTAAGAAAGGGGAAATAGCATAAGAACATTACTTAGACTCAAATGTGGGGGAAGGCAGATTCTAGAGTTTTCTAGAAAACTCTATGTCCAGAAAACCTAAGTTAAACTTCATTAATTAAATTTTTAAAAAGTAACTCTGTGTTAATATTATCATATCCAGAGATTATTCCAGAGAGTCATGTTAAAACTGTGTAAACAGTTCCTTTTCATAAAGAATTTACAGAATTTTCATAAGCAGACAAATCTCCCTCAGGATTCCGGCATTGGCTTCTATGTGTACCTCTGAACATGAGAACATTTTTTTGTATTAAAAACCTATACGCCATGTTTCAAGAGGCTCTTTGGGTGCATGTATCAAATTGCAAAGCACAGTGCTATTGAAAACATTTAAAATCATCTGCTCAGAGATTCTAAAACAGCACAACAGAAAGACTAGAAGGCAGTCATATTACTTTAGATTTGATTCTAGACACCAAATATTCCTGAAGGAGAAATACCCACGGATTCCCTGAAGGTCCCAAGTCAGGGATGTTGTTCTGGAGGCTCTCCATATGCTTCCTCTTAGAATTCAAAGTCCTGACAAGGAATTTCAATGGGTAGCAAAATAGACCAAATGCTCAACTGATGGAATTGTCTAAGAATTAACACTCTTGCAGTGCTATGGCTGGGCCCCAGGCTCTCTCCTCTCCCTTTCTTCCTGGGCTTCATCCTCCACGATGATCCTCAAGGTTTTAATTACCAGGTAATCAAGTATTCATATTAATGATAATGAACTAAGAACAGAGGATGTAGGTGCAAGGTTATTAAGAAATGGAAAAAATATACATATCTATATTCATATCCAAAACACAGATACACATGCACATACAATATATACATGCAAAGAAAAATCTTAAAATATTACCAAAGGACACAAAAAGGACCTTAATATTGGAAAAGCTATCCAATGATTAGAAAGACCGAACATCATAATGCTAACAATTCTCCTAATGATAATTAGTAAATTTAACAGGATTCCAGGAGAAAACCAGTAAATTTATTTTTAAATTAGATAATCTAATTCTAAAGTTTAGATTAAAAAATAAAGATTTAAGAATTCCACATAAAAGCATAATGATGTGATATTAATTCTACTAGATACCAAAGGGTATTATAAAGCAACAGTAATGTTTAAAGTTTGGTATTGGATAAAAATTATAAAGATGAGTTAACAGAACAGAAATTGGGGTCCAGAAAAGGAATCAAATATTTAAGGCAAGGTAAAATATGCTAGATCAGTATTTCAAATCAGTGGGAATAATATGCATTAATCAACTACTGGTGTTTGGACAACTGCATAATTAAATAAATTCCTCACATTTTATACCCCCCAAATTCCATGTGGATCAATTAATTAAATATAAAAAAGTCCTTAATTTTAAAAGTGGCCTTAGAAAGCATAGAAGAATGTATTTTCAATATTATTAGCTCAAAGGGGGCTAATACTAAATAAGAAATGCAAACAGAAGACATACAGCAAGCACTGGTTCATTTAACACCCTCCCCCCAAATCAAGGATAAAACAACCTTGCAGAAAATTTAAGAAACCCCTACAAGCTTGTAATGTAATTTCAATTATATCACAACAAAGTGTGTGCTTTCTTAAAATATAAGAAAAGAACAAGCCAAAAGAAAAATGGGTAAATTATATGAACAAATAATTCACAAGAAAGGAAATACAAATGACTCAAGTATATGAGAAGATAATAAATCTCTCTTGTAATAAGAGAATGCATATTGCAACGAAAATGAGATACCATTTTTCATATATAATATTGAAAAATATAAAAATTTGATAACCTTTAGTAGTTGAAAACTGTGGAAAACAGTCATTTCATGGGCTGCTGGGGAAACTGAAACTTTGTACAGCCTTTATGTTGAACAACTTGACAATATCTATCAAAATTACAATGTATGTGCTTTTGGACCTGACAATTTCTCTTCCAGGAATTTCTCCTACAAATTTAGTCTTTTAGTTGCTCCTGTGTAAAGTCAGAGAAGATACTTGCACATCATTGCTAATGATAGAAAAAGATTAGAAATAACTTAAATGTCCATGAATAAAGCACTTGTAAAGTAAATTATGCTATATCTCTAGAGTGACATATGTCTTTAGGATGTATCTCTGCTGATTTTACAAGGAATGTCACTGCTCAACACTTAGAATCGTATGCACAGTATATTACTATTTGCATGCACGTGTATGTGTATGTGTGTGTATATGTGTGTGTTTAAAGCAATATATGCTTATAATATATGCATAGAATATCCCAGAAAGAAAATGCAGGAAACTGGCAATGTTGGTTACCTCCAGGGAGGGGAATTGAGAGGTTGAAGCTAGATGTGAAAAGTATGTATTTTTAAAGGTTTTTACATTTTTTGAATTTTGTAGTATATGGACAAGTTATCTATTCAAAATGTAAATAATTAAGTTTTTAATGAGATAATGAGTGTTAAGTAAGTGACTTGCAGTACATGGCACAGGATTGCCAGGCAATAAATGGCTGTTATATTTGCTATCATAATGTTAAATAGGAATTGGATGATGATGGTGGAAAATGGAAAAATCATGGAGTCAAATGGTTGTTTTTCTTGGATATGGGGGTCCCTGTCCCTCAATATAAAGATGAACCATATGAAATAGCCAATATTTAACAATGTTTGATCTGCAAAAAGAGAGATTTCATACAATTCAGCCCCAAATTACTTTCTTCTGTGTATATTAGACTGTAGGTGATAGTGACAATAACAGTGGCCATCAGTTCAATTATTCCTCGCCATCCAAACCCATCTGGTTTCCAAATTTGGTGAGTGAAAATTCAGAGAGTGAGTTGGAATAATGGGGATACTGAACTACTTGAACCAATTCGGTTCCCCAGTTTTAGATAGTGAGTAGCTTGAATTGGATAAGGAAGAGTTTATTTAAACATTTTCCCTGAATTCATTGATTCCTGAATTAGGATAACAAGAGTCTGAACACTGAGGGATGGGATAGTGAGTAAGGGGGTACCAGTTTTTGCAAAAAACCACAAAACACACACACAAAACCTTACAGCTTACAAAACATTTTCGTATAAGTGGCCTCATGTATTCTTTAATCTTTTAAGGTGTTATCCCTCCTCCCTCCCCATTTTACAAAAGGGAAACTGTTTCTGCTTTTAATTGCAAGCCAGTGCTAACCTACCCAACACAATTAGTGTTGAGGGAATTGACAAAGGACAAGACCCACAGCCAGGGCATGACCCCTGCCCAATGGTAAGACTAATTTCACTTTCTCTCCAAAGCAAACATTTGTCCTTCCTGCCTCCCATCTGTTAGTACAATACTCAGAGTCCTAAAGCTCAGAAGTTGTGTAAATGGCAAGGTTGCTACCATTTTGCATATGTTTGTAAATCCTGTTAATCAATATCAAGAAAACTTGCATTTTTCCACTTGAGTCTTCTCCTCATGGTAAAGTTATGCAAGAATATGGTAGATGACCACAAATGTCTTCTGTAGGTAAAGCAAAGGTAGAATCCAAGAGGGACATTAGAAAAGGAAGGAAGAAAAACAATTCCTTTGATCAATTCTTAAGGCTCCAGATTCTTTTTTCCTATAAAAGCCATATTGTGAAGTTCCTGGAGTTGAGTTCTGTTCTTATGCCAAAAGCTTCCATGATGATCTATGGCAACCTTGAACCAAAAAGGGGTCACTTCATCGCTACCTTATTTCACAAAGCTTGGGAAACAGACAAGAAGAGAAGCGGAATAAATTAGCTGACTTCTCAGGTAGACTGCCAGGCTCATGATATGAATGAACTAAGAAAAGTTTTATGGAAATCAGAAGCAACATGTATGAGCTTCTCATGAGCCTAGAAAAATTTAGTATTAAATAAGACAGTCTGCTGGCTAGAGACCAGAGCAGAATCTTGGCATACAGTACGGGCTCAGTAAACATTTGTGACTTGAATAGATATGAATGAATCTTGCAAATGAAGACCAAAACCAGAAACCATCTTATAATAACAGGAGGGTAGACGTGGGTCAGCCTCAAACCTCTTGGGTTTTGTTTCCTCATTTCTAGCATAGGATTAATTAATTGTTTTATTTGTGGTATTTGCTAGTATTTCTATTTTGTATTCCCTCTTTTTAGAATGTTTGAGTAGAAGTCCTTAGAAGTCATGCTTATCTCCCTTGTTTTATAGATGTGGAACATTTATCAAATAAAGTTAATGACATCCCTCACCTACTCTCACAGGCAAGATTGTTTATGAATTGCAAATAAGAACATTAAGTCCTCAGAGAAAAGTGCTACAGGTGTTCAGTCTCTGATGTCAAGGATGGTTAACAGCCTTCACATAAGTGTACTCAAGTATTCCAAGGCAACACTTGGATTTGGGATTTTATAAGTGGTTTGCTCTTTAAAACTTCCAACTCATAAAGGAGCACATCTTAAGTTCAGCAGACTTAAAATTACTGGTTCTCTATTCAAGAAAGAAGAAACAAGAGTCCTGCTTTCAAAACACCTATACAAGGAAGAAGATTCACTTATAAACATATGTTTCCATTCAGGGAAGAGGATTCACTTATGATGCAAAAATTCTCAACAGAATACTAGCAGATCGACTAACGATACATTAAAAGGATCATACACCACGATCAAGTGGGATTTATCCCAGAGATGCAAGGATTTTTCCATATCCACAAATCAATCAGTCTGATACACCACATTAACGAATTGAAGAATAAAAACCATATGCTCCTCTCAATAGATGCAGAAAAAGCTTTTGATAAAAGTCAACATCCATTTATGTTAAAAACTTTCTCAAGTTGAGTAGACTTAAAATTATTGGCTCTCAATTCAGGGAAGAGGAGAGAAGATTCCCACTTTCAAAACACATTCCAATGACAGGCATAAGAGGCAGGGAAACAATAGAAGGGTAAAACTGATACTTCAAGGAAATTCAACTGATGAAAAATGCTATAAGGAAGATAAGCCAGGTAAGGAGGCGATAGAAAATAACTGGGGTGAGGACGCCATGCCAGACAGGCTGACCAGGAAGGACTTCTTGGAGTAGGTGATATGTCCTGAGGTCTGAATAAGAGGGAGCCAGCCATGCAAAAATCTGGCCAGAATATCCCAGGCAGTGGGAATTACAATGATGATGATGGTGATGGTGATGATGATGGTGATGATAAAACAGCAAATATTTATTGAGGACTTACTATGTGCTAGGAGTTACTCTAAGCACCAGTACCATTTCATTTAACTCTCTCACTGAATCACTGATATAAGGGACTATCACTATCCTGATTATATTGATGAGGAAACTGAGGCACAGACAAGATAGAGACTGGCTAAGGTTCTATTGCTAGATAAATAGTTTGATACAGCAAGGACAGAGGCTTTGCCATGGGGAGGAACTCAATATACTGGAAAAGCAAAAATCAGGCCAGGGGACCGGTGCCTGCTATGAGATGAAGTTGGGGAGGTCGATCCCTTAAGGCCGTGCAGACCAAGCTAAAGATTCTGGATTTTCACCTGATGGTTTTAAGCAGACAGTTTTAAGGTGCACCTCAGAGGAATGACATGACTCGATCTATGTTTTTAAAATGTGTTCAGGCACGAGGGATAGTAGTCTGGGTGTAGTGACAGGCATGAAAGTTTGGGAGATGAGCAGTGACCCTGAGGCCTGGGATTTGGGAGAAGTCTGAGGATGGAAGAGGTCATGGGACAATTCCTGTTAGGGTTTTGTCCTCCCTGAGCTTACGTGTTCAGTGTTCTCCATTGTTGACAATTGTATGATGATAACCTGGCAAAACAGCCTGGTCATCTCAGTGGAAATGACTGGCCTCATTCAGGTCTTCAACCCGGCTCTTGTTAGGAGGTGACATTCCTGCAGCTGACAGTACGGACGGCACCAGGCCAGCATGGGATCGATCCCATCCCAGCCTGGTGGATTACCGGCTGAATGACCTTAGATGAGTTCCACCTTCTTCTGTAAAATGGGGCCACTAACACCTACTTCCCAACCTGGTTGTAAGGCTTAAATAAACCCAAGATTGTGTCTTGCCCACAGTAGATATTCAACAATACCAGTTCACTGCCCTCTCTTCTCCTTTGGAATGTGTGTGGTGGATATTTTAAACTTGATTTGTTTTCTCTTCTTTATGGTACACATTTACAGCCATGTCCAAGCTCGTTATGAAGATCAGGACTGGGGAGTTTACCCTTATCTGCCTTCTCCCCATTTACATATTTGTTTATTATCTACCTACTCTGAGCCTTGAACTCTGCTAGGGACAGATGATCAGGTCATATGGTCTGATTACAGTGGCTAACTCTGAAGGACGTGAGTTTTCTGTGGGCAGTAAGTGGTATGAAGCAAGATCATCAGAGACCCGGCACAGGGCAAGGTCTCAAGCCTCAGAGCTAAGCAGTGAAACTTACTAGCCCCTTTGCACATTTCAGGCCACTTCCCTGCCTGTGCTCTTAAATTAAAATAAATTCAAACAGCTCTCCCTTTGCCCCATGTCCTGCATTTTCTTGACATACTTTTTAACCCATTCAACACAATTAGGAAGGCTATTTCTCAGAACGATGAACTCTGGGCTCCATCTTGCACTTAACTTTGCAAACTCAGTCTTTCCTCCGCAGGCTGCCAATTTCCCACCTAACCATCTCCCTTGATACTCAGTGTCTTGTTCAACAACAATTTCTTTCTCTTTCTCTACTGCCTGAGACTGGGAAATTACTTTTTTTAATCCCAGCCCTATTTGTACCTTTAAGGCCAAGAATTTTAGAAGCACATGTGGCTCTGAAATTGTTTTCAGTTACGATTGCTCTGTTAAAATACTATTTTTGTTTGTTTGTGTGCATGTATATATATATACATGGATTTATTTATTTATTTATTTATTTATTTATTTATTTATTTATTTTTATTGAAGTATAGTTGATTTACAATGTTGTGTTAGTTTCTTCTTTTAATGTTCTGGTAGCCATTCCCTTTGGCTTGACTTTAGAAATCACTGTTTTCTGGACACTGGGATGTCTCTATGTTATGGTTACTTTACTTCTTTAAGAGTCAACTGCTTTAATTCCCTTATTATGTGGTCCTGGTCATATGTACTACTTTTCCATCTCCAAACACAATTAAAAGTGCCCTTTGGGTGTTCCAGATTTTAATCATTCTGTGTGGGGAGTGTTCCCATGGCTCAGAAGGCCTCTCTCTGCCTCCTTTCAGATACAGCCCCTTCTCCGAGGAGGGGGAGGGGGAGGAGGAGGAGGCAGAAGAGGGGAGTGGGAAAGTCAGAATGAGGTATGACAGATGATAACTTTGTTTCAGGGACCAGATCCCTCACTCTTTTTTTTTTTTTTTAACATTACTGTATATAAAAGCGATAAACAACAAGGACCTACTGTACAGCACAGGGAACTATATTCAGTTTCTTGTAATGAGCCATAATGGGAAAGAAACTGAAAAAATATATATGTATGTATGTGTATGTATAACTGAATCACTTTGCTGCACACCTGAAACTAACATTGTAAGTCGACTATACTTCAATAAAAATAATAATAATAAAAAAACCCAAACAAATCCTTCACTCTTAATGCACTGTTTTCTCTGTACAGATTTTTATCTGTAAAACAGGGATAATCATTCCTATCTCATCTTTTTACTGAGGACACATAGAAGTTCCCAGTGAGCTAATGGCATTATGATGATCATGGTGATTCTGGGTGGTCCCTAAATTAGATTCACGTCATGGTGCTCTAAGCCAGTGCTTTTCCAACTGCCAGTGACACGTGCTCCCAAACTTTGTCTAGTGGATACACACCATGCGAGTTGGATAGCATCTGACCTGCTCTGGATCCTGGTCAGTGGGCTGAGTCCACTGGATGAACTTGCATGTCCTGACAATGTCCAACTGCTATAGTAGTTTTAACTTCTCATTTTCTGGATTTCTCTCATCACAAACTGGTGACAAAGAGTTTACAAACTTGCAGTGACCCATGGACTGCACCGTGAATAGCATACTTTAGACTGTGAGGCTTTTGAGGGTTTATACTGTGCAGGCACATTGGGAAGCACAGGAGATCTTCTGGGTTGGTTCCTGCCCCTCCAGACTTCAGTGCTTAGGAAGAGTGTGATGCTAGTCTTTCTGCATGAATGGGGAAAGGTCTGCCCAGGGGCCAGCCCACTCTGACCAATAACTATGGTTCATCTCAACCTCTGAGCAAGGCTCCTGTTCTATCCTCAGGCTTGGCTTGGCATTTAGATGGGAAAGCGGGTTGGATTGTAATCCTTTCTCGTGTCATAAAACTAAGGAAAATATCCTGGTTGGCAGTCAAGCCTTAGAAAAAACCCAAAATCCAAAAAACAAACAAAAAACCTCAGCAGAATTCCAAATGCTGACTCCAGCCACAGTCACTCTCCCAGAGGCTACTCCGTGTCATTCTGTTGAGGGTCATTTTCCAAAGTTAATTGCCTAATTCTTCTACTCATTGGATGATACTCCTTCCCTATCAGTAGAAGCTACATGCAGGGACCAATGTTGTTCATAGTGTAACAATAATAGCAACAAAAATCTTCATTAACTTGGGAAATTAAAGGTACAGGATCAAAAAACATTGCTGCGAAACCTCAATGCTTTCACACCCAGTTGAAGACACCACTTATTTTTTTAAGTTCATTTGAATCATTTAAAAATTTTTATTTAAATTTGTTTTATTGATGTATAGTTGATTTACAATGTTGTGTTAGTTTCTGGTGTACAGCATAGTGATTCAGATATATATATATATATATATATATATATATATATATATATATATATATATATATATATATATATTCCTTTTCAGATTCTTTTTCATTATGGGCTATTTCAAGGTATAGAATATAGTTCCCTGTGCTATACAGTAGGACCTTGCTGTTTATCTATTTTATATATAGTGATCCTGCTTATTTGAATGGATAGACTTATTTAATGATAACAACGAAAGGTGATAAAGAGCACTGAAAACACTCAGTGACAATGATTATACATCTGAAATAACATTTGTATTGGAAACGGGGTTCCAAATATATAGTACATGCCTCAGAATCCCTCCTGCCACCCTTCTTGGCAGATGTCAATCATTAATTACTTTTCTTTTTTCCGATCTCTCATGTGGCTTTAGAATCTCAGTGTAGCATTCAAGGCAATGACCGATGTGTAGGAGATGATACATTGAGTGAGACTGCTTTGGCTTCCTGGTGGAGTAATTTCAAGTTACACGTGATTTTCAACATGCGTTATCATTTTAACCCTCACCTGTGATGCAGTTACTGTGATTCACAAGGTACATGATCATCCACACATGAGAAAACCGGGGCTCCGAGAAACTGAGGCAGCTCATCAGTATCATATAAGAAGTAAGAGGCAAAAGTGGAATTTGAGCCCTGATCCGCTGCTCTCGACAGCGCAGGAGTATTGATTCTGCCGCTTCCGTGTGCCAGGCCCTTATAATTTGTAACTCATCTAATCTTATAAATGACAATCTGTGCCAACCTGTGAGACATCATTCTTTCTGATTTTCAGATGAGGAAAGTGGGGTTCGGAGAATTTAAACAACCTGTTCAAGGCCATTATAGGCAATAAGGGGGTTAGGATCTCTCTGAATCTGAAGCACGTTTATTTTTCTCAACACGTGGTCTCCACAGCTCAGCCTCCACTTTCAGAGAACACCATCGGGAGCAGGACGTGGCAAAGGTATTCAGAGGAGTGGTGTTAAGGACAGCAGCATCAGTGTTTGACATTTGGAGAAATGATTAAATTAGCCTCACACTGGAATATTTGCGGCTTCTATAAATGGTTAATAGGATGACTCTGTAGAAACATGAAAAAGTGTTTACCAAATAACATTAAGAGATTGTATGTATACTGATTACATTTATGCAGAAATTATGCAGGTAGATGGGTAAAGAGTAAGAGGAAACACAAAGAAAGTGTCTTTTGGCTGAGATACAGGATAAGAAGACATTTTAAAGTTTGCGTTAAACATAATACTTAAAAAAAGTTTATGTATCCAAGCATCAGGAAAAAACTGGCCAAAGGAAATAGACAAAAATAACCACTCATGAAGAAATATGTCCTCAAGATTTGAAAGATTACATTTCCAAAATAATGAGCAGGGCATAACAACACTTAGAGTAAAAATTAAATACTGATGCGGAGCAAGGAGAAGTAGTGGTATCAGAATAACAACCTGACATTGGGAACTTGGAGTATTTTAAGTGGAACTTTTGCACACTCGAGCAATCTGGAAGCTGCCTGCCATGTTTCTTTCACTTCCCCAATGCATTCAACTCTTCTCCTTTTTAGATTTCATGGCGATGTTCTAGGTAGTGACTTTGAAAATGAATCACACACTTTTTTCTAGCTGCTGTTGGGCAAGTGAATTTATCTGAGTTCTATTACTTTGTGTGTGTGTGTGTGTGTCGTTCAAAATCTGGTCTTCTATTTACCAAACTTCCATCCACCAACCACCCATTCAAGAAACATTTACTGGGTGTTCATTGTGATCGAGACCTTGTGAGGCCTTAGAAATACAAGATAATCAATCTGTCTTCAGGTGGCTCTGAGTCTAGTGGAGTGACAATTCTTATGCAGCACCTACGAAGAGGGAGGCAGGGGGAACTGGAGGAGCAGCTGCCCCCGCTAAGAGTCAATGAGAGATTCTCAGAGGAGGTGGTGGACGATGAGTCCTGAAGGATGAGGAGTAGCCAGGCTGGAAAAATAGGATGGGAAGGGAGGGGCAGCAGCAGTGGTCCAGGCAGTGAGTCAGACTGCAAAGGTGTGGAGGCCACAGAGCAGGACCAGCTCAGGGAACTGCTGGTGGTTTGTGTGGCTGACATGACATGAGAGATGGGGCAGGAGAATGGGCGGGCCTGGGAAGCAGCAGAGACCCACTCATGGAGGGCCTTGAATGCCAAAGTCAGAAGCAGAGCAACTGACTGGTGCACTAGAAACTGTAAACAAGTCCAACTTAAGTCATCTGCTGAGACCGACAAGGATGGGGTATCCTCAGGATATTAGGAGAGGAGGAATATTCTGGGAGGACCCGAGGTCCCCAGCTGAGGGTGGATGACGTGAACTAGAAACAGATTTATTCATAACAATATCTTCAACTTCCTGCAAAGGTGTAGGTGCTTTATCCATTCCTGGAAACACACCCCCACACCATCCCTTTTGTGGCTGGCACATGGTAGATGCCACCCAAAATGTCCCTTGGTTAGACAACTGACTTAAAATTTATAAACCAAACCAAACTACTCCAAATCTTCAAGAAGGTTTTCAACTGTATAAACCAGTGTTGTCCCTGGAGCACGGACAGTGAACAAGGACCGTCTGCTCTATCACTGATGAGAGATGAGTGAAACGGTACACTGCACTTCTGGCCATCATGGAAGCTTGTGTGGGTTTCCTTTAAAGGCTTATGGACATGGTTCCTGCATGACCAACCCACATTCTCTTTATGGGACAAGAAGTGACATAGACATCAATTACTTCTCCTTCAATTTTAAAGTCTTATTCTTTACAGCTATTTAATGGTTCCTCCACACAGTAAACATTCACACGTAAGAACTGCATATAAGAAATGTTGAAATGATGGCAATTTCAAACCCTGAGTTAGAGAGGGCTTTCACTCTGACGAAAGGCAAGGGGAGAATTAAGGAAGAATAATCAGACTCCTGGGGGTGCTGGCCCATGAGAGCTCTTCTCGTAAGCTCTGAATACAGGAGAATCCAATGAACAACTTGATTCTACCCAGGAGAAAGGACCAGACACCCTTATAAGAGCACACTTGGCAAAGAGAAGGGAGATCCTCGTGAATTTATCTCACTAGAATCCAGTGAGGCGGGTCTTATGCCCTATTTCCCAAAAAAGGAAACAGGCTGAGAGAGGTCAAGTAACTTGCCCAGGGTCACACAGCTAGCAAATAGCTGTCCTCAGACACGTACTCCTGTCTTTCTGACTCTCAAGCCCAGGACTTGGTAGGCTGGGAGGCAACAGAGGGAAGACAAGCAATCTGACACTCAAATCAAATGCCAACAGCTGTTCTGTTGTCACTTCCAAAGCATCAGGTTGCCAGCGTCCCCCAAAGGGTGCTGCCAGGAGTGCAGCCATCACCTGTGTTCGCACTGCACCCAAGCTGTGCTGTGGTGCTTCTCTGGCTCCTTCCTCCAACGAGGGGAGCTGCCTGGTCCCACTGACTTATTCCCTGATGGCAGGCCTCCCTGCGAATGCTGGGAATTGCATGGGAACAAATGAGCTTGTTTTGGAAAACCTGGGTGATTATAACTGCTTACCTTCTATATTGCTTAATTTTGTTTCATGAAGGACAAAGCTTATTGAAATTTCAGATGTCTGGGTTATTTAAAATCTTTATCCCTCCTTTCCAAAGCAGGGTACACTGATTTGTAAAATTCTCCTCCTGATTTAGAAGGCCTTGGATAAATATTGGCCAACGTAACTGTCTAAACTCTTTTTCTGATACTGGGCCTGATTATTGAAGTTCCTTGTTCACTAGATTTAAACAACACTTCACATGACCTGAGGCTTAAGGCAAAGGCCCAGCTCCAGGATGGGGAAGCTCCAGGTTTTAAAGTCGTTTCATAAATGTATTTTTGACTGCTCAGCTGTCTTACAAATATTAGGTGATGAGAATACTAGGCGAATCTTAGATTCTGGTTCTAAACTGAAGAAATAAACTTTGTTTCTCATTCTTAGCAGGTCTCATCACAGAAGCCTGTGTGCCCTGGTTTTGGGCCCTGAGTTTGAGATTCTGCTCAGTCATGACCAGCCCAGGGTCCCACAGCTGTTGATGGGAGGTTGGCTTCGATCTTGACCGCCTTCCCGAGGCCCATGGGTCCTTCCCTGGGCGCTCACAGGCCCTGTCCCTTCTTCCGTGTCAGCCCGCCTCACTGGAGCTGCCATAAACCTCACCCCGCCAGCCTTGCCCACCAGCCTGTGAGCAGCAACCCCAGAAGGAGGCCACATCTCCATAACGAGGGCCTGGCACAGTGCTAGGAAGGCAAGTGGGCTCAATATGTGTCCTGACCCAATCAACAGATGGGAAAAGGATTGAGGGAGGGGAGGCAGGAAAGGCGAGCGGCCGCTGAACCCAGATGCACGAGCCAGGAAGTCAAGGCGTGGTCGGTGGACGCAGAGTGGGAGCAGAGAGCCGCACGCCACGCTGCTCAAGTGGCTCCAGTCTGAAGGCCAATGATGGGCACATAGTAGGTGCTCAATAAACTATGAGAACAGACACTAAGTGGGCACTTCTGCCCCAGACCCTGGGCTAAGCCCTCTACATGGCCTGTCTCACTTAATACTCAGCAAATCCTACAAGAAGCTGATACTACTTTTGGCAAAGTAGATTAAGGCCTCAGTGAGAGGTGCTGCCTCCCCTGTCGAGGCAGGAAAGACACTGTGCAGCTCCTAACTGCATCACCATTCTATGCAGTAATGCCATTTGCAACAACATGGATGGACCTAGAGATTACCATACTAAGTGAAGTAAATCAGAGGAAGACAAGTAGCATATGATATCAATTATACATTCAATCTGAAAAAAAGATACACATGAACTTACTTCCAAAACAGAAACAGGCTTACAGACACAGAAAACAAACTTATGGTTACCAAAGGAAAAGGAGGGGGATAAATTAAAGTTTGGGACTAACAGATACACATTACTGTATATAAAATAGATAAACAGCAAGGTCCTACTGTATAGTACAGGGAACTTCATTCAATATCTTGTAACAAACTATAAGGGAAAAGAATCTGAAAAAGAATATATATGTATAACTGAATCACTTTGTTGTACACCTGAAACTAACACAGCATTGTAAGTCGACTATATTTCAATTAAAAAATTGAAAGAAAAATCACCATTCTACATTCTTAACTAGAAAGGCAGCAGTTTTGCCATGAAGTAAATAGATTCTAGAGTTCAAGTCCTGGTTCTGCCCCTTGGGAGTGTAAAGCAGGGTGACAGACCTTGCTTACACCCTCTGTGCAGGGCTTTCTGATAGGGAAGGCACTGGTGCACATGGGCCATCGTGAAGTCTAGCTACCCTGGGACATGTGCACCTGGCCCAGCATGCAGCCGGTACTGCCTGAAATGGTGGCCTCTGAGACGCTCTTCTGTGTTGTCCAAAACCATAAATGGTTTCCTGTGTCATTGTCAGCAGAGGGGTTGGTATTGTTCCCCCTCTGCAGGTATGATGTCCTCAGCCTTTCTGGGATGGATTCAGAGAACTGGGGGACCCTTGGGCTGTGTTGACTCCAGGGTGGAGGTCACCATGTTACTGATGACAGTGAGAGGAGCTAGGGGGTTGAGGAGGAGGGTGAGAGTGTGGTAGGGAAGAAGGAAATTTAGCATATATTAATCTGTGCTAAATGCAGCTAAAAGATGTCATCAAGAATCTGCCCAATACAATGGAGTAAAGACAGTCTCTTCAGCAAATGGTGTTGGGAAAACTGGACAGATCCATGTAAATTTAAAAAGTTAGAACACTCTCTCACACCATACACAAAGTAAACCATACACCATACCCAAAAATAAACTCAAAATGGCTTAAAGACTTAAACATAAGACAAGACACTATCAACTTCTTAGAAGAAAACATAGGCAAAACATTATCTGACATAAATCTTAGCAATGTTCTCCTGGGGCAGTCTACCCAGGCAATAGAAATAAAGGCAAAAATAAACAGATGAACCTAATTAAGCTTACAAGCTTTCGCACAGCAAAGGAAACCATAAGCAAAACAAAAAGACAACCTATGGAATGGGAGAAAATATTTGCAAAAGATGAGACTGACAGGGGCTTAATTTCTCAAATATATAAACAGTTCACACAACTTAATAAGGAAAAATAAGCAACCCAACCCAAAAAAGGGCAGAAGACCTAAACAAACAATTCTCCAATAAAAACATACAAATAGCCAACAGACACATGAAAAAATGCCCAATATCACTAATTATCAGAGAAATGCAAATCAAAACTACAATTAGGTATCACTTCACACCAGTCAGAATGGCCATCATTATGAAGTTCACAAATGACGAATGCTGGAGAGGGGGTGGAGAAAAGGGAAGCCTTCTACACTGTTGGTGGGAATGCAGTTTGGTACAGCAGTTATGGAAAGCAGTATGGAGATTCCTCAAAAGACTAAAAATAGACTTACCATTTGATCCAGCAATCCCACTCCTGGGCATATACCCAGAGGGGAATTTAATTTGGAAAGATAAATGCACCCTAATGTTCAAAGAAGCACTATTTACAATAGCCAAGACATGGAAACAACGTAAATGTCCATCGACAGATGACTGGATAAGGAAGTTGTGGTATATTTTTACAATGGAATACTACTCAGCCATAAACAATAATAAAATAGTGCCATTTGCAGCAACGTGGATGGACCTGGAGATTGTCACTCTAAGTGAAGTGAGCCAGAAAGAAACTACCATAGGGTATCACTTTTTTGTGGAATCTGAAAAAAAAAAAGACTAGTGAACTTATTTACAAAACAGAAATAGACTCACAGACATAGAAAACAAACTTATGGTTATGGGCTGGGGTGGGGAAGGGCGTGGGAAGGGATAAATTGGGAGTTCGAGATTTGTAGATACTAGCTAATATATATATATAAAATAGATAAACAAGTTCGTACTGTATAGTGCAGGGAACTATATTCAATATCTTGTAATAACTTATGGTGAAAAAGAATATGAAACTGAATACATGTATGTATGTGTATGACTGAAGCATTATACTGTACACCAGAAATTAACACAACATTGTAAACTGACTATACTTCAAATATATATACATATATATACACACACACAAAAGAGGATCGGTCCAAGATCTCAGCAGAGAGTTAGCAACCAAGTCTAGGATAGATTCCAAAGTCCCATATTCCTACGTGGGGTCAGCTGAGGACACACAGTGTGGAACTTCTATCTGCCTAAGGAGAGGCATCTTCAGATGGTTAAACTAAACCTCTTCCGGTCTCTGACAGATGGAATGCCCAGCAGTGTGTGCAGCCTTCTGAATTTCCGTGTAAAGAACAGCCCTGCAGACCCCCACTTTCCCAGGCCTTGCTGCCCACCCCACTGTGCCAGCAGCCCTGCAGGGGGCCCGATTCCGGATACAGAGCCTGGAGGTTTAGGAGAACGGAGCCTCAGCCACCCTGGCTGGGAGCACTCCCCTGTCGACCTACCCTCCTGGGAAGACTCTGGTTTTCCCCTGAGCAGGGACTGGGGGGCTATTTAGTGGAGAACCACCTGGCTCAGGGCCGCCAAAATAGTGAGCATGTTGAGGTCAGCTGGTGGCGAGCAAAGCTGATGCTGGCTCTTGCCACCCCTAGATTTGGATCTGGAGTATCTAAACTGGATGGAAAAAGACACTTCTCCCTCCACCCAGGAAGGGAACCCTGCTGTCTTCACGTTGAATCCTTTCCAAGGCTCCTAGCCCAGTAGCCTGGCCAGACAGTTGCTCTAAGACCTAGCTCCCAACCAACTCTCTCTCCCACTTCTCCTGGCTTCTCCCTTCATGTCCCTGCAATACCAGACTGCTTGGAATTCCATCCCCTAACCTGTGCTCCTTCTTCTCCCTCTGATGGAAGTGTCCTTTCCGCCCCCTTCTTTATTCATTCTTTCATACTCTACTCAGGCATCACCTCCTCCATGAAGCCTTCTTTGACTGATTCTTCTGTCTCGTACTCCCATAATTCCATCTGGAAATGTCTATCATGGTGTTTACCATTTTGTATATAATGTCCTCTCTTTGTGGGTCTGGCCCTCATAAGAGAGAGTTTCTTGATAACAGGTGTCATGAGTGCTGTCTGTGAATTTTCAGCGTTTAGAGCTGCGCCCGGCACATCGCAATGAAGCCGTGACTTGGAAACCTTTGTCCGAATCATTCTTCACTCACAGAAGAGAAAGTCTGGCCAAAGCATGTCAGCATTTCAACATATGCAAACTTGATTATACTCAGAGTATGGTGAATACAAAACAAATTCACAAATCTGCGCTTAAGGGTAAAGAAATGATAACATAAACAGTGATGGGGTGGAGCACTGGTGAAGGGAGCTGCTATATCATGACAGTGAAGGATGCCAGCAACTCAGAGGCAAAGAGAAGGGGGATGTGGCCATTAGCTTTGTGTTGATCCCGGAGGACAATGGTTGCTTTGTGAAGGAAACCATATCCTTCACTTACGACATGATGACTGCAAATCCACACTAAGAACCGGTGTGATATCTGTTACCTTGTTAGACCAAAGACGGAGGCTATAAGTATCACATGGGCACAGAGTTTTGCCTAACACTTCATTTTTTTAAATAAAAATTGACTTTCTATCCAAACCAGAAAATCTGTTACATGTTACGCAGAGTCCCCAAGAAACCTTAGAAATAAAATGTCTGTGTTACAGCACGGAGGTGAATTTCTTCAGGGAACTCTCTCTGGAGGGCACACTGAGCCTCCTTGGGGGTGATCAGTGCCTTGATGGAGACGCAGAGGCCATGAACTCAACAGCAGCACATTAGAAACTTGAGACGGCCAGCACAGACACAGCGCAAAGCATTTTATGAGAGAAGTATTGCTAGCCTTCGAATAATTTCTTCCAAGAGTCATTCAAACACAGAGAAGAAGCTCAACCTTGACAAAGACTAGGTTTGATGCTTTGTTAATTAAACCCAATCATCCGTTGAACACACACACACACACGTGGTACAGGACATATATATCATGCTCTATTTTCTCATTTTAATTCCTTGGCTGAAGATGCATATAAACCTCTAAAATACTTTTCAAACTCAGCAGGAAATATAATCAACCTGTTGGTCTTACCCTGAGGTAGTTGAGGGTGAAATTTGTTAGCCCCATCCTGGTGATGTTTTTGGAAAGCTGATCCAGGACCTGAGGATCTTGTGCCTAAACAGGAAAAAAAAAAAAAAAAATCATATATTTTATCCCTGCAAGATGGTACCAAGAGAGTCTTCAAGTGTGCTACAGCTGCAAAGACATGCAATCTTCACATTGTCGATTTTTCTCGGAGGGGTAGGTTGCTGGAGATAATTTACATTTCAGAGACACTTGCAATATAAAGGTCAAGGACATTTTTGGATCAATGGAGCAAGATTCGTTGCCAAGGAGAACCAAACTGAGTCAGATGCGCTTTCAGTGCTGGGGAGAAACGGCTTTACTTCCTTGATGAGAGGCCCTGTGTCTTCAGGAGGAGGGTCATTTAGCCCGGCCAGGACTCCTCCAGGACCCCTGGCGTCCCCAAGGAAGGCGGGGCCTCTGGATTTGGCAGAACCCTGCTTTAGGCCTGGCTTTTGTTTCCTGTTGTGATGGTGTTGTCTTAACAGCTTGGAGTCGAGGGCTATATTTGAAAATGTTGCAATTGTCATGAAATATACATGCAGATGTTTATGAATTCTAACTCTCCTCCCTATAAGCTGAGGCTCGAAATAAATGTCCTCAACATTTCATCCTGCAGGACTATAAGGGTAAGCACCATATTTTCCAAAATATCAGCCACATTAAAAAAAAAAAAAAAAGATGTAATGTTCAATGTTTGGGCATCCCAAATATTCTGTTTGACCAGAAAAAGAAAGAAAATTCTTTCTGGGTTCCACTTTATGGTGATCTCTTGGTTGATGCTCTTTTTTCACTTGTCTTTCCTTCTTTCTTAATTGGTATAAGAAAATTACTGCTAAACAGAGGGAGTCTTCAGTAAACATCCCTTTGTCTCCATGTCTGCATCCACGAGACTATGTAGGTTAAACCAACACTTTCATTTATTCTTTTTCTGTACATAATTTTCCTCACAGTGGTAAAACCAGTTAGCTTTGCGTATATACAGTTAAAAAAACACAAAATGTAGGAGAAAACAGAGCTTATCACTTTTTATGTCAATTTCTGGAAAGGGGGTCCTCTGGGGACATGGAGCTGGTGTTAACTGAGCCCTTTGCAGGTTCCAGGAAGAGCTGGTTCTATAGAGATGCAGTAGTAGTTGTGGCCGACCTCAAGGAGCTTACACTGTAGTCGGAAGACAGGATAATCAGAAGTGCACGGAAGGATGTTTTTGCTGCTGTTGCTGCCGCGGGGGCTGAGAGCCAGTCGCCAGTACTTGCAGAGGTCCTGCTATGTGCCAGGCACTATCCTAAGTGCTTACGTACATTAACTCTTAATCTTCAAACCAACCCTCTGAGGCAGGCTCTGTTACTGTCCTCATTTTATGGATGAGGGACTGATAGCACAAGATGTCATGTCAGTCGCCCAAGACCACACAGGAACAAGGATTCAAACTCATGCGGCCTCATTCCAGGGCCCAGGCTCCCGCCCACTATCCTCAGCTGCCTCTTGGTCTGTTTTGAGACTAATCAGAGTGGCTACCTGAGACTGCTTCACAGAGAGTGGAGGATGCGAACTGGGCTTTGAAAAGTGCGAAGGACTTGGGGCATGGATAGGCAGAAAGAATGGAGTGGGAGGGTGTGGGTGCCACAGCAGAAACACAAGGCCATTGGAGAGGGTAGGGATCATATTAACCAGTTGGGAGGAGGGTGTTGAGGACAAAAGCCTGGGAAGACAGCCTGGTGCTGGACAGTGGGGAGACAGACAGCTTCCCAGCCTGTGTTTTGGAGTCAGAACCAGTTGAACTGAAATCTTGATTTATCACTTTTGGGCTGAAAAACATTGGGCAACTTACTAAACCTCTCTGAGCCTCCGTTTCCTCACTTTTAAGATAGGAATCATAATAAGTCACCTCTTTGAGTTACTGTTGGTATTAACGATCACGTGCACAAAATGCGTAGCACGCGGCCTGGCGTTGCAAACACCCAGTAAACGCGTGCTGCTGGGACTGTGCTCTCTATGTGTCGCACAGGGTCTTAAAAATCAGGCTCATTAAGTCTGATTTTGCTCCAAAGTGTTTTTGTAGAAACTGTGGCATCGTGCATTCTGGAAGAGGGATTTATTTAAGTCGATACCTTTTAACTCCTTAAGGGACTGACCTGACGAGTTCCTATCAAGTCCTACCTTTAAAACATCTCTCTAGATTGGCATCAACTCCACCTTTGCACTCAGCTGGGGATCAATAAATTCGATGTGATTTATGGCCAAATGAAGCCAAGAGGACCCCAGATATTCCATTTGTTTCCAATGCAGTAGTTAGGAAAGGAATGGACAGAGATCTGAGGTCCATGTGCCCCACGTCTTGTCAGATGGTTCTAATCAAAACTGGAAACTGTTTTTCTTACTTCGTGTTTTATTTCTTTCCCCCACTTATACATAACAGCTTTATTAGCCCAGGCAGAGCAGTACTTGATAATGACTGAATGGAATTTAAGAAAAGTACAAACTGTTTATTGAGGTAACCTCAATTTGGAGTTTAAAATAATAAAGTATTAAAAAAAAAAGTCTCACAATGCACCAAACTCAGAAACAAAGGAGAAAAGAAAGGGCATGTGAATACAAACAATTGAGGGAAAAACTCAAAATTTAGAGTTAATTACCTAAAATGTAAAGACTACAGGAGTTCTTTCACAGCCAGGGAACAGGGTTTGTTCTTTTTGAGTAAAATGAGGGGCTAAAAGGAAAAAAAGTTAAATAGAAATTGTTACTTACATGCATGGCTAGAATGCTTCTTGGGACTAACTCTCTGTATTGTCTAATGGTAAAGTGCCAGGTTTTTATTCTCATGAGATCATCAAAGGTGAACTCCAAGATCAGCCTGCCTTCTGTACACACCTGGAAGTGACAAAAAACAGGCTCAGTTGTTACGGACTTTGTGATCACCACATTTTTATAACTCACATGTCAGCCACTCAGCGCGGTCTCCCTGACCACCCAGGGGTGGCGCTGGAGCTCGACAAAGGTGTGACACAAATGATGTATTCGCGGAGAACTGAGACAGGTATGAGCTCTGGATCTGGGTTGAGGGCAGGGCAAAAGACAGCACAGCTGCTCACCAGCCGTGAGCTGTTGTAACTTGACTAGTTACTACTGAAACTTCATGAGCCTGTTTCTTGTAAATATGAGACAAAACCTATCTCATAGCGATGCTGTGTCTAAGACTCCTGGCACAGAGTGTCCCCCACAAAACTGGTGCCCTTTCACCTCCTTTTCCCTCCTCTTTCATCGCCCTTCTACCATCGGAGTTAGAGCTCTGTTCTAATCTTGCTGATCCTACTCTGGGCGAAGGTATCTAGTGAAAGTATTCCTGTTTAAGTATGCATTACTACAAGGTTGCCCAATCAGAGGAAAATTTCATTTCCAAAGAGAAATGTCAGGGGGCAATGCTTAACCCAAGGGCACAAGTATCGGTTACTGACATGTGGAAGATAGAGGCAAGTGCAGAGTATATCCCTTGAATCCCATCTTATCAGCAATGACAAATCCTGCTTGCATAAAGGGTCAGGTCTTGGGGAACCCAAGTAATTCTTTCCAAGAAAAATATGTATTATTAATGAAACATAGCAGAGTTTCTGAGGCTCAGAAACTCCTTGATAGAGTGATGAGTGACAGGGTAGCATTTTAAAAATTATTTTAATTCAGGTATAGTCAGGTACAATGTGTCAACTTCTATGTACAGCACAATGTACAATCATGCGTACACATACATGTATTTGTTTTTATATTGTTTTCCATTAAAAGTCATTACAAGATATTGAATATATTTCCCTGTGCTATACAGAACAAATTTTTTTAATATCTATTTTTATATATAGTAGCTAACATTTACAAACCTCAGACTCCCAAATTTATCCCTTCCCACCTAGTTTCCCCCAGTAACCATAAGATTGTTTACTAAGTCTGTGAGTCTGTTTCTGTTTTGCCGATGAGTTCATTAGTGTCCTCTTTTTTCTTTTTTTAGATTCCACATATGGGTGATATCATATGGTATTTTCTTTTCTCTTTCTGGCTTATTTCACTTAGAATGACAATATTTAGGCCCATCCATGTTGCTGCAAATGGCATTATTTTATTCTTTTTCATGGCTGGGTAGTATTCCTTTATATAAATAACGGGGTAGCATTTTTATCTCCTTTCAAAAGTCAGAGGAGTTTTGGCATGTAGTTCCTGTTTTATTTACCTTTGTTTTCACTGTTCATGACTTTGAAATGAAAGAAAATGCTGTGCAATCTCACACTATTCATCCTATCTCAACTCTAAGATAGGAAGTGGTGGCAGCATATTGGTCCAGTTTAAATAATTAAAGTTCATTATTCAGTCCAGGTCTGCCTCAAAGAAGCAGTACAGAATAGTGGATGGGGGCTTTGGCATCAGAAGGTACTAGATTCGAATCCTGATTCTACTTTCCAATAATTTTGGATCTTTGGGAAAAATCAAATAAATTCCCTAAGTTTCAATTTCCATGTCTGTAAAATGAGGATAATAATATCCTTAGGTAGGGTTGTTGGGAAAGTATATTAAATGAAATTGTGAATGTAGATTGCCTAGTATCGTACCTGGCACATAGTGAAATGACAGTAAATGATGGCTCTAAAGATAAGAGACATGGAACCAGAGAAAACAGATCTCCCAACCAGTGGTTGTCGTGATGGCCCAACAGAGACCTAGGATTTATGAACAGTGTCTCAGGGGCTTTGCTGGGAAGAAGAGCCTAGCCGCCACCTGAATGCTGAGATTTCCACTCACTTTCTAGATTCAACTGGAACATCTTCAGTTTTATCTGTTTTAAATATTGGACTTCTGATCAAGCTTTTTTGGAGAAGGATTTCTTAGACTAAAAAAAAAATGCAAAACTTTGGAAATGATGGAACTATACATTAAAAAAATAACAATCAACTGAATAGGGAATATTTCTAAAACTATAATTCATAAAGATAATTCACAATTTATATCAACCTTTTATGAAATATTACTAATCACTTCCCTCTTTGGAAATTTAATACAAAAAGTCCCCATTTATTGAATTCCAACTATGTACTAGGCTGTGGGTTAGGGACTTTCTATTCTCTCTAGTTTAAGGTAATATTTTCTTTAAATAAGTCCGTGCAGGAGAATTAGTAACATGTTGATAGTGCACTGCTTAAGAAAGATGCTAATAATGTCTACCATTTTCATTTTATCCAAAGTCTCAAAAACATTGTAAGATAATTATTGATAATCTGGGTGAAGACCTCTATCTAACTCAGATCCAATTAGCAGAACTGTGGGTAATTTCAGGCATTTGGGCTGCTTGCCCCAAAACTCTTCAGTTTAGTGGTCTTCAGGGCCTTGTTTCTGGCATCTTCGCCACGAGAGTTGAGTGTAATGAGATGGGGGAAGACTTCAGTGTCCCCACGCCACTCCTCTAGAATCCCATCAGCATCAGCATCCCAATTAATTTACCAAGGTTTTCAAAAGAGTTGCATGGAGATTAAGCCACACAGTTCGCACTGGGGTGTTGACATGGCAGAAGCCACCTGCAGTGAAGGCTTACACAGAAGGGAGGTAACTACAGCCGGCCAGGGACAGAGAAATGTCTTGACAATACAGGACAGGGATATTTGGATGCTATAATCCTGTTCTTTTAAAGAGAGGGGATTATTGGCTGTTTAAACAAATACCAGCCCAGTTAAATGTCAGGCTTTTAAAAATTATCTAATCTGTTTGTTTTGTGTTTATGAACCACAAACCCAAGGCAGATAGAGGTTCTGGTTTACTTTGATTGGAACAGAATTTCATAATGGGAAGGCATGGATGTAGTTCTTCTGATGAATTAGTCCACTGGAGCATCTCTAAGGTGAAGTCAAATTGTGTTCTTTGTTTACTGTGACATAGCAAACCCGCTGAAGTCTCTTCTTACAGTCAAACTGCTACAGGTCTACAAAAGGGAACATTGCAACAGCCTTGGGCTCCTCCTTTCTCAGTCCAAACCTAGGGATCAGCTTTATCCAGGGCGGATCATGTGTGAGAGAGGAATCCTGAGAATTGAATCTCATTTGGCTGTGTTGAGAGTTTTCTTTAAGGAAAACTAAATGACTGACTTTCTTGAATGAAAGGATGGAGGAGAATTTGGTCACCGCTGATCTTCCCCAAGTAATGATACCTACAGCCTGCTCACAAGCCCTACGAAGCCTCTCCATTCCCTGCCCCCATCATGGAGGTTAAAAGAAACTGAAAGCTTTGTGATTTAATTCATATGCAACAATCAGCAAGTGGAATAGAGGCACTTAAGAAAAAATATATACATTCCTTGTTTGGAAATGGTGGGAAAAAAAAAAAACCAAAAACCGGGCATAGCTTATGAAGGGGAATTAATGTTTTCTCTTTTCAGAAAAATTCTGTGCATTCCTCTTAATCAATACAATTAATGTAGCTTTTATCTAAAGTTGGCCTTAAAAAAAAAAACAAAACTGCCTTTCAGTTGAGATCCAAAATCAAAAGGGTCCCCAATTAAGAAAACATTTTCTGTTGTGCTGAATTCATGTTACCGTACTGTGAGCTCTGACATTTTGTTTCTGTGGTAACCAAAATCAGCTGATTAGTTGGCATGGCAACAGAAAAGATGTAATCCCAGCAGACACACTCTAATCAATGCCCCCAGCACAGATGGTCTCCGGAGGATCAACACGAAAGAGGCTGGCAGGCATTCAGCGGATCACGTGCCAGCTTGAGACTAGGCCAGGAGCAAGAGAACTAAAAAAGAACATTTCTCAAACTAACCGGTAGCTTTTTAACCCTTTTCTTTCTTTGACTAATTGGAAAGCAATATTGACCATGTCTGTCATTGTGTAATAAAATGATTCTCATGTAGCTTTTATGAAATAAAATGTGCTTTATAGGTGGGAGTGTTTATTTAATTTTTTTGGTCTGTATGCTTGGAACAGCAGGCATGGACTAGTGCTTTTAGATGAACAGTTACATAAAGCTCATTGTATTTTACTTGGAGATGCTGCATGTATAAATGAATATGCAAATACATATATGTACATTTATTAGAGAATATAATCACTGGTATTATAATAATTTGGTTAGAGTCAAGATAAGAGCATAAACGTATAAATCCTGGAGTATAACGTGGTCTACAACCTCAGGTAAGAATGATGAACTGAGTGACAAAGGCATGAATGAGGATTCGTATTGGAAAACTGGTTGGCATTTCCTTGGTACTTTTCTGCAGTAGCAAATAATTCTCATTAAGTAATTGAGATCAAGAGAAAAAACATAAGCCTGTGTTTACAGGAGTGATAAGGGTGTCCAGTCATGGCCATATTTATTGTCCTAGTTTGTGAGAAACCCCCAAATAACCCAACAGGTTCCCCAGAGAGGGGTCCTTTCAGTATCTGCCAGTATTCACACCCTCAAATACAATTCAAGGGTCTTTGATTCTGAAAACCTCAGTGATCGCTCCTTGATTATTGAGCCCTGTTTCCAATTTGAATCGAAATTAAATACAGAAAAGAAAGATTTCATAATGTATGTTTTCACACTCTAATTACATATTTATCCATAATCTATAAAGTTCCCAGAATCAGGAAATTGCAAAATGTTCACTACGGTCCTGAGGAATATTAAGTATTACTGTTGATTAGGGCTGTGGCTGATATGGGATTTACCAGTTGACCAGATTTTCTGAAAAGCAACCCAGAAACACTGGGTCAAATGCTATTTGGGGAATTAGAGTCTGTTGATATTCTAAATTAGAACAATGTGGTACTACCTACACATAATGTGCTAAGTAATGCCCTGTATTAACAGCACGATCCCCTTTAAAAATAAAGCATCAGCTTCCAAATTATTTTTCTTGGTGATACTGAAAGGTCATTAGCCCACTGGTTTGTACATAAAAGCCATTCTTTTTTATTACACAAAGATGAGTTATTCTTAATTAATATAAGAACAAAAGAAAAATTGGATTCTTTGGGTAGTATAATGATGGCCAAGGAGCAAAAAAAAAAAAAAGAGGAATGCTTTGGAATTTTCTAAAAATAAATGTGCATAATTAGCATCTGGACTAAGTCCACATAGCTAAGCTACATTTCCCAGAAAGTGATATCTTTCTTTCATTACAGTATGGAATTATTCATGACAAGAGTTGGCAAACGTGTCGCCATGAGTAGTCAGAGGCTTGAGTCCCAGAGAACTGAGTTCAGGGGGGTGACCAGATCTTTGTGGCAAGTGCCATCTTAATTTGAATTTTAAAAAGCACTTTTCAAATTCATCAGAAGAATGGGATTCTTTTTGATTTAAAACTAGTCCGGAACATACAATACTATATCTTCAGAGCAACTGATTATGCTTAGGTATGAAAAAGTTTTGGTCTGAGAAAAAGAGAAATTGGGGAAATATATGAAAAGGCTACCACTACTACGGGCATTTTCATTTTTAGTGGCTACAGGCTTTGGAAGTAGCTCCTTCATTATGGCAAAGTTTTATTTAATTATCATGGATTTCTTTTTTTCCCAATCTCAATAAGGAATTGGTGTGTTTTTCTTGAATTACCTAAGAGGAGCCCTAAGCCTACACAAACAATAATAAAGCAACAGAAAAAGGCTTTCTTTGTAATGCTTGGGCTTTGGAAGGCTAGAAATGACTGTCTACCCACAAGGTGATATAAATGTTTTGTATCTTCCATAACAAGTGAGCCAGCGGACAGAGTAAACTGTCATCCAGGTGATCATTCCTTTCTACAGAGCAAAGCTCTCTTCCCAGCACGGACTTCTGCAGGCAGTGGGGATCTTCCTGGTCCCTGATTGACAGCTTTCCTCTCTGCTCAACTGCTAAAAAGGAGGAAAGGAAAAAACCCATCTCCTGTTCCACGTTTAAAATGTCTATTGACAAAATCAAGATGCTATCAAATCAATGGCATTTGATGATTTGCTTTTGCATTTTATAACCATTTCCTTTCCCCCCCCCTTTTTTTTTTAACACTGTCATGGGCACCCAAAGGATTAAACTGCACCAAGAAGATCAAAGAATACTTTAAATAATGAACATTTTATATTTGTTCTTTCAGCCAAATTGTGCATAAGTAACAAACCCATCTTCGGTTTTATAATTTGGGCCTTTGCAATTAACCCTGATAATTCAGCTTCTCTTAACTGTAAAGAGAGAGTTGTCATTTGTGTTTTCCACTAAAGAGATATACATTGATATTACAAATTAGTTTCACACTGAGTCTTAGTCAAAATGCAACGGACTAGTGTTCATTAAAATAAAGCTCCCTTTCCCAGATTCTTTGACTAAGTATTTGTTCTTACTAATTTTTCTTCTTGTGGGTAAATATAAAGGGATTATGTATAGTGTTCCCGAAAGGTCTTTGCCCAGGGGAAACACTCAGTGTGTCCATTTTTTGTGTGTCTGGGGAGGATGATAGAGGTAGAATGTATAGAAGATGAGGTCGCTCATCTGCTGAGTTCCTTGCTTAATACGCTGACCAAAATCACAGAACTTCTTAAAATCTGGGGAAACAACTTTTAACACTATGAATCCCCTAATTTCATTTATATTTTTACATTTTTTGTGTCCCTTAAAGATTATGGCTAGTTGAGTTGTAGTTAGTCAGTTTTTTCCCCTGCTTGAATTTAGCTTTAAAAATTGTTTAATTTTAGTAATGAAACACACATACTGACCACACAATAATAGGAGAATGTTCTTTTAAGTGGAGAAGACCCTTTGTGTAAAAACCACAATTCTATGTAACAAACAGCATCGTGGACTATAGTGAGCAATACTGTATTATATATTTGACAGATGCTAGCAGAGTAGATTTTAAAAGTCTTCATCACAAGAAAAAAAGTGTCACTATGTGTAGTGATGGATGTTAACTAAACTTACTGTGGTCATCATTTTACAATTTATACATAGAGCAAATCATTATGTTGTACACTTAAAACTAATACCTTGTTATATGTCAATTATATCTCAGTTGAAAAAAGACAACAAAATTCTATTTAGCAGCCTAAGTCTTAATAGGCAGCCCAAACTCTCTTCTTGAGGGTCTATCACATTTGGCTTTGGCGTACTCTGTACCACGTGCACATGTTTACAACAGGATCCGCCCAAAGAGTCTTGCCATGTTACCAGCAAAAACATCATCTCACAGTGCTGAAAGTGTCTGAGATGTGAGAAATCAGCTCAAAGTTTCAGAAGAAAACAGTCATGATTATCTTTCAACACACCCAGTTAGGAAGCCCTGTCGTTGAGCCCGCCCTGTACCTTGGTGAACATGGGCTTCCCGTGTTGGGTGACCATGGCGCACTGGTCGCAGTCCACCGTGATGGATGAGTTGTGGTAGGACTCTTTCGAGTGTTTGAGAATGTAATACAGGTCAGTCACCCCTCCTTCAAACACAGTGCTAAAGTAACGGGGGATGAGGGTCCTGCCGATGGCTGGGGGAGAAACAGAGAAACAAACTGTTAGCAGAAATATCCAGACAGTCCCATACACCCCACACCATTGCCAGATCTCCGACTGGATACAAATCAGACCAGAAGGCAAATTTCTCTTTCTCAACCGCCACATCCCTTCTAGGTTACATTTAATACAATAAAATCCCTAAGTATTCAGGAGAAAGTCATCTTTCCAGACCTTGTGTTCACTGAAAGTCAATAGTGTGAGTGTTAGTATTTTAAACATAAGGGGGACAAATGTACTGACTACTTTGGACCTCTAAATGAACATATTTTCAAAAAATAAAGTATCCAATTGACCTGGATTTTTCAATGGATCGTTTACAGACCAGTTACTGAATCATGTTTTATTAGTAGTAGAAGCAGTAGTCCTAATAATATAAATTTTGATAATGTAATGCTTTGTGGAGTGTGAAGTATTTTGGAATTCACTCATTGGGTTTTCAGAACAACCCCAAGAGAGCAGGGAACTGAGATCCCAGAAGGTTATTATGAAAGAAAAAGTTATTAGGAATGGTTTCAAAGTCACATGACTCATTAGTAAGATAATTGGGGTCTCTAACTTCAACTCTGCAAACAACCAAGACAAAAACACTTTCCAACACTGTCTCCAATTGATTTAATGAAAGGAAGTCTTTAAAACGTGATGCGTATCTGCATGTACAAAGAAACCCATGCCTACGTAAATGCTGATTATTCTATCTGCTTCTGGAGTTGAATAAAATATCTTTTTAGAATAAAAGGCCCATTTTAAGAGAACTTGATACCTTCCACTTGGTCTAAATCAGTCTCTTTCATTCTGTGTGTCCTGTCCTGCCTCATTTTAGTTTGAGATTGGTAAGTAGCTGGGTCTCTCTGATATATGACGCTTAGAAACAGCTAACAAGCCCTGGCTTTAGCAGAGACTTTAAATCCTCTTACACCGAAAATCCCAACTCATAATATCAGGAATTTTGCCTATGTGCAGATTTTGAGGCAAAGTACTAAAGCCCTCTCAAGTGATCCAAGGTTTTTTAATAAATCTCTTAACCTTCACTATATACAGCTTCCTCAAAGACAAAAATAGTATTTAAGATAAATAAATTACCAAAGAGAGCTTTAGTAGGAAAGATCATGCAGTCTTCACTTGAATGTTTTAAAATGTTTAATTTCATTTTAAAAGAATTGGTATTAATCCATTTCATATGGATCTTTATCTCTTTTGTACATGGATTTGGAAAAAATAATAACTACAAAAAGACCCTGCCAAACTTCTTTCTGAAGTGATCTCTAAAGAAGCCCAATGTGGATGACTGGTCTCTGAATAATTTATACAGTTGTTATTGCTTCATATTTACTGCAGTGAAACCAATCAACAAGTGTGCGCTAAATATTCCAGGATCTTTGGCAATTTCATCCTAAACAATCCTTACACATACATTTCCTAAATACTGCCTAATCCCCAAATGTGCAGATTTATTTGCTAAATATTAAATTCAAAGAAGAGTAATTTGAGCTCACCAGATCCTAAAACATATGCATAGCTGATCTATTATGACGAAAACTTTGTTAATGCGAAAAACCTTATTGTACTTTGCTAAACAGCGAAAACTAATCAAATGCATTTCAAATCTTCTAACCTAAAACTAATTACCATATATCAACTCTAGTAATTTGACATTTTGGGATCTGTACTGTGGCAAATAAATACTAACTATAAAAAAAAAATAGATGTAGGGTGAAAATATTTCACTATAATATCCAAGGAATTGTCACATTAAAAAGGTTACTGCAAATAAACATCACTGGATTAGTCACGTTATCGTTTATTCATGAATCCTGCACAATTTAATTTCTTCATAGTAGGGTTTGCTATCTATTATCATTATTTTCATTCACAGTTTAAGGAAAGTCAAATGGGAAAAATATTTGAAATTTCTTAACTTTAAGTATCAATTGAAAACTCCAGATAATGTACAGACTACACAAAAAATAGATTTAGAGGGAAATTCAGGTTTGCTTCCTTAAATACTTTCTAGCCCCGAAGGAAATGATTGGTGTAGATACCTGAGCTTTGTTTTCAGCCCTGTTTCCTTTGTGGGATGGCCTCTACCATTTTTTCTGTGGTCTTGCATGGACCATAACTCACAAAGCTCCATTATCCACGGTGGTAGGCTGTTAGCCTGACTGCCCCAATGAACCACAACAATGGAATTCCTGCCGTTGCCTTCTTCTCAAATCTAGGCTGGGCCCTGTCATCTGTTTTACTTAATAGAATGTGGCACAAGTGACCTGTGTCCCTTGGGGCCAAACCTAAAAAGGCCTAGAAGTTTCTACTTTGTGCTTGCAGGACAATCAGTTGCTATGTAAAAAGTCCAGCTACCCTAAGGCTGCCATCCCATGGGAAGCCCAACCCAGCCATGGGGAACAGTCCCATGAAGGGGAACCGTGTCTTCCAGATGACAGCCAGCACCAGCTTGTGCGGGTGAGGCCATTTTGGAAGTGGATTCCCTGAGCCCTGGATGAGCTGCCTCAAGCTGGTTGCACAAGGACCAGAGATGAACTGCCTCTCATAGATTTTGTGCCCCAGATTGCAGAATCATGAGTAAATAAAAGACATGTTTGTATTTTAAGCCAGTAAGTCTTGGGGCATTTTTAAGTGTAGCAATGGATAATCATAGCACTCTTTCAACCTCTTAGGTTACAAATACGGGCAGATGAGATTAGAATCCTCCACTGAAAGAAAGAGGGCAGTGTTGCCACTAAAAGCCTGTGACTCATAGAAATCCTGAAGCTTGCATACAAGGAAAAGCAGACTAGAGAGACAGTCTTTGTAGACTGACGTGGGCCCTCAGCTTAGCTGGGAATGAACCAGCTCCGTCCCTTGGACTTCCCAATTACATGAGATGTACCCCCTCTTCTTCTGGCTTAAGTGAGTGTATGTTAGCTTTCTGTGATTTTACAAACAGGGGAATCCTGATTAATGCTGTCTTGTTCCAGCGTGGAATAGGGGCATGAACACGTGTAAAACAAAAAAAAGTGATGAGAAAAAGATGTTGTCAGAGACTGTATCAGTTTTTTATTGTTGCTGTAACAAATTACTACAAACTTAGTGGCTTAAAATCTATCTATGTATCTATCTATGTATCTATCTATGTATCTATCTATGTATCTATGTATCTATCTATGTATCTATGTATGTATGTATGTATGTATGCATCTATCTATCTATCTATGTATGCATCTATCTATCTACCTATCTATCTGTATTTATCTATCTATCTATCTATGTATCTATCTATGTATCTATCTATCTGTTTATTTATCTTATAGTTCTGACAATCTGTCATAGATCTTGCTGGGCCAAATGCAAGGTGTTAGCAGAGCTGCATACCTGTCTAGAGGCTCTAGGGGAGGATTTGTTTTCTTGTTTTTCCCAGCATGTATAGGCTGCTCCTTGGCTGTGGCCTCTTTTTCCACCTTCAGGCAGCAATAGTGGATGGATTCCTAACGATCTCACTCTCACTTCCTCTTCTGCCTCCCTCTTCCACTTTTAAGGACCCTTGTGATTGCACTGGGCCCATCCAAATAATCCAAGATCACCTCTCATCTCAAGGTCCTTAATTTAATCAGGTCTACAACATTCCTTTTGCCAGGTAAGGTAACATATTCGTAGGTACCAGGGATTGGGACTGGACATCTCTGGGGAGTCATTATCCTATCCATCCCAAAGATTATCTTTATCAAAGAGCTTCTGTTCTGCAAGGGAGTATAGTCAAAAATATAACACACACACACACACACACACACATACACACACACACACACACACACACACACACGCATGGTGCAACATATAGGTAACTTGCAGCAAATGGGACAAATAACCAGAAAAAAAAATTGCATGTGCTTGAGGAAATCTCTCTATAACTCATTCACTGGTTTCTTCTGTAAACATTCACTGAACCCAGAGTAGACGTAAAGCTCCTTGGCAGGTGCTAGAAGCACAAAGATCGATTTTTGTCCCTGTCTTTCCACCTCATTTCTAATAACAAATATCTAAGTACAACACAATGTGAAAATGGTTAAAGTTAAAAAAAAACAGATTTGTGATTTTGAACTCTGCCCTTTTCTTCTGAATGCTGGATTCAGTGTACCATTATATTATTTTTGAAGCACTGAGAAGATTAAAATGTCCTTTTAATTTAATAAATCGTGCAACCACACTGCACAGCCTAATATAAATGACTTTAAATCAGTAGACATTTCAGATTTAGATTCAGTGGTTCCCTAACTTACCAGCCACATCAGTTCTAAATCTACTTAAGTTTTACACTGTCACACTGATAAGCTACACTTATGCTTTACATTTGTGCTTTAATCCTTGGAATTAAAACCAATTTAAATATTGATATGCATAAACTTACATTGTGCTTCCATGAAGAGGATTGTATCTTTCACATAGACTTGAAGAGAGATTAAGATTCTAGTAGATTACAAAAGAGATTCCAGTTTTCTAATACATTTAGGTCAAAGCTCCAAAAATTGAAAAGAGAAAGTACTGTAAGCAAGGGGCAGATTTTCTGTGATGTTAGCAGAGTGGAATACAGTATATATTATTTATCCATGTATTCATGAAACAGAAAGGAAAATCACAGATTAAATTATTCAGGAGCCTGAAATATGTATAAAGAACCTTTAAATAATGTTCTACCTTGTAGGTAAACATGATTAGTCTGGAAATAGCTAATAGTTTATCCATAGCTAATTTGGATGTTGAGCTCTGAACTCCAGTTCCTTGGAAAGTTTTCCATTGTTGTTCTGTTTTGTTCCCAAGCATTGGCCCTCACTCCACAGAAGTTCTTCCTATGGGCATTGGTAGGCTGATGGGGGTGTAGAGGTAGGGTCTAGCTTCTATCTCTTCTTGAGGCATTATTCAGAGATGTTAGGACATCTACAGTATACTTGTAGATATTAGCTGATTTTTTCCCCCATTGAGAAACCAAATGGTACAAGTTGGAAACTCTTAATCACTGAGAAGATACAAACTAACATGCATCTGCCTTTTGGAGCATTTCGTCTCTATTAATAATTCTCAAATGCTTTTCTCAAACTCAAGGATGTTTACAAGGCATTCACATGAAAGAAATTGCAAGAAGTAAATAATCATATGGGAAAATGTTGAAACTAGTAATCAAAATAGTAATAAAAAGATTAAAACACAAACCTGATGAGGTTCTGGTGAAACAGGCATCCTCAAATACTTCTAGTGAAATCAGTGCAACAACTGTTCCTTATCTTAAGAATCTCTAATTCTCTGATAGTTTGTTACATGGGACTCTAAGCGCTTCATAAATAAAAACACTTGCCAAACTGCAGTTTTAATGTTCAGATCTTGAATGTGCTGAAGTACTCCAAGTCTTTTGAGAAGCCATTGTCCAATGTTAAGAACTTTTAATTTGGGGCCATTACTTATATTCTAAATGCCTGTAATTTCATTTTTCAAAGAAAATCCACTTCAAAAACAAGGAAAGAAGTTGAGGACCCCAATTAAAACACAGAACAAGAGGAATGTTTGTAACTAACAATATATTAATACCACTTAACCGTTCACAATTATTTAGCTAATGGTTTTCTACTTCATTGGAAAAAGAAAACCATATAACCACACCACACATTTGTGTTTTTAATTAGGTGAAGTTAATTATAATAAAACAATAGATAATTATGATTTTTAAACATTTTTTGTAAACATAATAATGGCTAAACTGTTGTCTAAATCTGAGTAGTTTGATACAGTTGTTTTAAATCAGTAGTACCTCGGAAATCCAAATAAAAATCCTACCACTGAGACACCACTACATAATAAACACAAAATTCTACTACATCGTAAACACAAAGATTCATTAAACTCTAGACTTACCTGGATGCAGAAAATAAGTAAATGCATTATGCTAACATGTAAATGGAGATACTCTTAGCAGGGAAATAAACAACATGGATGTTTTTATTTGTGGTAAATAACCATTATAAATAGCCAAAACAATGGGAATGAAACACACTCAAACTTTGATGGGGTGATATGGGTTCAAGGCAGATTCCTTTGTCCTAATGAAGGGAAAGCAAGCCAGACTCACTCTATTTTCACAAACTGACATCATTTTCATTCTAACGTATCTTCTACTTCTTCCCTCAAACAAAGCAATCTGACTTACACATCTTTCTTGTGATGTCAAAGACTCTTTGATTTAATCTGTTTATTAAATACTTGCTCTGGGCCTGACATTGTTCTAGGTCCTGGGGATAAATAGCAGACACGTGGGAAGACAGAGAATACAGCTGATGGTGGAAGAAGGCAGCTAGTTTAGACGGGTGGGTCTGGAAGGCTGTGGTGCAGAGGTGTTGATGGAGCTGAGTCCTGACTGAACAGGAGGAACTGGAAGTGGAGAGGTCCAAGCCCAGGGACCAGCGAGCGCAAAGGCCCTAAGACAGGAATGAGTTGGAACTGAATGAGCTTCGTGTGTCTCAGTATCAGAAAGAAGGCAGGAGCCCCAGAGAGGGGAGTGAGATGAGCTCAGAGAAAGAGTCAGGGCCAGATTATGTGAACCTTCTAGGCCATGGCCAAGGACTTGCACGTCATCTTTAGGGCAATGAAATAGCACTGGAAGGCGTTAGCCAATGATGTGATCAGATGGATCTACTCTGTTTTTAAATGTATTATGATCTGATGAAAAGTCCTGTTTTTAAATATATCCATCTGTCAACATGGTCCCCAAATTTTGGATCCTCCCAGAAACCTAATAGGCATTTTTCTTCCATTAAAAAAAAAAAATGTCTTAACTAAGACTTCAGCCACACCACCTTGCATAGGTGCTGGAGAAACAATGGTGAATATGATCAACCCCTTCCTGCTCTTAGGGAGCTTCCAATCAACCAATTCTTAGAGCTATTAATTATTTAATTAAGGACAAACAGGGTGCTTGTCATGGGTCTCTCTTGTTCTCCACTGTTTATCCATTGCCTGGCACTCAATTGGGTCCCAATATGTACTTGCTGAATGAGTCGATGCAGTCAATGAATGGCTTTACAGGTTCCAAGTTGTAAGAACTTTCATGGAAGCCTTGCCTCATTTCTCATTTAATTCAACCAGTGCTTTGGTGTAATCGGATAATTTTGGATCCTGAATTTTCCAGTTATACCACAGGGTGTTTCTCTCACTTGTGTGCCTTTCATGATGGGTAAAATTTCTTTATCCCTTTGTCCAAAGTATTGATAATATGGTACGGGTGAGGTCCACAGCCATGGCTGGACCTCTTACCGTAACTGAATGCCCTTTAGAGTGGGAAATTGAAATCCTTGAATCCTTGACTCCAGAATAAGTCCATGGTCTAGTTACTGATATCTTGTGGTCACAATGCAGGGTCAGTGGGGAGAGAGTGAGATGTAGGGAAGACCTAAGTTGAAGGACGAATAGACATGAGTCAGGCACAGGGGACCAGGGGGAGTAGTCCTGGCTAAGGAAACAGCATGTGTTGAGGAGCACGTGCACTACCCATGATTTGTGCTGCTGCCATCACCAAACCTTAGCTATTTGTACCTTGTCTGGATGAACTAACTACTCTTATATAATGTTCCCTCACTCTTTCCTTGTGACAGTATGATGTTCTTTTAGTTATCCAGACTTTATAAAGTTTACTTTATAATGTAAGGTAGATTCACTTCTGCCCTTTGTATTATTTTTATTTCAACATATTCATAATTACTCTGTTTATTCCTCAAGATGAACCTTAAGATAATTCTGTCAAGTCCCATCACACCCAAAGAAAAATTGGAAAGAGTTTGATTTAAAATTAAATTAAATTTGCTAAGAAAGAGTCAGCATATTTAAAATATCCAATCTTCCTGCACAAGCACCAGTAAAATCTTTGTCCATTTGTTTAAATCTTTATTTCTACCTCAAAGTAATTCTGTAGTTTTCTAACTGTAGATAGCTAACAGTTCTTATTAATATAATTCTCGAATATTTTAGTTATGCTGAATAGTTAATGTAATTTTTTCATGATAGTTCTATTTGGAACACAGACACTTACTTGAATGCTCTCACTGTTTTAATAGTTTTTTGAAAGGTTGTTTTGAGTTCTCTAGGTGAAGAAATCTATGTAGTCCCTTCCTTCTTTCCAATATGTTTATATCTATTTTATTACAATAGTTAGAATGGCTTTTCTAGAAAACAAAGTGTTAAATCATGAGGGAAATAGTAGGCTTTCTTCCTCCTCCCTAATTTTTTGGGGGAATTGCCTCAAGGATTAAGGGAAGTACTATATGTTGGTTTGAGATCAGATCAGGTTACCTATTATGGAAAGAAAAAAAATTCTTCTAATTCTTGGTTTTATGATTTTTTTTCCTTTTTAATCATTATGGATGTTTAATTTGATCATGTCTTCTCATTTACTATTGAATTGATTGTCTAATTTCCTTTAGAAAGCTATCTATTAATGAACTTTCAATTATTGAATTATTTTTGTACTCAGAATAAACCTTACTCTATCGTGCACATATATTTTTAATAAATTTTATTTATTAAAGAGGCAGAGAAGACCTCAAGTTTAGTCTGGTGATTCCCAGTGGCATTTTCTAATCCCAATGGAGTTCTGAAAATCTTAAAATATATCCCTGGCTAGTTCCATATTTCAAAATGCCATTAAAAAAGAATATGTTTAGCATGTTTCTCTGATTCGAGTAGGAATAAACTCAACTCATGGTGAAACTGATTAGCTCTTGATTAGTGATTATGAATAACACTTAACATATGTGGGAAACATATAATACAAAATACTAACAATTATTTAATAAATGTAATGAGGTTATCCATGATTATATTCCACGACCTAATTCTACAGCAGAAGAATCTGATGACCAAGAGAAGAAAACTGCATTGCTACTTTGAGCCAGGCTGAGATAGAGTAGAATGAGTAATAAATAAAATTTTTCTCATAAATTCTTTCATAAATAAAATTTATTAAAAATGTATGTGTTTTAATCAACCATCCTTCATTTATTTCTATGCCTGAATTGTTGTTAATTTTTTAACTATATAAGACATACACATGTGAAAAATTAATAAAGTACATTGCAGAGACTAACTAACTGTTCACCAGATCTGATTTCTTTTTCTAGGCACAGAGTAGTCCTCACTTCCTACACTACCTCTCGGTTTGGTGCCACATTGTGATCCAGTTGTAACCAACATCCAAGGGATGCTTCCATTGTTCTCATGTTTTCAACCAAGTAGACATCAAGAAGGAACATTCAGCTTTCAGACATGATGAGTAAAATCGTTCAATGTGTAACTGGCAAGCTCTTCCCCACCTTGGTGAGCCAGATGTTGAAGACTTGAGACGGGATTCCATGGTCCCCCACCCGCCGTGGATGAAGTAGCCAGGACATGGGAGGAGCCTGGATACCACCAGGAGATCTGTCACATATCCGGAAAACCTACTTGGACCTTGGAACAAAAAATATCTTTCTATTGTGTTCAAGCCACTGAAATATCATGGTTTATTTGTTTAAGTAGCTAGGGTTGAATAATGCAATTCCTAAGAAGTCTAAATTTCCTTGACCATCCTGTACCCACCAATGTCAGTGCCTTCACCTCTCCTTAAGTCACCTTTGTTATCAGTATGCTATGTGGCCTTCTAATTTTTTTAATTATACATTTATCTTCATGTATATGTCCCCAGAGAAAACACACATCATTTTGTGTGAGTGCTTTTTGTTTTGTTCTGTTTGTTTTACATAAAATTTACTACAATAAATGTATCTATAGGGAACTTTTTTTTTTCACTTGTAGTACATTTTTGAGTTCTAAGGCTAATTCATTGACTTTAATCACTGTACTGTATTCCAGAGTCCAGCTGTTTCACACATTATTTAGACATTCCCTTGTTGAGGGACATAGACATTGTTTTTCAACTTTTTCCAAAAGGATTATCACTGAAAAGGGAAAAAAAATATTTTGTTTAACTAAGTACCAGTAATCATTCTAATTGTTGTGACCAATTTACTCCCCCACCAGCCCTGATAGTACATGTTTTACCCACAACATCACCAGCACTGAATATTGTTATTTTTTACTTTTTTTTTTTTTTTTTTTTGCCATTTAGCTCACAAATGTCCCTTACAAAGTGGCAGCCCTGGAGTACTCAAAGTTTTACCTACACATAGATGATGAAATTAAATGATTTATTCCAGACTTCCAGCTCATGGGGTTATTGCTCTATAATGAATCACCCACATCTGACATTTTCAGATGGTTTGCCATTTTTTGGAATTTTATTTTACTCCAAACCCCTTCACTTGACTAAAGAGAGGGAGTGGGGGGAAAACCAAAACTACTCCAGACTAGAGAAATGAAAAATTGATTGATTTTTCAAAGGTACCAAACACCAAGAATTCTTATGAAATTATTTTAATATGATTTACCAGGTCTTCTTGAACTCAAACCCATGGGGACACTACAAGTCATTCAACTTTGTGTTTTAATATCAGCACAGTTCAGCTGGGTTAGAGAAATGTTGCCAAAGAAACAGACATATGTGGGTGATTTCAAACTTAATCAAAACCAGAACTCAGCAAACTTCAGTAATGCCAAGGGTGGCGAAAGAGATGATTTGTCTCTGTCGAGAGAGGCAGACATGGGTAAAACTGGGCTCCCCCCAGGCTGGATATTATACAAGACGACCCCTCTGAGGTGTTTAGTGGTCACTGAAATAGAAGCTAATAAAACATGACCCTTTAAAGTGGGTTTTGAAGTCACAGGAAAGGTTTGTAGAATTAAAATAATAAACTGGCTGTCCACTCCCCATCCTTCTCCCAACTCCATTTTGACCTCACCCTCTCTCTTAGTGCTTCCATGCACAGCGCACCTCAAAACTCTTGCTAATGCCACATCCTCTGCCTGGGGTGGTCCAGTTGCCCCTCTTCTGTTCCATCCCAAGTCTTAGGCAGCCTCAAATCCTAGCACCACGTCCAAACTACAGCACCATGTCCTCTGTAGTAAACGTCCCTCCTTTCCTTCGAGTTTTCCACTTTGCTCCTCTGTACCCTGAAAGCAATTTTAAACTTGGCTGCTGCAGTGAAAGTTCTGGATTCACTAACTCATTTTGTGCCTTTGAACAAATGGTTTTGCCCTTTACGCCCCAGCTTCTTCATCTGTCAAATGGGAATAGAATAAGCATTCATTCAGGGAGCAGTTACAAATATCACTGAGATCTTGCATGGAAAGAGCTTAGCACAGAGCCTGACTCTGCTAAGCATTTAATGCATGTCATTACTCCCATAACACTGTATGCACAGACTGTGTGCCTGACCCTGCAGGACTGGAATTGTCCATTTTATTGTCTTTCCTTCAGTGATTGTGGATCCCTGAAGGCAGGAAACATTTCTCCATCATCTCAGTATCATAGTACATTCATGATGGAAATGACTACTTAAGAGACGTTTGGCAAGTGGATGAGGGTGGACTTGGCATGTCTGTTTAGACAGGCTGCCAAACCCAGACTGGTTATGCATACATGCAGGTTTATAACGCAGAGGTAAAGCCACTTTCAGAGCTCAGGGCTGGAAAACCAAAACCATAAGAAGAAGAAGAAAATAAGGCTTTAGGGTCCCATATCTGGAATTTTCATATCTGAATAGTCTAGTCCAGATAATTAAGGATTGGAGACAAATCATTTTGAAAGATTCATCTCGGGATGAAAGTTAATTTTGAGTTTTACAAGTGAAAAAGTATCCCATGTGAGACTACTTAGTCTGAAGGGGCTTGTCCCATACTGTATCTGTGTGCATGGTTCTTAAATGTCCAAACTCCACAAACAAAGGCAAACTTCTTTGAAAAAAAGAAAAAGGAAAGGAAAGGAAAGGAAGGAAGGAAGAAAGAGAAAGAGAGAAAAAAAGAAACTGAGAAGGAAAGAAAGACGCCATTTGCAAGCCAAGTCAGCATTCCAGGGCATTTTACAGGGAAGTAAAAATGCTGGGAAATGAGAAGCAATAAAGGAGGGTCAGCCTCACATTCCACAGAAGCCCACTGGGGGCTATGCTTCTGACCCTTAGATTGCGTCTACCAGGAAAGGAGCAGCAGTTCTGACAGTGAATTAAATGTTGCATAGGCTTTCTGGAAGCAGGACTTAACAGCCAGCTGCACCCACCCAAGTCTGGTAAAACCACGTGGGCACCAGCTGTTGGAGTCTGACATGCTGTGTGAGGATTTTCAGGAAAACTTGAGGACTTTAGCAAAAGAAGGCAGCTTCTGGGCATTCTGTGGGTTCTGTAAGGGGTCTGGTTTGCCTGAGCTTTACCTGGTTCCCAGAATTTGCTAGGACCCCAGCTAACATCCCTCATCAGTTCAAGAACCCCCATCACTCTCCACCAGTATCCAACAGCCTCTTCCTTGAAGCTGCCTGTCTCCTTTCAGTGAGGGGACTGTGGCTCCATCCCTCACAATGAAATTACACTTCTGGCCTCTGTCTGCTGCTCTCCATTGCCTCCAGGGAGAGAGGGGCCACCTTGTTGGGAGATGAGGGTGCCAGACGTCCCCTGGACCCCAGGAACTGGAGCAGGGCCACTGCATCCTGACCGGCACGGCTCTGGACTCTCTCTCCAACTGCCCTCCTTCTCCTCTGCCCCTATTAAAAACTGACAAAAAGGCCCACGGACCCTCCCAGGCCCCAAGAGCCCTGACTTCATCCCAGGAGTGGACCTGGGGCCACCCGGCCTGGACTTGAATCCCAGCTCTGCCGCTGTGTGACTCTGGGCAAGTTACTTAATCACTCTGACTTCAGGTGTCTCATCTGTCAAATGAGGGTGAGAACAAGGCCGGTCTCATGTGGGCGTTGTCCTGAGCACATAAAATCAACCACGGAATGCTCTCCCCTCTGGCTAGTAATTAGGCTATTAATTATTAATCAGACCCTAATTAATTGTTCTTCATAACGTCGATCACTATATTTGTATATTAGCGACTTCTTCACTAGAATACAAGCTCTAAGACGGGAGGATCTGTGTCTGTCTGCTCCTGGCTGTACTGTCAGCACTGAGAGCAATGTGGAACGTAGGGTAGGCACTTAAAGACTATGTATTGAATGGCTGCACTTTGTGCACATTAGACCTCAATAGCAGTTATTTTATTAATCATTATTATCAGTGGTAGCTTGCCACATGGATCAAATAACATGGAACATACTTGAGTATTGGCTATGTGCTCAATACAGTGAATAAAAGCTAGAAAGGGAGAAAAAGAAGGAAGGAGGATGGAAGACGAATGGAAAGAAGGAGAGAAGAACAGACATGCTCCCAGACAGAGGCGCGGGAGGAGAATCAGCTTCTGTGTGGGAGGCAGCGAAGGGGAAGCGTCGTCACTGTGAGGAGTGTGGGGAGAAGGGATGGCGCCACCCAAATCCTTGGCCAAGCACCCCTGTGACTGCAGCTTGTGGGTCAGGGAGACAAGACACCAGGAGAGTTCGCGTTTGGTGGGAGTTACTCAGGGCTGCACTGGGGCTGCGTGACGGCTGCATCTGGGATCTGGAAGCATCTCCTGAGCCAGAGGTGGTTGGCATCTTCTGCTATTTCCCAGGCTGGGAATCAGGGATGCAGCAAAAAGTTCCCGGCCCTTCCTGTAAAGTGAGCTGGTGCTGCTCTTGGGCCCCTCTCTCACTCACTAGGTGCTTAAAGAAGAATCAGCCTGGGAATACCCAAGAGACAGCGGCTGTGAATTCAGACAGCACAGGGCCAAACCCACATCTGCCCCTACAAGGAGCCGTGGTTTAGGACAGTTAACGGGTATGAATCTACTTGTGCTTTTTCTCTGTAGATGTCCCCCGTCCTCCCCATGCCAATGCACAGTTGTCATGTACCTAGGTGGCTGGTCATAAGCCAGTTACACGGGGAAAAATGCTACTTTCTTCCCAGATGACCTTGACGATGAACTGAAATAGAACAAGGACACTGTGTCTAGCCAAGCTCCCAGGATGCAACAGGGCTCAAGAGACCCCACCACCTACAGCAAGTCCTCAATACCTGCTTCCCAAAGGTGAGAACAAAGGCTGAGTTACAGACACCACATCAAGGATCATACAGATCTTCCACCATTTGCATGAAAAACAAAATGATTCTAAGAGTTTTCCCAAAGGAACTTGCAAGATGACAGCTTTCGAGGAAGAGAGGGCTCAGTGGCTCTCCCCATGCTCTGCTTTCTCTCTTTCCAGCAAAAGTGGGGTTAATTTCCTCCACTGGTCTGCTTCCCAAGTTGTCCAAGATTCCAGATTAAAAAGAGCAGGGCATGGTAATCTGGGTACATTTCTCTTGCCTGTCTGTCATTATTTTCTCAAATCTTTGGAAACTCTGGGTATTCTTTTTTTTTTTTTTTTAATTCTTTTTGTAGTTTACATTTGAATGATGGCTAATATGTAAATGGCTACTTTAATAACATCTCTACAAAACTGGTCCTTCCTCCATCTCTCTTTCCCTCCCTCCCTTCCTCCCTCTCTATTTTTTCTTTTCTCCCAAAGCTTTTGTTATCAGAATTCCCCACCCCCACAGAGGGAACATTTTAGCAGCATGGGTTTATGGCTACCGTAAAGCAGAAAGTTTGAAAGGCAAAGCCAGAGACGTGATCCCCAGTTTTATAACAAACTCCTGTCAAAACATAACAAACCACAGCCAGACATGAGCCACAGTGACAGAATGCAGGACCATAAAGATGATGGAGATCAGACAGGACAGGCACTTTATAGAAACAAACACCTTCCTTGCAAACAGATAGAGTGAGCCCAACACTGAAAAATCCTTCTTGGGGAAAAAAAATGGTCCAAAGAAATAAGGACAAAAACATAAAATTCAAATGACAGCCCAGCCCAAGAAGATAAACCCAGGGCAGTCAAAGAATCCAATTTTACTAAATCAAACTGACATCTCTTCCTGACTTTAATTGACCTCAGTAAGCTGGATCCTGAACAAACATAACATTAAGAAGTGGGTAGAAATGGAACATCCATAAGCGTAGGTGTTTGAAGTTTCACTTTCACAGGACTTTCTTGATTCTGTGTAGGAAACATGAAATCATTCAGTTCACTGGTGGTGGCCACAGAACCCGGCAGAGGTCAGGGATTCAGTGTTTCTGAGAGTACCACGTGGAAAGTTCTAGATCTCAGGTCTGGCTCCTGCAATATGTCCAAACCCCAAGTCAGATTTCTTTCTCTCTTTCTTTTTCTTTCTTTTTTTTTTTTTTGCATTTAATATCTTTTATTTAATTTTTTTTATTGAAGTATAGTCAATTTATAATGTTGTATTAATTTCTGGTGTGACCAAGTCAGGTTTCTATGGTGCTGTCACTGTTGGAAAGAAGAAATCACAGGAAGAGAATATGAAGCTAACGAATGCAGCTTATCAGGATGCCAAGCAAAGCCTATGTTCCATCACACTGGAACCATTACAAATGGAGGAAGCACCACACTGATCTCTACTCATGGGAGTCCCTCAGACACTAAGGGTGCTATGTTTCAGAACATCTCTTCATAGTCTCTGGCTTTCCTCTTGCTGACCCTTCCTCTTTCCTTCATTTTTTTTCTGGATAACTCTTCTTCTTTAGCTCCCAACATGGGAACGACTTTCTCTGGGGTGTCTTCTCTGATTTCCACAGGCAGGCTGGTTAGGTATATCTCCTGCAGATTCCTTTGACAACCAACACTTCTCTGTCATAGGGTTGATCACATCACAGTGGTTCTCAAACAGAACTACAACTTGGGAAGCATGCTGAGATAACGAGTTTCAACCTCACCCCCAAAAGCATCTCTTCCTGTGGGACAGAGATGAAGCCAGGGTCTGGCATTTTTAACAAGTCTCCCAGGTGCTTTGGGTACAGATAATCCCTAGATCATATTCAGAGACTCTTTGCTTTATTTCGATTGTCTCTGTGTTTTCTTAGTATGTAGGTGTCATGAGCACAGAAACCATATCTGCCTACTTCCACAGTTGTATTCATAGGACTGAGCCAAGCACTCAACACCCAGTAACAGTCACTGTCTATATATATGTATGTATGTAGGCATGTGGATGGCTGTGAATATATGTGTGTATATTATACATGTATATGTGCACATGTACACACACATGTAGTCATTGAGTGGAAGTGACATGGAGGTGTGTTTGGTAGGTTAGAGTCTGCCCTGCTCAACAGAAATGAGAACCATGGCATGGAGTACTGGGGTGCCGTATCTCATCACCCCTGGTTCTCATCAGTGATTTCTTCTGTGAATGGACGGGGTTCCCAGAAAACAAAAACAAAAGCAAAAACTTCCACTTACTGACACCTAGGTAACATGCCCGCCACCTCTATCCTGCCAGAATCTCCACTGGGCTTACCCAGCTGATGACTCCAGGGTGCAGACCCTGATCAAGGGAACTCGGGACCACCAAGCAGGAGCCCCCCTTGTGACACTTCTGCTGAGAGGATAAATACTTCAATGTCAAACAACTGAGACTGTGGTGGGGCCACGTGTCTAGATAATTCTGGGAAACAGGTTTGAAAGGTGAACTCTCTTTTTGAACATTCCCACATTGTTATATTTCTGAGATTACCCACATTCTACTTAACATGTTAAAGTACAATTGAGTGCTGAGCTTTGCCCAACGTTCATTATAGTGGGGACTTTGCATGATGAATTTGTTGGAGATGAGGGATTTGCAGTAATCCAAGAAGATAACTCCCAGAGCCAACAGGCCATTGTGAGCATGTATGAATTGATAACCAGAGTGATCATTCGTGCAATTTCAGGCTGTGGAGATACAAACAATATCTCGCTGGTGGGTAATATCAGTTGTCAAGCATATGTTTTATAACCCCCAGAACTCCCTCTTGTTTTTGCAAGCTGCTGGTGAATATCTTCGATTTTTTTTTCCTGGTTGCATAAGACTTTGGAAACGTTTTATTCTTTTTTTCCCCTTCTTTTACCAGAGAAGTTAATAATAGAGAAATTTTAAAAAGAAAAAAAAATGGTGAAGCTAGCAGATAAAACATTATGAACAACCATTTCATCAGCCCTTTAAACACCATTAAAAACATTTTAAATGCATATTTTAAGATCTTTAGCCAATGTGAGGAGGATCTTGCATACATCAAGTGCACTGCTTCCTCTGCCTAAAGATTTATCAGAGTTGGGATGTAATTGTCTGCTACATCTCTCTAGCCCCTGAGTTTCTCAAAGTTCTATAAGGGAAAGGACCGTATCTATCTCAATCACCTTTACCTCTTGAATGTCTAAAACAGTGCCTGGCACAGTTGCTAAATAATTGATAAATTTATTCATCACATTGGATATCTAATAGATGGAAGATAGGAGTGGATCAAGACTGGGATTAGGAGCCAAACCAGGCAGGTATGACCCAGGAAAAAGGATAAGCCTATGTTGAAGGTGCAGGTGAGAGAAATCAAGCAAGAAGGAACTAAGTTCTGAGTTGGAATCAAAAGACTCAGGTGAATTGCAAGGGGGAGCCAATGGCAGGCTAGGACAAATACAAAAAACACAGGCAGGGAATAGGTAAGGCGCATGTGCCAAAACAAAGGAGAATTGGTGTTGCCAGGGAATGTTCTAGACTGCTGAGGGTTCTTCCTGTGGAGGAATCCCCACTGCGGTGATACTCCTCACCACTCTCTGCCTCTTCGTTCACTCCACCTGGGGGAAGCAGGCAGTTGAGAAAACTTATGAGAATTGAAAGTTTAGAAAGAGAAATTGAGCATGTGTAGCTCAGTTCCTTCCTCTTCCTTTTCTTGGATACAAGCTCTACAGGGAGTGTGTGTTCTGCTCAGCTTCTCCAGGGGCAGACCAATGCAGTGCTGGTGACTGGTGGTTAAGTCTACTTGTTCTTGGATTGAATACCAGAAAAGCCATTTACTTGTGGCTATAAGCCATATTCTCCAAAGAGTGTTTATACCAGAATTATAAATAGTGTCTTTTTCATCTGCCATCCCCTCTGCCTTATTTCTCAACTGGTTTAGAACTTTAAGGGTTAAAAAATGTGTTGTTTATTGGAATCTCAATTCAATGACAAACAGTTGGCAGGTAAAAAAAATTTCAACCCAACTCAGTTTCACAAATGCTTTTCGCACATCTACTATGTATACAGCCTCATGTTACATTTCAGAGTGATTACAGCACTAACCAAGACAAGATTTCAGGACAGGGGACTATGTAACATTCTAGACTCAAGATAGAGGAGCAGGTCTCTGATGACATGACACCTGATTTAATGACAAAAGCCATTGACTGGTGTCCAGGTTTAGATATCCAAACACTTTAGTTGACTTGGAATTCTGCAGCCTCAAATGCATTTTGTAACATGAACTTGCAAACAAGAACTCTGCCTTAGCCTTAGTCTTGGTTCCAGTGTCTAGAACACATCTTAGCATAGAGCATCTTAATGGGATGTTTGTCTAGATAGATGGGTGGGTGAGTCCTACTGGATATCCGAAGATGTGTGCTGAGAAGAAGGTACATGTCACTCCACTTCAAGTGATCACAGTGGCAGGTCAGAGAGAGTTTGAGCTTTCCTAACAATTACACTCCAAAATATCATGTAAATTTAGAAGACATTTTCAAAAATACTATAGTGGGGATTTTTTCCTAGATAAAGAACCATGTTTCACCATAGATGAAGATGCTTTGAAATAAAGATGATGGCTGTTAGGTAGGTGGATAACAAATCTATTCAAAGAGCTCCTGCCTCTTCCTTCCATAAGTCTCTTCCTTGGGTCATGCAGTCAGGAAGTAATCAGTGGAACGGCGATACTTGCCTTTTGATAGGGACGGCTACTTGGATTTCCTAAATGACTGAGCCAGGTACCAGTTGGAGAACAAACTGCAAATGCTCATTTAAATTCAGAGAAACCACAGATTGGATTATATATTTCAAGGGGAACAAATAAAGAGAAAAACAAAAACTATAAATGTCTGACACAGAGGAGGCCTTCAATACCTATCGGTTGAATGACATAAATGAAGTAGACACATGCTTGAAACAAGAAAGCCCAGATGGGTACAAAGCACAAATCACTGTGATGAGGCAGTGCTTCAAGTTACAGGCAATAGCCTTGGTATAATTCTCCCTTCTCATCCAAAGTTCCTTGAGTCCTCAAGAGGCCTTGGGGATTGAAGACAAGATACCAAAAAGAACAGCTATTGGCTAACTTCCGATAGCAGTTTTGAATGAAAACTTCAGAGTTCAGATTTTACTCTACAGACAGAAGTTATTAAGGGTTTTGAGACTCGGAGCAGATCTGGATTTAAATATTTCCCAACTTTAAACTTCTATAACTGTTTTTGGTAACAGCCTAGTAGTGCTTAATTTTCTCGGTTAATATCCATATCAAATCACACAGGAATTAAAAAGGAATTTTATGAATCTGGTGTAGAGTGAAAGCATGTGTCAGTTAATGGGGGAATCACTTAGATGTCATTTGTATAATTTTTTGAGACTCAATCAAAACCTCTACAAAAACAATACCATAAAAAAATCTGTTGTCCTAGGTCTGTGATCCTGTGGGATGGTCTAAATTCTGGTGAACTAGTCATTATATTATTGTCCCACTTTACCATGTTTATTTTTCTGTACCTACCTCGAGACATTTAATGACCTCCCAGAGATTATCACTGTTCCATTTCAAAGCCAAACCTATGACCAGGATGTTAAGTTTTAAGAGAGAGGACCTTTGTCTTTTTGTTCATTCTTGTATCACCAGCACCCAGACTATTTCCTGGCACAGAGCAGGAACTCAATAAATATTTGCCAAAAAAATAAATAAACGATGACTGTTATGAATTTAGCAAAATAGCACTCATGAAGGGTAACTGGAGGAAAGCAAGGGGAAAAAAGAACATACCAAATAAATAAAAAGGACAAAATGTTCTGCAAAGAAATGCCATTTTATTGCTTTTAAAAATGCTTTTTAAAATCAATGACTATCAAATGCCACCAACTTAAGTGATACTTAGAAATACCTGAATAAATCAATATGGTGCATTTACATGGCATCTATGCCTAGAGAGTGGCTAAGTGTGTATAAAGTATATATATATATATATACATATTTTTAAAGAGTTTAACATCCGCATCTCCTCTACCATCACCAGACTTTCCTTTGTACATTTGTAAAGCAAACTGGTTTTGGTCCCATGGAGAAAAGAATTTCATACTAAATCAAATGACCATGATTCTGAATTTGAGGTGTTCAAATGTAAGAGATTATGTGTAAAACTGGTAATGTCAGGGTAGTCACAGCCCTTCACTGGCGTAATCCAGACCCTTTCTGCCAGTTTTAGCTTCACAATGGTACTGACACTAACGATGCTCATAGCTAATTACATTTCAATGCTTATCATGCACCTGTTATTGGATTAAGTTTTTTATTCTTTACCTGTACCGTCTCCTCCAATACTCTCAGTGACTTTACACCATAGACACTACTGCTATCCCAGCATTATAGATGAAAGGACGGAGGCTCAGCTAGACGTACATAAAAGTTCCTGTATCTAGAACATCGGACTCCAAAATCAATCAATAATGTATCGTGTGCCACCTCTTTTATTGGGTAGGACAGTTATGTGTCCCCCCACATCTTTATTTAATTTTATGTACAAATGAATCTCCCACCACACCCAGTATGGTGTCGTCCACATAATAGATGAACAATGAAAGTTTTGCTGGATTGATGCCCTTGTGTGAATGAGGGTTACAAAAGTGCAACTGGCTAGTTTTTAAGTATTAAAAGAATGTATTTCTTTGGATAGTATCTCAAAGGGTATACAATAGTATCTTTTGGGGATGGTTTAAATATACAGGGACCTTAAAGATCACCTAATCTAACCATCTGCCAAAAGTATCTGGTCAAGTTCAATAAATGTCTTTGAAACCTTTCAGTGGCTCCCCTCATTGCCTTCAAGACGAAGCCCAGACTTTCGAGGATCTTTCATGACCCAGCCCTGCTTATCCCTCTGACCTCATTTCTACTACTTCCCTGCATCTCTGTTTCTCCTCATTCTCTCCTGCCTCTCTCTGTGTCCCCACCACCCTCCCCCAGTCACAGAGAGACACACAGCCTTGGATCTAACAGCACACAATTTTTTACAGCTCCTCTAAATCTGACAACTCTCCTTTGCTTCTGCATTTTAGTTCATGAGATTCTATCTGCTTGGAAGTCCATTGCCTTCCTCTGGTTAATTTATTCTTTAAAAACCACCTCCAGGACATTTGGAGAAAGCATCTCTTAGGACTGCTTCTGCTGTTCCTTCTGCTCTCCAGTAATAGAGGACATCTTGCATTTGACTGAACAGCTTACTTGATCCCCATGAGATCATAAGCTCTCTGAAGGCAGGGGCTACACCTGTGTCATTGCTGTATCCCTGTGGTACCAGGGACAGAGCAGACTGAATGTAAGTTAATGAATGAATGAGTTAGGCCCAGCTGAGTGGACTTGTCCATGAATATATCAGCTCATCAACTGGGAAAAAGAAAAACAAAAGCAATAAAGCCTTTGTACCGTGCAGTCTTCTGAATGCTGAGAATAATTTTCACAAGGGAAAGTTTGAGCTGCCCTGAAAGCTCACAGAAGCTTAACCACAGTCCCAAAGCCTACTCGTTTCTGTGGCATCTCTTAGCAACAGGGAGCACATCTTGACCTGGGTGTGCTGTCTGGCCCGGGATAGCATCCTCTGTTGTAAAGAATGTCTGAAAGCTTCTTAGGAAGGCAAGTCCCTCCCACAGCATCTACCTGGAAGCCTCATTCCCTTCTGCTCTGTCCCAGAATCACAGAACAGCCCAGCAGGAAGGGTCTGTGGACACGGCCTTGCCTAACACTCTCATTTTGTTGATATAGGACAGGGAACAGAAATCCTGAAAGGCTGCCAGGTAGGGGCAGCACCCTGCATATATGAACCAAGATTTTGTGCCCTATCCTAAATTACTGACAGCACAGCCTTATAGGGTGGGAGCTGTTATTAACTCATTTGTACAAATGATAAGGGGCTGGCCCAAAGTCCCACACCTAGTGCCCTCTCCCTGCCCACTACTCCAAACCACCACATTCCAATCAGAACACACATCGGTTACTGGACCACCTAGAGAACATGAGATTTAACCTTCGCTACCAATCTAAGCCCCTGGGTTTCATTTGCCTGCATCTTATTCTTTCTCTCACTGTTTTGCAGCAGTACAATGTCAGATGTCACTGAACTCACTCTCAATGTGCTGCCTTGGGAGACATGTCATCATAAAGCCTAAAGTATGAAATTGGTCAGGAGTGACCAGCATATGTCGACAACTTTGAAAAGGTGTCATTCCCAAATCTTACTAGTTCTACACTCCAATCCAATTCTTGAAACTGAGCCAGATTCTCAGGGAAAAATCAAGCACTGTATGTACCCTTTTCAGTGGCCAACTCTCTGGGCAAAACATCATTTTATTGCAAATCATCACAAACATCTTTTCCTGTAATAGCTGTGTGACCTTGGGCAAGCTGCTTTTCCTCACTGTGCCTCGGTTTCCTCATCTATAAAATGGGAATGGTAACTGTCCCTATCTCAAATGTAGTGAGTTTTAGATCCTCATCTATAAAATGGGAATGGTAATAGTCCCTGTCTCACATGTACTGAGTTTTAGATGTAATGTCCTCAGAATAGTGACCCCTGGTGAAGGTCAGTTAACCATGCATTTGACACCCATGAGGCTCAGTAGAAGACCTCTCCTGTTGTCTGCTCTGAAAGGATGCCAACACCTGGATAAAAAATGCTGCAGAAAACACATCTGTTGAGATGGCCATAAAAGGAGAGCTGGATTATAGACAAGATTCTCCAAGAACTGCAAGGAGGCTGATCACAGAGGGTTGCATCTTCGCTGTATTAAAGGCTGCTTCTGCTATTTAAAGAAACTCTCCTGGGGATGCTATGCAAAAAATACCCACTCTCCTCAACGTCTCCCTCTGTGATGGCTGCATATTCATAGTCAGGGCTTCTTGGCAGTGAGACGAACTCCATGAGTCATGTTGGGAGGCCAGTGACTAAGGGATTATTCCCTTTGGGGCCATGCCCATCCCACCATAATTCCACTTTCCATTTGCTACTTTATGTTTTTAAAGCTTCTGGAAAATAAACACGCATAAAGAGTACCAGAAACGAACGCGGCAGTTACTGGTGTGGGTCATGTTACAGGGGTGGGGTGCTTCCACTCCCCCCCGCTTGGCAGAAAGTGGGTGGTGCATGCCAGAAGCGTTAGACTCACCCACCCAATCGACGCTTCCACACAGATGTCTACTCTGCTAGGTGCTCCCCGGGAGCTTCCTCTACCTTCTGGAAAGAAGGAAAGAGAAACTAACATTCATCATTATTATCATCAGTCATCACCATCACTGTTACCTTCATCATGATTATTTTTAGCTATTATTTATCATATATCAAGTCCTTTTCATTAACTATCTCCATTTTATTGATGGAGAAATCAAGGCTCAGAAAGATGAGGCTGTGTGCTCAGGTCCACAAAGATACTAAATGACAAAGAGTCAGGATTCCTAGTGTGGAAGGCAGCCTGCAAGATGACCCCCAACTACCCTTGCCTCCTGGTATTTATACTTTTGCGTAATCCTCTTCCCTTGAGCGTGGGCTGGATTTAGGGACTTGTTTCTGGCGATAAAACAGAATGTGTCAGAGGTGATGGGATAGCACGTCTGAGATTAGGTTACACAAAGACTGTGGCCTCCGTTGTGGCTGCCCTGCATCCCTTGCTCACCTTGAGGGCAGCCAGTTGCCATGTGTAAGATGTACTATGGAAGGATGTTTCTGGTGTGCAGACAACAAGGACCTAAATCTGCTAACAGTCATGAGAGTGAGCTTGGGAGCTAATCTCCCGAGCTGAGTGTTGAGGGGAATGCATCCCAGCTGACATCTTGGTTATAGCTTTGTGAAAGACGCTGATGCAGAGGTACCCAGCAAAGACACACTCGGATTCCTAAACCACAGAGACTGCGGGATAATAAATCTTTGGTCTTTAAACTGCTACGATTTGGGCTAGTGTGTTACATAGCAATATTTTACTAACACACCAGCTTAGTTTGGTTGACCCCGTAGCCTGGGCATTGGACTCTTTCTCCGTGCCACGGTGACCTTGGAACACTTGTCTTTGTCAGCCTACAAGTCAGTGATCCGAGGAACTCATCTCAACAATGACCCACAGTGAATCATAATGCAATATGGCTGGGGGCTGAGAAGGAGAGAAGAAAGAGTGGAAGGAAGTTGGTTAAGAAATTCCAATGAATGACCTTTTCACTCCCCACCACCGCAGGGCTCTAAGGCGGAGCCTAAGCGTGCACACGTCAAGAACTGAGATGTGACGAGTCTAATAAGTATTGTAGCAGCCCTCTGGGGCTAGATTGTACCCAGGGCATCATGTACAGTCGTAGGGTTTGGGCACTGCACAGAGGTACCGGGATGCGATGGGCAGAAGTGAACTGAAATTGGCTATACCCATCCAAAGGGGGCAACTTCTAACTCATGGACGTGGCTGTGGTCATTACCATGTCTTGTAAAAACGGAGGAGGACAGGCCTTGTGAAGCCTAGGAATAGCCACAATTATAATAGCACCAGGAAGCTGCACCGTGTCACTCAACTGGGTTTCTCTTTGTTCATTTTCTCATTTGCACTTCCTTGTCGATAGGTAAAGTTTTTGTGAAAATCCCAGGCAATGTCAAAGATGTTAATGACTTAACCAGAACCAAGACAGAGGTGACTTTTTGGTTGTTGTTGTTGGTGTTTTAAAATCTTTAATTGGCATACAGCATTAAAGGGTGAACTGAGCAGTGTTCTACTGGTAGCCTAATAACAGCCTTGGGTGGCAATCATGGGAGACACCCATTGAGAGAAGATGACAGACAGAAAGGGAGCCACTGGCTTTCAGAACCCCCTACACAATTTCTTTTCCGCACCTGGAGTTCCCTCTTCCAGTGCCAGAACCATGCCAACTCTGTATTCTTCTAAAATGGGGTGATGGCTTATTTCCCTCAGGGGCAGAGAGGATCCTGGGTGCGGGGAAATGTGGGAGGCTGTTTCTGCAGTACACTGGCTTGGGATGTGGGGCCTGTTGTGTTGTGTGTGTGGGCAGCGTAAAGGGAAGTAGGTAGGCCAGTCCCAGGGCCTGAGGAATCCACAGGGGCAGTGGGTGGACCCAGGTAGATTGAAAAGTGTTGGGTATCTGGATGCCCCTATATCCTCCGCCCAACCTCTTCATTCTACATCCTGAATCTACATTCAAGTCTCACTTTAGCTCTGAGCCTTTGGGGGTCCTTCACATAATGGGCCTTACCAGCCACTTGGAAGTCAAGGGTCTTCATTTCGCTGCCCCAGGGTGGCACATGAAAGGTGCTGCCTGATCTGGCCAGAATTACCTGCCTAGTAATGCCACCAAGCATCGCACGCTTCCTTAGGCCTCAGCGTTTTTCATACGCTGCTCCTCCTACCAGGACTGCTCTCTCTCCCATCTCCCTTTTATCCTTCCCACAATTATCATCTTTCTAGTGAACACCTACACATACTTCTAAATCCAATTCACAGACCTTTTCTTGTGGGAAATCACTGCTGATGTCCAGTGACCTGACCCCACCCCAGTACCCAGGCTATGTCGGAGGAGCCACCTGTGTCCTCCCCTAGCAGCAAGTATCCCCTCTCACATAACATGCATCACACTATATTATAATGTATCTATGTCTTTCTTTCCTATTAATTGAGAGTTATAGCCTATAGCATGCATTTCTATATCTCAAATGCGCACTGTCGGGGTCAAAAATATTCTTGAAATGAATATGTAAACCTACATGGGGCAGAGCAACTCCATGTAAGGAGACCACACGCCTTGCCCCTGAAACGTGCCTGCACACTGAGGCGCGATGCTCTGGCCCTTTCAGTGAATTACTGCCTATTCTGTTGAGGGGTGGGAGAACTGACTTCTGAGGACGGGCCCGATCACCCAGACCCTGCAGACACTGGAGGGCCAAGCAACTGACACAAAGCGGCAACTTATGACTTGGATTCTGCCCCTTCTGTCTGTGCACACACCAGGAGAGAAACACATCCTGATCCTTGTGTGGGTCATAAAAGCCTGGAGAAGATTAGAAAGGTTCAGGAATAGGCCAGAAAGCCCTTGAGCTTTGGGTTAAACACAAGGAAAAGGAAAGTAGGCTCTGTTTCAAATGTTTGGGGTTTAGTAACATTGGACGATACCCCTTGCCCAGCACCTCTTCCTCTAACTTCTAAGCCCTTAAACTTGACGTGAACCAGAAACAGGCGGGTTGCATTCCTTTGACTCAGTTCATCAAAATGTTGTTTGTAAGGATTATGTGAATTCCAGGGACCCTTAAAAAATGGCATGCCTTTATCTCAGGCCCCAGAAGCTCCAAACCAGGTCCTCCCAACACGGGAGGATGTCATCCGCCTTAAAATGTCTCCGGGGCGGTTTGCCACGCCCTTAGCTACAGTGGAAGCCCTGGACCAAAGTAATTGATTCCACTGCAGATTAACAGCCAGTGAGTTTGCCTCAGATCGATTTGCCATGCTTCATCTTCTTAGTAATTTTAAGACGAGAAAAATAACTTCAGGCAAAGGCCCTTCTCAACTTTCTCGCTTGACAAAATCCTATGCATCCTTCAATGAATCAAATCTTTTTTACCCTCTCCCCCAGCATTACAGAAAACCTCTCTCAAATATGGCTACTGGTGTTCCTATCCTTTTAAATAGTCATCATTACACAGAGAGTGAAAATGAATGTCGGCTCCTGGATTAAGTTCGAAGGCTTGGTAGGTGGTGCCTGAGTAAGACTGAGGAAAGAGTCTGGAGTCAGTACAAGGATGTCTTGTACTAGCATCAGTTAAAGAGTGTCAAGATTGACTTAAAATTTTTTTAATTTAATTTATTAATTTTGAGGGGGAGGTAATGAAGTTTACTTATTTTTGGAGGAGGTACTAGGGATTGAACCCAGGATCTTGTGTATGCGAGGAATGTATGCTACCCTCCCACCAAGAGTGACTTTTGAGGTCTGCTTTGGGCACAGGTGAAGGGAGCTGTGGGAACCATATATATGCTGCCCTTGGTTAGTGCTGGGAATGCAGTTGTGTCCTTGAATGCTACTGACAGTGTGTGGAGATGTTTATATCTACATCAACTGTCATTGAGTCTGCGCTTTCCAATGTTTATGTTGGGTGAGAAGGAAGGGCAAGAAATGGATTCCACATCTCACCTTTGTTATGTCACCACCTGACTCCTCTCTGTTTGTTCACCCTTGGGAGCAGCCCCACTCTTTTATTTGTTCCTTCTAATTTCCCATCAGTTAGAAAACCAAGTAACCAAACCCTTCAGAAATGTGTCAGAAGAGTCAATATGATTCCAGGTCAAGCCTCATGGGTGCTGGTGTGAGTGAAATACAAGAGATTTGCTGTCTGGGATTTAGCGCCCCTACCTGGGGGGCTCTGGTCTTCATTTGTCATGTCCTAGTTTCTCAGATGTCTTCCAGAGAAGCAGACAAGCAGAAGCTCTCACTAAGAAGTGGTCCCTGGAGGGAGAGGATAGCTCAGGTGGTAGAGCACATGCTCAGAATGCATGAGGTCCTGGGTTCAATCCCCAGTACCTCCATAAATAAATAAATAAGTGGTCCCTAAAGAGTGGAAGAATGGTCACTCAGGTGGTCAGCTGTTCAGAATTTTTGCAGGGTTTAGAATTGCCTTACAGGAGGGCATATACAGCATAAAGCCCCATCACAAATGACTAAAAAGTCCCAACTGAGTTACACTGAGGGTCAATTCCTGAAAGTCATGGTTATGTTCTTCCAATTTCACAGATGAGGACACTGCGGCTCAGGAAGCTGGAGTGGCCTATTCAGGACCACACTACTACAGCAGAGACAGAGCTGAGATTCCAGTCCGCCTGGGTCCCTGGGGAGTGCCATGGCAATGTGGAAAGTCCTGTATCTTTCCCTGCTGTCCCCACCAGCCTGTCCTTGCGCCTCTTCTCCCAAAGTCATCAGACCAAAGAAACTGGTGGTGGAGAGATGCAGAGATCACACTCAGCAGCAAAGAGGTCCCAGGTAGTGTACCTTGACGCCAGCCCACGGGAGCAGCCCCTGGGAGTGTTGTATTTGCGACGGGGCTCTGATTATCTAGGAGAGAAGCTGATCCCCAGACAATAAGATGCCGTAATTTACCTGAAGATCCTTCCAGCAGTATGAAAACTTCTATTTATGTATTTTGTTTTCAACTCTGCATATTTATTCTTTGAAATTAGTAAGAGGAATCATTTTATTGCGCTAAATCCTCTTACATTTGGACAAGGTGGGTGTGGGGGGAGCAGACAAGCGGGGCAGTTTGAATTGCTGAGAAATCTAGACCATGTAATGATTTTAGAGCAATGGCATGTTTTTTTAAATTCGTAAGTTATCTGCCAGCTAAAACAAGAACAGAAGCCTCCGAAGCAGCCTGGAGAATCACAGCTCACATACGTCACAGCCGTTCACATAGGATCTGCACAAAGGAGAGCTGAGAAACCATCCGTCTAGGAGAAGAGGCAATATAATTGCCCTAAGACTTTAGGAAGCATTATCTGTGCTGCATTAAAGTTTACTCTGCAATTTGCACTCCCTGATAACCAAGAATTTCCAGATAGGAGTCCGGTTGGATCTGCTTTAATTGAAATCGGAAACCCCTAACTGATCACAAGCAATTTAGGTGCTGAGATGCCTCAAAACCATTTTGCTTGAGGATAAACAAAAGCTCCTCCTGTCTTGTTGCTGTAAATAACTGGCTTTGGAAACATGGTCGCAGCCCAGCCCTGCCCAACCTGGGGAAAATACTCACAAGGTTCTCCATTTGTGGAGTTAAATGAATGAGGTTTTAGTCACAAAACCTAGGTTGTTTTCTCAGCCTCTCCTAAAGAAGCCCAGTTGTCTGTGAGAAAGGTCTGAATGCCCTGTAGAAGTCCTGTCCTGGGTGGATATTTTTTCCAGCATCCCTCTAGGTTACAGAGAGGGTGGTTTTTTTGATAGAAATCAGGCTGCCACACCATGCCACTCTTCTAAGCAAAGATGTGGGCGCTTAAACGATACAATGTGACTACTCTACAAAGTTAACTATGCCTTATTCTTCAATCCCACAAGTATTTATGACTTGCCTCCTCTGAGTCGGGTGCAGGGCTGGTGACATGATCAACCAGGGGTCCCCATCTCTCCTCCTGGAGCTTAAAATCTACTCAACAATAAGCACATGATTGCATTCATGAATGGAGAGTAATTCATTGTGATAAAACTACCAAAGGAAGCCTGGCTGCTCAGTGAGGGAATAATGGGGCACCTTCATTAAGACAGGGGGTGTCGGGACAGGCCATGGAAGGAAGTCTGGGAATAAGACGGTGAGGCTGAGTCATTCTTCCACATTCTAACTGCGGAGCTTTCTTCTACTGAGAGCTGGCCAAGAGGTAGCAGCCACAGCAGATGCGTAAGGTAAAGACTGAACAAGACACACCCTCCATCCAAGGTGAGGGAGCTGAGCATATTAAAGTCCAGAGCCAGGTCCCAGGGTTCGAATCCAGACCCTGCTGCTTCCCAGCTGAATAGCTTGGACAAGTGACTTCATCCATCTCTGCTTCATTTCCTCTTTTTAAAAGTTGTATGTTAACAGCCCTCACCTCATGGGTTATAGGGTTAGAAGGATTAAATTAATATATATAAAGTGCTTAGAAACAGTCTTTGGCACATAAGAAGGGCTTTGTGTTTGCAAACGTATATGGAGTTTGCAACCTGGGGTGGGCGTGGGGTGGGATGGGGATAGTTACATAAAACACTAACAGGGGAAAGTCTTCACAAATGAAATGAAGCATCATGTGGGTGCAAAGAAAGGAACAGTGAATTCTGCTAGAAAATGTACCTTAAAAAGGCTCAGTGTTGCCTGAAAGAAATACACTATACCATGCATGCAAAGAGAGCTCTGTTCTTTGATTTAGCATCTCTTCATTTTCCTCATCTGTGTAATGGGCATGACTTCCTTCCTCCTCGGTTGCTGTAGCTGATGCTCGTTACCAGAGGAGGGTTCCCTATGCAGCAACACAAGGTGGCCTGGAGGAAATACTCCCTAAATCTTTGTTGAAGGAAGACAGCCGGAGAGCTCAGGAAGTCACCCCTCCCAGCTCAGCCAAAGCCAGCTCCGGCTTCAGAGTGCAGAGAATCCCCGAGAAGGAGGAACTCATATTTTAAACAAAACTTAAAAGAACTTCCTAAATGAAAAGGAAATGCGCACAATTTTAATGATAGCCAATGTGTCAGCCTTTCCCTTGATTTTCAAATTAACTTTTAATGCTTTGGTGTTTTACCAATCCTGTCCACACTGCACTTTGAAAGTTTGCATCTTCCTTCATTTTATTCATTCATTCAGCAAACATTTATCCAGTCAATTACTTCTACCTGCCAAGCACCATGCATGGTATTAGGGCATAAAAGCAGGCACCTTATGTTTCCTGCACATGAGTTTGTCATCTGGCGCTCAACACAAACAAGGGAAGGTTATTACAAGAAGACAAGAACGCATGTTATGTGAGAGAAGTCAGCACAATTTGGAATTTGTAAGATACTGTTTAAATACCTTATATCCTGCTAGTGCAAAGGAGAACAGCAAACTCAGACTTGAATTCTTCAAATTTGGAATAATATTTCAGAGAGGGGTTTGAGAGCTTTGAAAAAAATGATAAGGTTTACAGAGGAAGAAAATAAACGAAATAACTATAATCCTTACTTAGTTCCACATTTCTCCCCTTGAATAATTATAGGCAGAATTAGTTCTAAGCGAAGTGTCCCTACCCTGTCTAGCAAAACCAACCAAACAACAATAACAGCAGCAAACACCTCCCAAATTTCTGTCACCACATGAAATAATTTAAAGGGTAAAAAGCTAATTGTACTAAATCGGGTCTATAGAAATTTGGCACAGGCATGACTTGGCTTCAGAGAGAGCTATAAAACAAAACCCAAGGGTAGGTGAAGCATTCTAAATACGGCCCTCGCCAAAAAAAAAAATAAAAAATAATGGGAAAAAGATAGCCATTATGATGCAAGAAAATAAACATAGAAGAAGCTGGAACCAAAAAATTACTTTTCTTTTCAAATATTGAATGTAGCTCACATTTTACATTAAATTCATTCCTTCAATGACTATGTAACCAGAGACTTAGCTGTGCAGAACATCAGGAGACAAAGATATCTGAGAGCATCCATTATCCATCTGCCTCTAGAGGACTTCATGGCAGTCTCACTTTGTGGAGTTGGTTTTCATCTATCCATCCATCCACCCACCCATCCATCCATCCAACCATCCATCTATCCACTAATTATTTGTTAAACATCTACTCTGTGCCACTCTACCTTATATATTTTTGTAGCACCCCAAACTTCTCCTTTATAGAACTTATCTCAATTGGAATGTACTACTGTGAATGAAAAATATTGCCTGCCATATCAATAAACAAAGGACACTGTGGTCTGTGGTCATCAAGTCATCAGCCACTACCGCCCCTGATGGTGAGGAGGGAACTCAGGATGGAGACAAGCAGGCTGCCCCCTGCCAAGCCCTCAGCCGCTGCAGCCGCCCCCAGCGGGGCCCTCTGAGGAGACTCAGGATGGGAAACACAGGATACTGGCTCCAGAGAGCTAGGTGCACGTCAAAGGAATGACTGCAGTGAGCCCAGACTTTCGCATCTTCTCATACATAGAAAAGCACTGAATTCCTTATCTTGAGATGTCTGGTTTTCTTTAATTAACAGTCATTTTTTAATGTTCCAACTACTTGGTCTTTGTTGCAAAAACTCCTATGTATCCAAGATCCTCCCCTCTCTCTTCAAAGCAGTCTTTTAGAGCGATCAGAGAGACCGCCTCCCAGGCTTGAAGTCTTCAGAAAGTCCACTGAATAAAACATACCTCCCAACTTTTATGTTGTGCATTTTTTCAGTCGACACTACTTACTAGTAAAATCACCTGTTTAGTGTCTTATTATCCCTTTTTTTCTGTAAGGAGTATGAGGGCAAGTAGTCTATCTTGTGGGTCTGCCAAAAAAAAAAAAGCAGAATAAACAAATAGATGAAATAATAGACTCATGAAGAAAGAGACAGATAAGAAGAGAACAGTAACGGGGCCAGGTAAGTGGAGTAACAGAGACTCTTCACATGGTTAACGGATTACAAAGAGTGGGGCCAGGAAGGGGGTGGAGTTGCCTAAATTTGAAATCTCTTTAACAAAGAAAAGTAAACAGCAGCAAGAAACCAATTACTAAGAGTAACTATACAGTGAAGGCACGTGACGTAATGTCATGAAATTTAAGAACTGGCGGCCAGGGAAAGAAACACACCCTTCTGAAGTGGAACAGAGAGTTGAAACATAGCATGACCGCCAAGGCTGGGCTCAGCCCCAGACGTCAAATTGTCTCCGAAAAGAGGTTGCTTAGAAAAAAGAGAGTCTCAGATAGTCCAGGAGAGAGCAAAGGGGTCATCCTTACCATATCAGGACACCTGGAAAGTCTGAGCCTCCTGACAAGATTAGTATGACAATGAACTACATGGTAACCATGGGGATATAATACAGGGAAAGAATATTTTAAAACGAAGAGAAGAAAAGGGAACATAGAAGATAAAAGACAGCACAAAAACCTACTTCTAAGAAAAAATAAACAAAAAAGAGAGACTGTCCCATCAAAGCTTCGTGATACAGAACAACTTGATAAGAACATGAATTCAGTAAACTGAAAGCTCAGAAACGAGGAAAAAATATAAGAAGAGGATAAATTAAAAATTAAAAAGAAAAGGAGAATTTAACAAAACACATTAAGGAATAAAGTAACATTTTCGCCAAACTAAGAATCGTCCATTGAGGCTTCTTTCCTGTGAACCCAGAATCAGGGGCCATTTTCGCCTCCATGCCAGTGGCTGCCCCACAGGTGGCCGTGACCAACCACTTGGAGGTGGTTCTTGCAAGGAAACCCAGGGACCTTTATTCCATATTGTAATCATAGGTTTAATTATTCCCCCACCTAGAATGTGAGCCCCTGGAAAGCGGCCATTCTCTCTTGCTACTCTTCACATGCCCTTGGATGAGTACAAACACTTAGTAGATGGTCAGTGAATAAATATTAGATAAACAGACAGCTAATTGGTATCAAGATCAGTGCAGTGTTTCATTAAGGATTAAGTTTGAATAAAATGGACAAATTGAAGGGGGGCGGGCAGGAGAACTTTCTCTCTCTCTCTCTTTTTTTTTTTTTTTTTTTTTTCTAGAAAATAAGAAGGTTCTCCTGTCTGAATTGGAGAATCATTAAAGAGCCTGGCAGAGCCACCAGTAAGGGAGAACCTTTCACATCCTGCACATCATACATGTGTAGTGTATTCATTCCAACAATTTTCCGGTAGATGGCAGTAAGCTGTCTTGGTCTACACAATCAGTTTATTACAACAATTTTCTAACAGATGGAGATAAAAGTATCTTGAGAGGGAGGCACTTTTTCCTAATTCCCATGGAGACTCCATATGCGCTAACTGCAGTGCCCAGGCGTGGATTCAGACATACCTATGTTCAGACCCTAATTCCACTGATTACTCACTGTACGATCTTGGAAAAGTAATAAAACTGCTTCAAGGTTCAGACTCCTTACCTATAAAAAAGCTTAACTTCTTTTCTCATAGGGTAGTATCAAGGAGTCATTGAGACAATACAAGTAAAACATTTAGCATGGCTAATGGCACAAAATAAGATCTAGATGTTATTTTATATCATTATAGTAATCACAATATTATATAATTATTATCATTGTTAAATGCTGCTAAAACCCTGATTCTTTTGTCGTTTCCAATCCAAGAAGGCAAATCATTCTCAAAATAAGTAGCATACGCAGATTATGCTTAAAAATATATTAATTATTTCAAACTGATAAAATATGTTTTATAGTTTGAGCACTTCAAAGTATTTTGTCTATTTCAAGTATTTGCATATAGATATCTTAAAATAACTTCCATATTTTGATCTTTGGTGGAATGCAATTAGTGATTTTTTTTAACAATCCTGCCCAGTAATTACGTGCATCTTAAAAATAAAATGTAAAGGATTCATTTATTGTATTATAGTATATTATTTTACTTACTGATGTTTTCCTTGCAGAAAGTGTCCTGAGATGCAACCTGAGAAATAATGTTTTAGCGCATTGGCCAAAATAGCACCTTCCCTTGTTCTCTCTGTTTCTTTGGTATTTCCTAAACAACAAACAACCTTTCCGAGTGCTGCTTCTTGAGTAATTGTTTTTTGTCAATGTTTTGTCAACTTGTCAATTGCTCACACCCAGTGTATGAATGTTCTCATAGCACAGCTGTCTACGCTCTGACGGAGGAACTCATCCCTTTGGAATGCTGCAGAATATGGCAGCCCTGTTTGACTGAGTCCTGTTTATGGCTAAGACAGTAGAGAGTGCATACATGGGAGATTTATTACCGCCACTTGGGCAAATTCTGATTTTGACAGAATTTTTTGAATACAGAATGCCGACCAGTGTAGAGACACAAATGAGCAGAACCTGTCCTTCAATATTTCATCCTGAGCTCCAGGTGTTTCCTTAAGGAAGGGTTGCTCTAATGCCATTAGCTTCTACCTCCAGCAAGGTACCCATTTTTCACCACCAATCTCATCATTAGGTCTTTCCCGTGAGCCGGCTTTTGTCTTATGTTTTCTGATAAAGTTTCTCTCTTTCATAATTCCACATTTTAGAGCCCCACTGTCCTCTCTTGATAAACTCTGTCTTTTCCATTCACCTTCCATATCAGATATTCAGGCCAATTAACCTTCTGGACACCCTTGTTTTTTCCTTCTTCCATTCTCACTATACTCTATTACCATTCCGAGTACCTCTGATAATATTATTTGCTTCCAGTGGTCCACCTGATATGAAGACATGAACACTTAATTTGAGAAAAAAATCTGGTGATGAAATAAAAACAACTTTCTGCTCTGTGTATCTGCTGTGTTCAGTGTAGGCTGTGTGTGGCCAAAGGGAGAAGCATGGACAACTGAAGCCCACTGATAAAGGACCCCGTCTTCTAGGCACTAGATTAAACCCCAATGATTCAGACCCCACTGATTCAGAACCTAAGCTAATTCATATGGAAGTCAAGCTTTCCTCTTATAATAGCTGTGATAAAAAAGAAAAGAGAAGCTAGCTAGATTCAAAGAATAAGCAAGGCTGCAAAGAGGAATGTTTTACCCACTTAAAAAAGATAAACTAGGAGGAATGGCTAAAAGAAGGCTGGTTCTGGTTAAAAGCGGATTCATAATTAATGGAAGCAGGGATTTTCTGCCCAGAAACATCCAGGATTGTGGGTGGGCTTTGGAGTTGGAGGGCTCCGAGCTCCAATCTCAGACCCGACACTTGGTAGCTGTGACTCTGGCCTGGACCTTCCCAAGTCCCAGCCTCCTTGTTTGTGCAGTAGGGTGATGATAGCATCTCCTTCAAGGGCTGTCTTGAAAATCAGTAGAATATAAGTCATTATTATGAGAAGCACCCAGGGTGACTTGCATAGAACCAAGTGGCCTTGGGAAGGGGACACCACCCAGTCTGGAGCCAGGGCCTCAATCTTTCAACATTTTTCAGTGATTCTATGGATAGAATGAGATGTCTCTGAAGGCTGTTTCCATCCTTGAATTTCTTTATCCTGTGAAGTAACCAAGCATTCAAGGACTCTGTGCATTGAAATAGAATATGTAAAATCAATAGGTTAATTACAAAATACCTTCACCTTTTCTTTAAAGCAAATCTCCAAAGACTGGCTTCTAAATTACTATGACTTTCTCAGATCTTCATTTTTTAAAAAAATGTGCTATAATTTGGAAATCTCTCTACCCTTTCTCTCTTTCGGTCTATTTCCCTGCTGGCCATCTTGGTTTAGAGTGCTGTAAATTCCATATTGACCGTGTGATATTAGCTCCTTCCGTCCAACACCTCTACTCCATTTTTATAATAGGATCCTACAAACACACACTTTGCCATGCACCACTGCAGAAACTTCCTGAAAAATCAGTAGAACAAACTTTCCCACACCGCTGACTTTGGGGCGTAGCTGGGTGACTTGCTTTGGCTAAAAGAATATTAGGGGTTTGTCATGGCCTCGTATATATCTGTCACCCACCATAGGAAGAATGTGGCCTGGGTACACTGGCCCCTGAATGAACCTGACCTACAGACTACAAGCAAACCCCACCTATCCCAGCAGAGCCAGCAGAGTTACAGCCAACTTGTAGACCTAAGAGCAAGAACTAAATATCTGTGATTCTAAGCCACTGAGATCTGGGGTTTGTATGCAGCATTATTATAATAATAGCTAACCCTTCCCTGGACTATTAAATGAAAACAGACTACATTGAGTTGTGTCTCCTTGCCCTGGTTCTCTTCCCCAGTTCACACTTTACAACAACAGACAATATATCAGGCATTAAGAGGAAAAAAAAAAGGGAAAAATGGTGCAGTCGCTTTGGAAAAGAGTCTGCGAGTTCCCTCAAAAGGTTAAACATAGAGTTAGCATATGATTCCGCAAAACCACTACAAGGTATCTACACAAGAGAAAGGAAAGCATATGTACTCACACAAACTTGTACATCAGTGCTCCTAGCAGCATTATTCATAACAGCCCCAGGGGGAAGACAGCCCAAATATCCATCCATTGAGGCCTGGATAAATCAAATGTGGTGGTCCACCCAGGGGCATAATATTTGATCATAAAGAGGAGTGAATTACTGATACACACTGTAACATGGGTGAACCTCGAAGACATGCTAAGGGAAAGAAGTCAGTCACAAAAGATCACCTGCTGTAGGTTTCCATTTACAAAATGTCCAGAATCTACGGAGACAGAAAGTAGGTTAGTGGTTGCCAGGGGCTGGGGGAAGGCAGTAAGGAACATGATGGTGACTGGCTTTGGAGTTTTCTGTGGGAGTGAAGAAAATGTCCTAAAATTGATTGTGGTGATGGCTGCACAGCTCAATGAATATAGTATTAACCACTGAATTGTGTACTTTTTAATTGAAGTAGAGTCAATTTACAGTGTTGTGTTAGTTTCTGGTGTATAGCACAGCGATTCAGTTATATATATATTCCTTTTCATATTCTTTTTCATTATAGGTTATTACAAGATATTGAATAGTTTCCCCAGCTATACAGTAGGACCTTGTTTATCTATTTTGTATATTGCAGTTAGTATCTGCAAAGCTTGAACTCCCGATTTATCCCTCCTCCCCTATTTCCCCTGGTAACCATAAGTTTGTTTTCTACGTCTGTGAGTCTGTTTCTGTTTTATAAATAAGTTTACTTGTCTCATGAATTGTGTATTTTAAATAGGTGAATTGTCTGATATGTGGATTGGGTCTCAGTACGGCTGGTAGGTAAGATAAACGGAAAGAAAGGGGAAAAATCATTGCTGAATAGTGTGCACAGGAAGGAGATGAACAGTCGCCGGTTAAGTGATCACTTTGGCGAAGCAGTGGGTCCCAGGCTCCGTGCTGGGATGGCCCCGGTGCCTGTATCACATCTGACCCTGCACCTCTCCTGCTCAGGATCCTCAGGATGGAGCTCAGCCTCCAGGAAAGGCAGTCAAGCTTCCCTCGATCAGACTCTGCTTTAGCCCTGCAACCCCAGTCACTGCATTCTGACGGCCCGTGTCTCTGCTGGTGCCACGCCATCTTTCTGACACCCAGCTGGGGACTTCCCTTTCGAGTACCAATAGTGTCCTCAGGTCCTCTCTGCATCTTCCCCTGAGAGGGGGGAAACTGCGTCCACTTTTTTGTGCATTTGCAATCAGAGTGAGTACACGTTACAGACTTTCTCAGCCTTCTCCTGCGCTAACCCGATAACTCTCCACTGATTTCTATTGTTCTATGTCTCACAGTGTACTCTGATTATTGCTCACTAGTCTGTCTTCCTTAGAGATAAAATCCTTGAGAGAAGTCTCTGTTTCTGGTATCCTTAGCCCTTCACACAGCATCATAGCATCCAACAGACATTCAATATAAGTCTGTAATTAAAGCAGCTGATCTCAACTGTGCAGACAAAGCAAACTCAGAAGGCAGACGTTCTTGCTTTATACATGAAGTTGTCTCCCAGCGGGTTAGGGAACTTGCTAGAGCCCCATAGCAAGTATTACAGCTGGGACTGAAACTCAGAGACGCAGCCTCAAATGCCAGCTCCTGCCCCTCCCTCACCAGCCGTGAAGACATTTCAACTAGATCAGATGAGAAACTCCACAGTAGATGAAAGCACTTTCCAGCTATTTATGCCTGAGACTTATCTGGGAGGAAAACGGCTTCGAAGTTGTGCACCCTTAGGAGAGCAGGCACTGTTGATCCATCTTTGTCACTTGCTGTCTCATCAATCTCAGTCCCTCAGCTTGGTGAGCCCTCTTGCCAACTGGTACCCGGGAAAAACTATATAACCCCTCATGTGATCACCCTTCGAGGTGATTAATGTCCGCAGTTTCCTCTCATGTGTCTGCAGGTCAAGTGAGAAAGATACTCCGGAGTCTGGTAAACACTATTCAATTCCTTTCACCTTGACAGTAGAGCTTATAAGCTGATTTGCAGAACCTCAGGAATAAAGTACATCTACCACACAAGCCCAACATTTTAATGTAAAAAACTGTAATATATTTAATCACTCCTCTCAACTTAACTCCTCTTTTTCTCCCTTAAAATTTCTCTCTTTTTTTTTTTTAAACTGAAAACTCCAAAATTGCTTTAGTTTTTTTTTGAACCCTGCCATGGCTGGAGCAATTTCATTTATATTTATAGCTAAATTCCAACTGCATATATGCCATACATGATTAATTCACAGATGAAGGGCTCTGAAGTTTTGAATGTTCTCAGTAAGTACAAAGCAGGGCAGAGTTTAAAAATGGTAGCTGAAGCCAAAAATTTGAATTTATTAAAAAATATCAGAAATCACACAGTCTCTGGTTTAAAAATTTATGATCCCTTAGAAAACTACTATTTTATGTAGAGAAGGAAAATATTAATCCTATGTTAACTAGACAGTGGCACGAAGCCAAATCTCAGCTTCAAAGTTTCTTTCTTTGTATCTTCCCTTGGCATAGTGGGAATGTTACCCAGAATCCTCTGCTGTCAAGAGATGACTGTGGGACTTGGCCTCAGGGTGAGCTGGGGTAAGAACTGCAGGTTCAGCTGGGTTTATAGTGGGGATGAAATGCTTCCATCCCTCATGATGAAGTATAAGTTCACCCAAAATGTTCCTTGGAAAATATACGACCAAAGACTAATTGCTCTAACGTGTTATAAACTTCTCACTTTCCGTGGGTTTCTGAACACACAGACAGGCTGGCATAGATTTTAAAAAGTGTTTAACAGGTTTGTCTTAGACAAAGAGCAGCAAAACCATAACATACCTTCTACTTTTGGCAGAGTAAGCCAGTCTAAAGGGCGCATCTTTCTTCACGATGTGTGCGTTAAGACCCACCAGCAATCATGGGAGCAGCCGTAGACCCCGACTGCCTGGGTCTCAGCTCTACCGCTCACCAGTTCTTAACCCCTGTGCCTCGGTTTCCTCATCTGTAAAATGGGGATACCAATGATTGTGCCTACTGCACAAGTCTGTGCAAAGGACTTTGAACAGGGCTTAGCATAGAGAAAACATTGAATCATTATTAACTCTTCTTTTTCTTATCATTATTACCAGAACTTAGAGACTGGCATAAAATACTGAAAATTAAACTAATAACAAATGCCATGGTAGCAAAGTGCCTTGGACGTAAGAGCTCTTAGGGACAGTATTTTAAGGAATTTATAAAGCTGGTGGCTGTAACAGAGAAAATATATGTTTTAAAGAATATTTATCTTTTCCCTTTACCCTGTGGATGGCTGGTTGGGGGTGTCGGTTCACTTTGCCCCCAGTTCTGCCCCCAAGGGTGGCCCATGTCCTGGTTCTTTCTGAGATTGCTTGTTGACAGAGGAGAAAGTATGCTTCCCTCCAGAGGAGGTTTTTCTGCTATTTAATCAGGTGAAGGAGTGTTTTAGAAGCACAATCTCTAGAACCAACATGCCTCATTTCTAATCCTGGTACCACCACTAACAAGCTGTGTGACCCCGAGCAAGTTTGTTGACCTCTCTGTGCCAGGTTTCCCCATCTGTAAAATGGGGATAATGGTAGAATGTACCTGATGGAGCTTTGTGAGAGCTTAATGAGTTAATACACACCAAATATTCGGAACTGGGCCTGCAGTCTAGTAGATTCTCAATAGCATATTTGCTGTTATTATTATGTATCTTCTCCACGTCTTGTCAATTTGCTTAGTGGAATTCTTGCATTCATCCAGTAAACATTCACCAAGGGCTAACTATATGTTGGGGTTCATGCTGTATGTTGGGGTTGCAAAGAATCTAAATTCAGAACAATTTCTCTAAGATTATGTTCAGAAGGTGAAAAATTTTTCCTATTCTTTTGAGTAGTCATTTATACAATTTAAAAACAATATTTTCTAGAACTATACTTGTAACATTTAGTAATTGTGAACAAATTTATGTTTATCTTTTAAAATACCAAACCTGCAGTGTCTAGCAACTGTTGGTATCTTCCTGACAGCATTGGGTTGTGCTATCTTTTTGTAAGTGGATACATTGAAAGACAGCCCCAAGGTTATCAGAGACATCTCAGATGCAGCTCCCTAGAATACTCCAATTCAAAAAGATATGCACACCCCAATGTTCATATCAATGCTATTTACAATAATCAAGACATGGAAGCAACCTAAATGTCCATCGACAGATGACTGGATAAAGAAGATGTGGTATATATACACAATGGAATATTACTCAGCGATAAAAAAGAATGAAATAATGCCATCTGCAGCAACATGGATGGACCTAGAGACTATCACACTAAGTGAAGTAAGTCAGACAGAGAAAGGCAAATATCACATGATGTCACTTACATGTGAAATCTAAAAAAATGAGACAAATGAACTTATTTACAAAACAGAAACAGACTCACAGACATAGAAAACAAACTTATGGTTAGTAAAGGGAAAAGAGGGGTAGAGGGATGAATTAGGAGTTTGGGATTTGCAGATACACACTACTGTATATAAAATAGATAAACAGCAAGGTGCTACTGTAGAGCACAGGGAACTATACTCAATAGCATGTAATAACCTATAATGGAAAAGAATATGAAAAAGATATACATATTATATATATATATATATATATATATATATATATATATATATATATACACATACACACACACACACATATACATACACACACATGACTATGTACACCAGACTATACCGTACACCAGAAACTAACACAATGTTGTGAATCAACTATACTTCAATTAAAAAAAGAAAAAAAATGTGGCTCCTCCTGATATTTTAATTCATATGTTCCTATAATATTGTCATGTAAATGTTCACTCTCTCCTAGAAGACAGGACATCCCTCTCCATTCAAAGTTCTGCTCCCCAAACTGAAATTAAAAACCTTTCTGGAAATTCTTGTTTCTCCGTTCCTAGCATTTATGGGTCACCACATTCATGGGCAACCCAGTTTTTACCAACTTCCCTCCCACTTTTTTCCTATGTCCCATATCTTCTAAGGGATGTAAATTCATTTTGTCAACTCGATTGAAATAAACTCACATTTTATCTGGAGACTTTGGGAGGATTTTTATATCTGTGTTGTCACAGAGGGACTCTGTTATCTAGATGTGAGAAGGAGACACACTTCCCTTTTAATTCCCCACCAGGAGCCAGCCGTTCATTCACTCACAGGACTCTAATGTCCACTACGGGCCAGGTGCTTGCTTATGGCGGTCGAGATGGGTAAGGTAAGATTATGTTAGATGCAACAGCTCCTAAGACGGTCGCCAGCCTCACTAGGACTTTGTTGCGACTCCAGTGTGGGCGTTAATCAGGTGTGTATTTTAAACACAATTCTTTGCTTTTACTTAAGTCATTAGCTCCCATGAATAAATTAAAGTGCTTTAGGCTTCCCATAACTCCCTTCACAAGCCCCTCCGGGAAACAAACTCCATCAGTGTTCCGTCCCTGTGAATGACAGTCCGGGGAAGAGCTGCAGCTGTTCCCAGGGTTAAAACTGGGCACCCAGGTGGAGCTGCCTCGCCCCCTCGGTTGGTCCTTTGGAGCCTGGGTTGCTGTCATCCTCCTTTATTTTTGAAACGTCCAGGCCTATCATAAAATACAAAAGCTGGAGCTATTTCCCCCAATAATGGGATTTATGCAGTCTCTCCTTGGCTTTCCCACGACCAGATCTAACCATGGCCTGTTTTCTCCTCTTGGCCGCAGGATCCACGTCAAAAGCCCCGTGGACCTGGTCACTCAATCCTGGCCAAAGAACTTCAGCAAAATACATAGTTTTACTTCGCGAGGTGATGGCATGCCATAGGCAAAAAGGTGTCACTAAGACGCCTTTCCCTCCAGAAACCTCATCAGCCCCTGTATCCAAAGAATGCTAGGAAGGCTCTACTTCCTTTTTCAAGTAAAAAGAGTAATTTATTCTTCACATTAGCAATGCACACCCAAAGCATTTGAAACTAATGAACCTTGAAGAAACAAAATACCCTCTTTAGAACTTAAAAGCCCTAAACAGACTGGTTTATTCCAGGACCAAAAACTAGAACATCAAGTTTGAGCCCAAAGAGTATCCTTTGTTACTGAGTGAGAAGCTGTGAACAATCCTAAATATACAATAGCCAGGCTGGTAGCTTTGTACCTGCAGCCCCCACCCCCCCCACCTACTTGTCCAGGGGCTGAGGGTGGGGCTGAGCTGACAGACAAACACCTGGAGGAGATGCTGAGGTCACCCCAGCCAGACCCAGGTGCCACTCGGGAGCATCCCCAAAGCTCTGCTGTCAGTGGGCTTTGGGAACAAAGAAACAGTTTTAATGAAGCCGTATCCCAAATTCACCAGGTGTGGAGCAGGAAGTCTCAGGAACACCCACTTTTCAAGGGAACGGGCTACTGTGTTGGCACTGGATTATACGCAGGCGTTCCCACAGCTCCCCCGAGGACACGGTTTTTATTTTTAGAGGAGCCTCCATTTGCTGACTGTCGTGAAGGGAACACTCAGGAGGCGCTATTAGCAGCCACTTGTTTCAGTAAACATTGAATGTAACATATGCCTCTCAAGTAATGTGTATCCAAACATACAATTTACAAATAATTAACATCATGTTAATTAGTCACATTAATTTATGCCACTTTGTGGAATTATTTCCTCAGAGTGTTTAGGAACGCTGCCAGGAGCTTGAGCCAAACAGTGTGAAAATGTGCTCGAAGTTAACCGATGTGAGCGGCGGTGAAGCCCAGCTCCAGCTGCCGGTTACCGGGGCCCTGCAGCAGTATGGAAAACGCCCCTCTCGAAAGGCTGCTCTGCTTCTTGAAAACCACACCCAGCAGCTGCCCTATCACCCTTCCTGCCCCACACCTTCTTTTTCCTTCTTAGGTTTCTGCTGATCATTGTGGAGGACCCCCTCTCACCGCCCCCCAAACTGAGCAAAAGCCACCAGGTACACCCAGGTGGGTTGCCGCAGCCACCCTGGTGAGTCTTACCTGTGGTGATATTGACTGACAGCCGGTGTTTGGTGATGGAAAAATCAAACCAAACCTAACCGGGGAGTTATGACCTGTGAACAAAGCTTTGAAGATGTGAAATGGCCAAAGTAAAGTGTTAATGATCCGAGTAAAGGGGGATCCATGTGGAGTCATCACCCGACTTTGAAACACAGCCACCCTCACTAAGACCACACCCCATTCTTCTCAAAGTGCTTAAAATCTGGAGAAAAGGATGGGACATCCAGGTGAGCAGCTGAGGAATAAAAAAGGAAGAGACAGAGAGAAAAGAGACTGTGTAGACTTTGCAAACACAGTACAATTAGGCAGGAAACACAAACACACTCAGCAAGAAAATTAAGTCAGGGTGGCAGTGCCAATGGACATCCGGGCACCTGGGCTCATTGTCATGGCTTAGTCTTGGTGGAAGGGAGCAAGACAGCTCTGTAATCTAGCTGGCCCACCATGATTTAGGAGTCTGAAATACACCGTGACTCCTCCTTCTCAGACCTGGTCTCTGTTCTCAGTGAGCCCAGAGGCGATTGCTTGTAAGATTTCTCTTACTGGAGTAACTAAATTGATAAGAAGAGATGAACTTCAGAGCTCTTCTCTGAACTTCACAGTATAAATTCTGGGAAGCCTCAGACAAGCCGTGCAATGCCATTCACGCTTCTGTTTGGGGTGACGGTATTCCGCCTGTGTTGATGATTCTAAATGAATTATAGATAAAAAGACGAAAAGTCTACAATCAAGTTATACTCCCAAGGTCCAAATATCAGTACTTGAATGAAAATTTAATGCAGACAAGCATTTCTGTGTGAGAACATTGACCAGTATATGAACATTACAGACATTAGAAGGAATGGGAACCTAGAAATCTCTCTTGAGACTGTACGTCAGTGAAAAAGAGATTGAGTTGACTCACAACCTGATTCCTACCCTCCAAATCCCTGCTTTATCTACTTATTTGCAGAATAGTCCATTTTAAGTTGCCCTACCCCACCCAAATTACAAGAAATTGAGAGTAAGTCAAGGGACAAAATGGTGAAGAGTCTATGGGGACAATGATGGGGGTGGGGGTGGGACAGTGAGATATTAACACCCAGCATCATGCTGGTTCTCATGGAGATTAATGATTTAGTGGGAGAGGCAGGTGTGTTCATAAAAATATATAGATACATTTAAAGTATGATATAAATGTATTGTGGGACCCAAAGGAAGCCATGATCCATTCAGAAAGTTAGAGAACTTTAGCCCAGAGAAAGTTCCTTTCCAGGTATCTATTCCTTGCTATCTAAAGAGAGAAATTCTGAGCTTTATTTCCATGTGGACACATTGGTATGTAAAAGTAGATGGTATTTTTTCCACATAAGAAACCCTTGATTCATTGGTATGAGAATCACATTTAGCCTATAACTTCCCCAAAAGTCTTGGTTAATAACAATATATTTTAAGTGTTGCTTTTTAAATTTTATTTAGGGCCTATCTGATTCACTTTAACTTTGATTCAATTTGGTTCTCTTTAATATTTATCCAATAATGTTTCAGAATCCCAAAGAAGTGAATACATGAAAGCTATCCCCTAATGTCCAGGAGACCATTGAGAATATAAAAGCAGCAAAAAAATCATCCTAGGGTATAAGGACGTTCTGAAACTTCAAAGAAATTCGAATGAAATCTGCACCTATTTTGCCCAATCTGAAATTACACTCTGCGGGAGAAGCACTTCTCCCCATGCAGAAATCGGAAAATGCATTTGAAAAATAGATCCATATTTTAATTAAAAGGGGCCATTCTGAGCCCAGCAGGGAGAAGTGTGGCATTAATATTTGTGACACTAGCCACAGGGGCCAGGGGGACAAAGCGGGTCTGGCATCAGCCGCAGGAAGTCAAAGTTGATCCTTCTTGAAATCCAGATTCTCACAGATATTAAGGGATTTGTTCTTGCTTCAAAGTACTACCCAAAGACAAGGCACACTGATGGCAGGTCTAGAGACCCGTTAGGGGGGCTTAGGTGGGATCAAAGTTTAAGCAGGATAGTGCTTCTCGAGAACAAAAATGCTCAGGGATGTAGATGAGTGCAAGTCTGTGTGTGTGTGTGCACACGTGTGTGTGACAGGCAGCAATGACTCCGCCTAGCACACAAATACATGAATAAGTGTCAATCCGCAGCTACACAAATTTTAAAATGAGTATAATTTGCTCAACAGACATCAGAAACGTTACAGTCTACTGAATACCGATGGCATTTATTGGCATGATTTGTTTGATGGAGAATGACAGCCTTCGAACAGCCCCATATTTGGCATTTCACAAAAATGCACATATTCAGCCAGCTTGCAGCAGCGACGCCTCAAAGCTGTGATGCGGACATCAGCCACAGTGGCTGGTAGCCAGTCCCGGTGTAGACAGGGCTGCCGGGTTTATGAACATGTATATTTAAAATGTAACAGGTGAAAAAAAAATCATGTTTGTGTGCAGAAGTCAATTTTTCTGTATCAAATGGATCATTTCCTTCTCTTACAGAAAATGTTTATTGTTCTGTGAGTAAAACATCTTTGAAAAATGGAATCTGGTTCTTAAGGGCTTGACATCATATGGGCTTGACTTGTTGGTTAACTGAATACCCTACGCAAGCCTTAATATTTCTGTGTTGAGCATCACAGGATGGAAAAGCAGAGAGCATGGCATTTTGAGCTCCTGTCACCTACCCTCTTCCCTGCTCAGACAGGGACAGGCCAGGAGAGGTGAGGGCAAGGCTACTTAGCTTAGAATTTCACTGGAGCTGCACTGTCCAATATGGCCACCAGTTGCTGGCGGCCATTGAGCACCTGAGATGTGGCCATTGAGACTGGGGAACTGGAAATTTTATTTAATTTTAATTGATGTAAAGTTAAATTTAAAAATAAAAGCAGTCCAAAATCCTTGTCCATCAAATACAGTTATGATGTTGGTAGGAGTACATTTCCATGTAACTATTGCATCTCATAAGATAATATCATCATTTTGCAGTGAGAGTGTCGGGTATATCTGTTGTTTCTGCTATTATACATAAACACATCGTGCAAGGTGTGTTGGTTCCTGTCAACAGATTGATTCAGCTTGAATGATTTTTTTCTTTGCACCAGATAGCACTGTAATATGTTTACTTCAATATCTTATGCAGACAGCACAAGTTACAGGGAAATGTAGGCAAATTTTAATTGGGAATTCAATTAAAATAATTGTACTAAGTATAAATTATAACATTAGTTTCTAGTTAAAACAAATAAGTACAGATAGGTTTTAAAATGTAAACTAATAGTACTGATGCAAAATCTAGGGGGAAATGACAAACCAGTTCTACAACCAGACAGGTTAAAAAGAAAATAAGAGAGAGATCAGAAGAAGGAATATCACAACTTCCAGGAGGAATGCTGACCGACCGCAAGTTACTGCAGCAGAACAGTACAAAGCTGTCTTTTGTGCAAAAGAAAAGTTAAAGCTAATAAAGTAGGCAATATAAAGAGACATTTTCATCAAATACCAGTAGATTTGAAAAGAGTTTATCCCCTCAATACTCCAAAAGCATTGCTACTAGAAAAGTTGATTCCTAGAAAAATTAAAATTACACTTAGAGTTGGCATGATTATCAGTCATGGTGCCAGTAGGTGCTCAGTCTTCAATCTGTCCTGAATCTCCTCCCATCACCACTGTCACCCCATAGGTGTCACCTATCGCTGCTCACTTGCTCTAAGGAGGTCCCTACCTAGCTGGTCTTCTGGCTTCACGCTTGCCTCCTTGCAGCCCATTGTCTGCTTAGTGACCAATGAAATCTTTTAAATCAGATTTCTCATTCCCACCACACTTAGAAAACATACCAGACCTGCAACAAGGCTGACAGGACCTGTATAAACAGCTCATGTCGGTTCTAACTGCTTTTCTCCCCACTTCCCCCACCACCCCAGCCTTCCTTCTGCCTCTTGGAAGGTATCCAGCTTGTTCCCATCTCAAGGCCTTTGGATCCACTGTCCCCTTTGTCTGAAGCATTCGTTCCCCAGCTCTGCATGTATCGTGGATTAAATAAATAAGTGGAGGTGGGGGAGGAGTGAATCGGATTAGGCAGAATTGCACTCATCCATTCAGTGTCATAGACACTCATCCATTTATTCCAACGAACAAACATAACTTAGTTCCTGCAATTTGCCATGTACTAGTTAGGAGTTGGGAAGCCAGATTTTTTTTTTTTTTTAAAAAAAACCTTCTCTCTATAGGAAATAGAAGGGAAAATGGCTTCTGTTGCTGTTTTCTGCTTTCCCAAATTTTAGGAAGACTAAATTTATCTATAGCTAAGTCATTGCCATGATTTTATGTTATCAGTATATTGGAAACAAACAAACAAACAAACAAACAAACAAACAAAACAAACTAAAAACGAAACAAAAACTAGGGCTCCTAAGCAGAATATAAAAAGTTAATGATGTTAGGAGTCTCAGCCTGGGTTGGAAACAGAAAACAGAAACTCCAGTCCAATCAACGGGATGCAAGAGATCAGCGGAACAGGTTCCTCCTGGGCAGGGGCCATATCTTATTAAGTTTTGTATCCTCAGTGCCAGCTCTGTGGTAGGAATTCAGCAAATTCCTGCTAAATTGAAATCATCACTTACAATAAGTCCTTAATAAGACTGTGAATTCCTTGAAGGCAGGGTCCCTGATGGTAAGTCTCTGCATCCTTGAAGCCTCCTATGTACCCAGAGTCTCCATAATTGTTTCTGTGCATTGTGCCTAAAACCTCAAGTCTTAAACGTATCAGGCACGTGACATAATGTGTGAAGCAAGCCAGGTGTGAGACATCAGTGATGGAGATTGGGAGACTGGGGACATGGGGCCCCATCTATTGGGGCCTAGCGTTGCCAGATCTTCTGATCTTTTTGTTTCTTTCAAAAGATCCAATTTAGATTTTTACAGGAATATTGGCAATTATTTCAGAAGTGTTTGAAAGCACTTTGCAAACGAACACATGGGCAGGCCACTTTGGGCTCAATGGGTGGTCAGATTGTGATTTTGGTGTTAAGCAAAGGGGAAAGGAGTCCACCCTTGTTAAGCATCTATCCATGTAGCAAGTGTTGCACTAGGACCTTGCTGTACGTATCTCCTGGTGCCTCCCGGCCTCCCTGAGGAATGCATATCGTTAGCTCCATTCACAGCAGAGAACATAGGGCACAGAAGGGTTAAGTGATGCGCTCAAGGTCACTCAAGCAGTAAGTTGGCTTGGCAGGGGCTGAAAATCAAAGCTACTGATCTTTCCAATATATTGGGCTACCTTCTAATTATGGACACCAGGCTAATTCTTAAACAGAAACAGAGAAAAAAAAATCTCTTTCTAAGAGGCCCAGCAAATGGGCCTGAATTTTAGGATGGGGTCATATTTTAAACTTGAACAGAAGCACCGCTTGGGCAATGGTGGCCAAAGAAGAACTTGTTCTTACATATGTCAAGGTTTTGTTGTACTTTCTTCAAGCGGGTAAAAACCAAAACTGCTTTTCAGTGCGAAAGTTGTATGTATGAAAAAGGTCTGAGATGCATTTGGCAGTTGGCTCTTTCTCTCTCTGGTTTGCAAAGTTCATTTTGCAGACATGTGCTTTTGCTTAGAAATGCGCAGAGCTGGATAAATCACTGCATTGGCGTCCCCGGAGCCAGCTCCATTAATTTTCTTGGCATGATCTCACCACTTAAGTCAACATGACTTAAGAGTTTATATAACATTTTATTAGGCTTTAATTCCATATTTTTCCTGAATTTCAATGTTCATCTGTTGGGTAGAAAATAAATGCTACTCGAGCCTAAAAGATGAATGTTTTTGAACCCTAATTTATTATTAATTAATTCATTTAGCTAATTCTAATTTTAAGTAGGCAGGAGAGAGAGTTATGAACACTTCTGGAGGAAAAAAATCATATGTATATTATATGTAATATAAATATACAGAGACACATACATGTATATAGCAAACTACAATACAATCAGCCTTCTGAGAAAAGTAAGCAGACAGAAGTTTAATGTTTAATATAGAAAAATAGAATCATTTTACTGTGACTCTGAGTCATGTGACTCTGGTGATGATATTCAACTACTTTGTCTCCTAAGTCCTGACCTCTTGCTTTGTAATCCTTACCAGACTTTAACTAACCATGTAGCCCATTTAAAGAAAAAAAAAAAAAAGGAACTAATATTATCAGAGCTCAACTAATTGGAAATCTACTGTATGGACAAAATCGTTAGACCAGTGGATCTCGGCAAAAAATGATTTTGCTCCCCAGGGGACAATTAGCAGTGTCTGAAGGCATCTTTGGTTGTCATGATTTGGGGAAGTTGCTACTGGCATCTAGTAGGTAGATGCAAACTACAAAACAGAAAAGTGTGACAGGAGAGTTCGCCCTGAAGATAAAGAGATTATGCAGCCATTTTTCATCTCAGAGGGAAAAGAAGGTACATATTTTCCCAGTTTCTCTGGTGCAGAAATTTTATCTGGCAGCTGGATATTGGCGATGCTCCCACCATTGTAGAGAAGGCATGAAATTCAGGAAGGCTGAGCACAAGACCCAGATTTTGCACAGACCACTGAGTGGTCTTAGGCAAGGTCTTTAAGCTCAACGTCTTGACTTATAAATGGGGCTGAGGATAACGATACCTGCCCATTGATCTCACAAGACATTGAGAAAATTAAATGAGATCATGCCTGTCAGGCCTTATCAGATGTCGCTACCACTACCATCGTTATCATCGTCATTCAGGAGAATCACAAATATCCATGTTAAAGTAACACAGTATCCTTTCTCATTCATTCTTTTTTTTTTCTTTCATTAATTTATTCAGCAAGCATTTGCTGTGCGTCCTGCTAGGTTTAGGGGTTACAAATATGAGCAAGACATCGATACCTTATTCCCTTCGTGTGTCAATTCCTACTTTCCATTGTTTTCTTTTTTGGGGGGAGATAATTAGGTTTATTTATTTATATTTAGTGGAGGTACTGGGGATTGAACCCAGGACCCGGTGCTTGCTAAGCATGCGCTCTACCGTTGGAGCTATACCCTGCCCCCCACCACTGTCTTCTCATAATTGCTGTGCCGAATAAGAAAAACGAATATGGGTGTGGACGATGTAGACAAGTCCTGGATTCCTCATCCCGTAGTCCCTTTCATAACCAGTGACCCTCAGAGAAGGACACAGGTGAGACTAGGAATGGCTGGACGTGTATTGGGCTGAGTTAGGAAACAGGCTGCATAAATTATTTGCAGATCCACTCACAGGCTCACTCTTTTTTCCAGAAGCACCAGGAAGACAGCCATTGTCCTACACAGGATTGTGGAGAATACTTCCACGTGAGAGCAGAGCTTCCGGCCACACTCATTTAATCCTTGTGAGGATCTGTGGCTTGACTTCTGAATTTAAAGACTGTTTACCCACATCCTTTCCAACCTTCCTTCCAACACCCAGGAAGAATGACTCTGCTCGACCTCCGACACTCACGGTCCCCGTGACAGTGCTTTGACCATGACTCCTCATGCTGTACATGGTGCAGGTTTGTGCATGTACAGTTGCATATTGAATGTATCTGTCCCCACTGCTACACAGTGAACCAAGGAACAGAAGAAAAGAAGTAGACAGTTCTGGACAAACAGCCTCCTTGTGCCAAGTACATCACCATGTCGATGGTTTTCAACTTCAGAAATGCATCAGAACCTTTTTGAAAGCTTTACAGAAATTTGGAGGCTGCAAAGCACAGTGGTCAGGAAATGGACTGGAGTCAAATGCCAGCTTCCACTTACCTGTCCATAGGGTTGTTGTGAATATTAAACGAGGTAATTTATGCAAACTAGAACAGTGTGTGTGGCCCAGTAAGTGTTTGCTGTGGCCACTATTACTAGCGCTGCCACTATTTTTATTGTTAGCATCATCATCATTACCATCACAAGAGGCCCTGGGCCCCAGCCCAGTAGCATTCCATCTGTTTCAAGGAATGAGGGCCCAAGCATCAGTGTTTATTTCAAAAGCTCTGCAAGTTTGAAAATCATTGACTTAGCACGCAGTTGGCTCTCCAGTAACAGAAGAATAAATGAAGGATTGAATGAAATGAAGACCACATGTCACAGATAGAAAGTGAGTCAAGAAAGAATGAGACAGGGAGATCCCTTGGCAGTAAGAAGGCTGACCCTGAAGGACATTGGCAGAAGGGCTCACGGAAGCTTCTTCTCTGGGACCTTTAATTAATGGGGCAGGTAACGTTCATTCTTGGAAAGTTTCCACGCGGATTCTAGCCTGGAGCCAAAGGAAGCCTTTGATGAACTCTTGGTCCCCTTCCAGCCTTTCAATTATTTATTTCTCCTTTCTAGAAGACAGAGGTAGAAGAGAAGGTAACTGACTGTGAGAAAACTCTGGATTCATTCTAGGCACATTCTATTTGTAAATATCTTTCTGTTTCCATGTCACCCAGGAAGAGTTTGGTTGACACCCCACTCAGGCCATGCCTCACCGCTGTGCCCATCCATTCAGTAAGCACATTGACTCTGAACATTCATCACATCCCACCTCGTCCTGGGAGTTAGATTCTTATTGATCTTTGCCCCAAATCCAGCGCAGAAAATGCTCAACAATCGTTTATCAAACGATGAAAATAACCCAAACAACACTCAATGTGGATGGCAGCTCAGTAGTAAGCACTGGCCATAAACTGCTGACCTCCCTGCCCTCCCATTCCTGATGTTTATGAGCCCACCTCCATCTTCCCGCACACAGTGCCTCGCATCAATTAACATGTGGTGAAAATACCGCATCCAATCATAACAAGCAGTGAGGGATAGTTCAAAAGTATACTTCATGTTACAGAGTTTTATTTTCCTTGAATAAGAGGATGATTTGGAACATTATAATAACAAACAGAAAAGAGGGCCCCTCCTGCCAAGATCCGCTACTGACTTGCTGGACCCTGGAAGAGAAACTGAACTACTCTGAGCATTTGTTTCCTAGAGTCAAAGGATAAAGAAAAGGAAGATTTTCTTCCAGGGAGCCTAAAGCACTTCCTTTTGTATGCTTTCCTTGGTTCTCACAGTTTCCCTTAAAAGCCTGAGTGATTCTTGCCAAGGAACAGGCATGCTAAATGGTTTGCTGTAAAGTGAATTCCAAGTCAAAATGAAAGTCAGAGGGAGAAGCACTCTCCTGACTTTGCTGATTGGCTGGTAAATGTTGAACAGTCACCTCTCTGGAAACAAGCAAGCCCTGATTTGCAGTGCTCACCAATTCCTGGGGTGTAAACACTCCCACTGTGGCAGGTTTCAAGGTACGAGCCAGATGTACCTCAGAACAGAGTTGGGAAGAGAGGCTTACAGAGGACTGTGGTGGACTGTTGACGACTGGCCCCAGCACAAGCCAGCACCTCATCATCCTCATAGACGTCAGAGGGCGGAGGCTCCCACCTCTTCCATACCACCTTCAGGACATGCACAAGTCCAGTTCTTGAAGCTGTTATATTTCAAAGCACAGTGCATCTTCCATGAAGCTCCCTGAAGGCAACGTGGCAGCCTCGTGTCTCCGGCTGGCACAGTGGAGCATCAATAACCAGCGGCTTCCAAGGAATATACAGATAAATTTGTAACTTGAGATGCTTTAAAATGACACTTGTCATGCCAGAAAAAATATGTTCTCACTATCATGCCTGCTCAGATAAGTTTGGAGGTACCTGATTTTGTCTAGATATACGATCTAAACCTCCCAGACTGTCGGGCTGGCAAGAGTCAATTCTCAGGCAGTTCCAAGGAGTAAATCTTTCCTTAAGGTCTACACAATTTCCCTGAGTCGCAGAGTGGCAGTTATCCCCCTGGGAAAGCCGGTCTAAGCAGTGACCACCATATTAACACAGATCAATATGAGTTATTAACAATTTCTTCCCCGCTTCCTGGGAAGACATGTTGGGGTTGGAGGGGCAAAGTGGGTTTAAGTTTAGATAAAGCAAGAAAAAAAATGAGAATTGGAAAAGATGTGGAACATAACATTGGGGCAAGGGCAGGACAGCGGTGGGGCATTTGGGACATTTGAAGGAGTCAGGAACATGCAAATGAAGGGCCGGCTGGGAACAAAGACCTGGCTGATCTGAACTAGAAACGAGTTCGTAAGTTCTTGAGTTTCCATTTCATCTGTTACCAATGAGTTTTTTTTTTTTAATCAAGAAAGACCACCCAATATCTCATCACCTTCAGAGAAGAGATTTTTAAAAATCCCTGTTACTCACATTTGCATTCCCGTGGTGAAAGTCCTGTCTGCGAGGCATATAACAGTGGCCCATATTCAAATCTCTCATACCCTTTCCCCACCCTGCCAGGGCCTGCGTAATAATCGATGTTGCCCAGAGGCACACGTGTACTCTCTGCATGATTCCAGAGACTCCAGACTGGCTTCTCCGCAGAGATTCCCCATCCACTGCGCTAGGCACCCCGCCTTGTTTTCAGTAGTGAAAGTTCAAACAGTGGGAACGCCTTCGCGAAAAGAACGCGCTAAGATAATCCACATAACTGGACTAGGCGCTTCCTTTCCTGCCGTGACGACAGGCAAGGCACACACAGCCGTATGCCTGGGAGAGGCAGGAGGCTGCGGTGTGCAGACGGACGGAGCGAGCAGAATGAGATCACAAAGGGACCAGGAGTGTGGGCGCAGAGCGCTGGTGAAGGGATTTCTGGGGGAGCTCCATCCTTGCCCCAGCATGTGGGCCACTTCCACCTCCGACACCCGGCCAGTGGGTGCTTCAGGGATGTGGAGATTTTTGAAGTCTATTTCTGGCAGATGGAAGGTGTAGAGGTCTGGAGGCTGGCCCGGATTCAGAAAGTTGGAGAGGATGGGGTATCTGAGTGTGAGCTCTGAGAAGGGGCTGAGGGGGCTGAATGCCTGCTGGGGGGCCAGCTGGGAGAGGACTGCTCGGCTGGCCTGAGCCTGCACCCTAGAGGCCGTGAGGACAAGTGCCATGTGCATGTCCTGGGAGCCAGATAAGCCAAGGGAGAGGGAGGGCAGGCCCAATAAAGTTGTTCAGCAGGTGTTGGCTGAAAGCCAGGGCTTAGGACCAGACGCATCAACCTGGGCCAGGGAACTGCAGGAGGGAGGGGACCATGAGGGAACACATCTCCTTTCCTATTGGTTGGCCTCAGCCTATCCAGGGTCTCCCTTTTGAATATTTGCCATGCCTGGAACATGAAACCCTCCCTCCAGCCAAATGTGAACCATCCTAGCACAACCCCTCACCCACCTTAGACCCTGAAAGACAGTAAACCAGAGGCTGCAGGTGAGGGAAGGACGAAGGTGAGAAGAAAAGCAAGAAGAAGAGAAATGCTTTCCTTTCCCCCTGCATCTTTCAGTTTGAACCAAGTCTGAGCTGCACAGGAGAGAAGACCTATCAGAGCCCAAGTTTTGGCTGAGACTCAGCGTTTGATATGCCAGTAGCTAAATTGAGACCATGTTTGAAGCTCAAAGTAGCTGGATTGTACCTAAGAAGGAGCAGAAAAGATGTGGCTAGCATCCCCCAGGGATGGAGGGAGAAAATCCCCTGTAGTGGGTTGAATAGTAGTCCCCCCAAAAGATATGTCCACCTGGAATCTAGAAAAGTGAACTTTTATGGACAAAGGGGTGGGAGGGTTGTAGCGGCACTCAAGGTAAGGACATGAGATCATTGTGGAGTAGAGTGGGTCGTAAAGCCAATAAGTCCTTTAAAGAGATGAGAAGGGAAAACAGACAGAGACACAGGGAAGGGGTCCAGGTGAAGACAGAGGCAGAAATAGGAGGGCTGTGTCTACAAACCCAGGATTGCTGGAAGTCACTGGAGCTGGGAGAGAGGCAGGGAACAGAGCCTTAGCCCTGCAGACACCTGAATTTTGACTCCTGGCCTCCCTCCAGAATTGTGAGAGAGTAAATTTCCATTGTTTTAAGCAACCGGGTTGGCAACACCTCGGTGTAGCATCCACAAGAAACACACACAACTCGAAGTAAGTTTGAAGAGATGATGAGGAAACAAAATAAGGTGGTGTGTTTTCATAATCCACACGGCAAGCTCGAGCCAGGGGTCTTTACTTCCCTCCTCTGGCTCACCTGAGGCCATAATTAAAAGAGAAAGCCCCACCGCCCAGTTGTGGCACCAGAATGCTGCCCAAGGCGGGATCAGAAGACCCGGGGCATCGCTGAGAAGGAAAGAAGGCCTCACATGCCTGGAGATGTCTCCCCAACCCCGCCCCGGCTGGCTGCAGCCTCAGGAGGGCTCCCCTCCTCCCTCACGCTCGAGGAGAAACCACGCCTCAGCGGCTGCAGCTCAAACCCACACAGATGAAGGCGGCTTCCTGCCCTCAGAGCGAGTCACTTCTCCGCTGCTTCTCTGGGTGGGTCCTGCTTCACTGCTATCTGCTACCGTGGAAATGTCTGCCCACGCTTGGGTTTCTGCTCGCTGGGGCTTTACCCCAGTTCCCTATCGTTAGGGGGCAGTTTTATGGAGACAGATTCTCGGAGAGAAAATCCACAGTATTTTGCAAAAGCTAAGACATGGAAAGACCCAGGGAGGGAGGGGTTTCAAAGAGCAGCAAATTGTACACGTGCTGGTCCAAAAGACACTCTGCCATCCCGCCCCCTTGACTCAGCTTTGACAGGACAGGTTGCAGCTGTTTTTTCACAGAGCCTCACTGTGTTTTTAAAAATGGCAGGGAAAGGCAAAGAAAAGGACCTTGTTCCATCCACATGGGTTGGCTTGGGGTTTTCCCTTTGATGGGGGAGGGGGTCTGGAGGGGTGGACATGCGCACAAGCTGGTTAGTGAGAGCCCTGACTGATGGGTTTACCTTTAGATTAAGAGCATTACTCCAGGGTATCTGGGAATGTCAGAGATGACTCAGTCCCATTTTAATTTTGTTAGTAGAGGAGTAAAGTGAAGCATAGAGCGGGTGAGTGATTTGCCAAATGACACACAGAGACAGGGAGTGACAGGACTTGTGTCACAGCCCAGAACTCTTCCATCTCTAGGCCTGGTCCTAATGTTCTCAGGGTGACTTCGTCTAGTATCTGACAGAGCTAAGAAGGCATTTCTGTCCCATCAGGGTGGCTCCCCACTGTTGCTGACCAGCGGGAGGGAAGTGTTTCCCGAGCCCTTGCAGTGCGTGAGCCCAGGGCTGCAAGCTTTACCTGGATGTTTCTGCTCTGTGCTTTTTTTTTGTCTGCTCTGTGCTCTTGAAAAACCCACAAGGCAACATGCGGGCATCATTCTCATTTTAGGACTGAGGGCCCTGGGGTCTGGAGAGGAGGAACAGTTTGGCTTGGGATCTCCCAATTCCCCATTTGGTGTCCTTTCTGTGGCACCTGACACTTCTGCCCCATGATGAGGAGGAGGGGGCAGTGGCAGAGTTCTTGTCAATACTGGTGTAATAACTCTGCCTCTGTGTCCTGATCTGAGGTCAGTAAACTTTGGCCTGAGGTCCGTCTCATTATAATGGCCCTTCACTTGTTCTTATAAATAAAGTTTTATTGGAACATAGCCATGCACATTCATTTGAGTGTCTTCTGTACTTGCTTATTTGTTACCATGCCAGACTTGAGTGGGTGTGACAGAGACCTAATGGTCTGCAAAGCCTAAAATATTTTCTGTGTGATTCTTTACAGAAAATTTATGCCACCCTTTGCTCTACATCATAGATGAAGAAGCTGAATGGAACCTAGCCCGAGATCTGCTCTGCGGCCACCACTGGAAACCTTTGCCAAGTGGTCCGTGATCACCACTCCTTATAGTCAGTGCTTGTCCAGAGCCAGGATGCAAAGAATTACTGATATAAACCAGTCCGAGCCAAATGGCAGCACTGTTAGTCCGTTCAGTAGTTCATTCTCCACTAACATAAGCCAAATGACCCTGAACGGCATTTCCAAATGTCTATCACCTCCTTTACTTTGGAAGACATCTCTTTACTTATTTCTGCAAATCTCTTATTTCAGAGGCTGACTGCCACACGTCTTCACCCAACAAGTAGGAAGCCCCCTCTGCTGTGCTCTCTGCTGGGCACCCTCCAGGGTAGTTAAGGTGAGGTCACAGCGCAGTGGCCTCACTGGGATCTGGGAAGCAGCCACAATCACTTGCTAATAACAGTAGTTCACATCCTGAAGCTTAGGGCTAACTGACTATTAAATAAAAAACCAGAACCAATTCCTGTTTTCAGTAAACCGTGGAAACCTGCCCTGGGGCGTGGAAACAGTTAAAGATGGCAGACCCTGATTGAATCAAGCCTGCCTCGGTTTAAATCCCAGTTTCACGGCTTTTTACCTGCAAAGTTTGGGGCAAATCACCCTGAGCCACGATGTCCTCATCTGTAAAATGGGGGTACTAATAGTACTTATCTGGAAAAAAGATTTTTTGTGGAGCTTAAATTCTTTAAAAAATGTGTCACTCAGTAGGAGGATGCTTGACAGGTAGACTATGTGCAGACTAGCTATTGTCACTTACTGAGCGTCTAAAATATGCAGGAGTCTTCTAAGAGCTTTGCATGGGTCATCTTGAACCTGTAACCCTGAAGCTGTCACCTGATTTATGGTAGCCTCCTTTCGAGAAAGGAGGAATTAGTCACATCTGGTGTTTGGGAAAGGGTGGAGAACCCACAGCTTGTGTTATCTGTGATATTCAGAAATAGATCTTTGACTGGGTGATATCATTGCTCAAGTGGTGGGAAAGCAACTTTTTAAAGTAGCACACGTAGAACTAAGAGCTTAGAATTTGAACTCCATTTTCTTAACTTCTTCTGAAACATTTAGAGGAGGGCTTATTAAAATCATAGATCTATCCCTGAGAGTAGGTCAACTGGACGAGCATCATCTGTCAAGTGTACCTTGGAAGAAAAAAGTCTGGCAAATCTCTATTCTTACGTAGAATCACATTTCCCTTTCAGTCTGTCATGAGTTTCCTCCTCTGTACAGAGCCAGGCTCCCAGGTTCGTTGTGAGAGAGAAACGAGCTACTTCGCGGAAAACCTGCTACATGCAGCAGGATGGACCCACTGTCACCACCAGAACCCTCAGCTCACCTGCCACTGTCCCATCAAGTCTGGGCTCCCTCGGCAGCCAGAACCCAAGCACCCGCTGGTGCAGGCCTCAGCCAGTGCCCCAGAGAAGGAAACAAACCTACAATTAGAACCTTGGGCTGAAGGTGTGCAAACGGATGAGCATTCCATGCCGACACTCTCTGGGAGCTCGAATGGCTAGAATCCCATACTCTTCATCGTCAGAAGGGCCTGGTGGGTGAATCACGGAGCCACGCCCCTCCCCAGTGGCATGTGGGGTCCACGCCACTGGGAACTGTGCGAGAGCTCAGGGGACACAGCGCACACAAAGATGCTACCATGTCCCATAAGCCGTCCGCATGAAGCTCCTCCACAAGCAGTTGGGTGACTGGGATGCCATTAGGGTGCACAGGCCAGGTTCAAGCAGTAGTAGTCGCTTTCCGCACAGGATGAAAGCGGTCGGCGGCCGGCTTGCTGCTGTTTTAATGAGTCAACATTCTCATCATTTCAGCAGGAAAATGCTGCCTGGTGTGCAGTGGGATGCCATTTCCAGAGCTGCCTTCTGCTCCTTGGCCGGGTACATGGAGGAGAACAAGACTCCAGTGGCAGTGACAACAGCAGCAGTCATGACCATTTACTGAGCACTTTTACCAGGTGCCTTAAAGGTGTTCTTCATTCGTGATTAGAGCAGCCCCCTGCAAGGAGGGTACCATTACCATGCCATTTTCACAGCTGAGAAAACCAAGGCTCAGAGATGTTAACCAACTGACTTGCAATCACACAGCCTGTGAGTGACAAACCCCAATTAGAAGCCAATTCCATTTGAGTTCAGAACCTGCAATCCTAACTGCTAAGTCTAAAGGATAAAGGTATCCCCCATCCCAACACTGTCTTGGGGCCACGTCAGAGCAAGAGAAGAACAAAATGGGAAGGAAGCCTGGGGAGCGCTGCTGAGAGTTCAGTGATGTCTGAGCGTTGGTGAGGCCCTGGGACTGCCCCCGGGCTCACTACCGGAGAGACAAGAGTTAACAGGATGGAAACTGTGCCCTTGTTTACGTGTGTTCTAGTTTCTTTTTTCAACTATACAGCTGGGAAGGGCTACAAGCTTTCCCACTCCTTATTAAAAACCGAAAATCTGTTTAGGCAGCAGCTACGGCACAAAGACAGATAGATCTATTATGGGTGAAAACGAGCCAAACTACAGGCCGGCCAGCATCAGCGGAGGCGGGGCTTGGCATCAGCCTGTCAACAGGGTGTTTAATTAGAGATTAAACACCCTGCGTCTCGCAGGGTCAGGAAAATAAGACACAATGGCGATTCTCATTCCCGACAGTAGCAGGGAGAGACTGTGTCCTTCAAGGGAAGAAAAGAACCAACCTTCTTTCCTTCTTTCCTTCCTTCCTCCCTTCCTTCCTTCCTTCCTTCCTTCCTTCCTTCCTTCCTTCCTTCCTTCCTTCCATCCTTCCCCCTTTCTCCCCCCACCCCCTTTTCTCAAGTCATCACTGAAAATTCTGGTTTGTGACCAAGGGGGTTGTGATTCTGAAGAAAGGTGGTAATTACCACAATTTTCCTTTTCAGGGAAAAAGGCATGAATCTGTTTCACAGTTGCTATCTTGGCTTAAAATCTATAAAGACCAAGTTTTTATCTGACGTGCTCTGCCTAATAGCACCAGTCCGACTTCTTACCTTTAGGGGTTTCTAGCTCCCCCAAGCATCGGCATGCATGTATTCTACTAAGAGATTGTGTTGAGGACACTTGTGGATACTGAATAAATAATTGCTGGGTGACTAGATGAATGTCAGAAGTAGGAGGACTTTAGAGTTCAGGTTATTCCTGCAGCCCCCATGTTGGATCTTGGAGCTGGGGTTGTGCGTTACTCTTAAAATAGGCAGCAAGAAGAAAAACTTGGGTCTTTCCGGAACATGCCCTCTCATCACACATGCCCTCTGTTTAAAAATAAATGTTAGCTAGCTCTGAAATGTGTTCCAATAGCTTTTTTGGAAGCATCAGGTGTTTGCAGGGAGGTTGGGGTTCCTTATGCTGCTGAATGTGCTATTTCTCTTTGCTGTTATTGTAATAAGTCAGTCCTGGCTTGGGTCACTTACTATATGGGAACATCTGGCCATGTCTGGACACACTTTGGGTTGCCATTAAGTGATGGGGTGTGAATGGCATCTAGCGGGTAGAGGCCAAGGATGCTGCCAAACATCCTGCAGTGCATGGGACCACCCCCTCCCTTCACCCTGCAGCACAGAACTGTCCAACCCAGAATGCCAACAGTGCCCAGATGAGAAACTGGGTTACACAACAAGAGGTTCTGGTTGAAAAGGAGTAGAACCACGAATATCAAAATGAGAACATTTCTTCCTCTTACGCATTTCTTCCCTACTTTGACAAGGCCCATTAAATTCCATTGAGTCTCTGTGCCCGGAGCGCAGAGAGAGCACATAGGAAAATTAGAGCAAAGATCAGTAACAGTAATAACAATAATGACTCACATTTGTATATTGTTTTACTGTTTACCAAGTGCGCTCCCATACATTAACTCAACCGTGGCTGTGCTGGGGAAGGAAGTTGGAAAGATTTCCCTAAGAATATTTCCCAATTTATGCATTTCCAGATTTAATGGTTTAAAACAAATTAGAAATAGATTAAACGAAGTACCTTTGGTCAAACAGAAAAGCAATTACGTGATAGGAAATTGTAATAATCCATCACAGGCACCTGCTTCTGAATCCCAGTGCTGGTTGTAGTGTCTGCTGGCATCTGCCTCGGATGCATGACACAAAGATCGCCCTTCATCTTTGAAACACCAAAGATAAGAGCCATTGCTGTGGAGGAAGTGATGGGAGAGGAGCCCCAGGTGTCCCCAGTGATATTTAGAAGCACCTCGCTTTTGGTTGAGTTCCCGTCTATTGAGTTGGACTGGGGCTTGGGAACATTCTCATATTATTTCTGGGGCATATTTTTGCAAGGTAGGGATTGTCACTCACTCTTATCTGATGGATAAGGAAACTGAGAAGTTGTACAACTGTCTCACACAGGTAAGCAACACAGGCACACAAGTAAGAACAACTGGTGAGCCAGGATTTGAACCCTGGTCTGTCCGCCCCCCACCCCCTCCTTTTCTGTAACAGATGATGACATCATTTGGAATCTGTAAATGCTTGGTCCCTGCTACACAGCAGATACTGAATCAGCATTTGTTATTGTCATTGAAAGCAGCTCTTTTGCCCCTTTCCTGTTTGTCCGTTTCTGTCCCCCTTTAACCTTAAGGGAAACCAATTATAGGAATGAAATCACTAAGCAATTGAAACTAGCTCCTGACTTATGCTCTCCTGAATGCACACCATGCCTTGTCTAGCCTGTTGATTCTTTTCCTAGATAAACAGAAGGAAGAAGGAAGAATGAAACAGCTAAAGAATGATTAGCCCACTACCCCAGCAGCCCCCCAGCAAGCCTACAGGTAGACCATGGGGCAAGATAACATCTGAAGGGGCAGCCAGTCTGCCTGCAACAGAGAATGAGGCAAAACCCAACCTTCTGCTTCAGTGATTCACTCAGATTCTTCCCCCCATTTTTCCTTTAAAATCTGTCATGACTGAGAATCTTTGGAGTTGGTCTCTGGACATGAGTCCACCTTCTCCCCAGATTGCTGGCTTGTCTAATTAAAGCACCTTTCCTTTCTATTGACACTTGCCTTTCAATGACTGGCTTTTGAGCAGTGAGCAGCCAAGCCTGAGTTTGGTAACATCTTTTTCCTGGAGAAAATTAATGAAGAAATAAAAATCTCATCTATTGACAGCACATATGCACACACGCACGTGTGTGCACACACACACACCCATCTTCTTGCTCTTTGTCAGTGGTAAAGGAGTCATATATGGCTTTTATTCTTATTCAGCACTATGATAGCAAAATATCTGAGTTATTAACTAGCAATCCAAAAATGAAGTCCTCATTTACTTTCATGCTTATGTATATGGAAGCTCCACAAACAATAGCATACTCAAATTACTAACTTGTGTCCACATTCTAAATTTTGTCACTTTTCTTCTTTGGATGTACTCATTAAAATTTTTTTAATTTTGAAATAATTGTAGGTTCACATGCTGTTGTAGGAAATGATACAGAGAAACCTTGAATACTCTTCCCTTGGCGTTCCCCAGTGGTACCATCTGGCAGAGCTCAAGCACAGTAACTATGACAACCAGGGACATGGTGTTGGTGTTGATATGCAGCCCCACCTTATCCAGAGTTCGCCACCCGGACACACATGCATATGTGTATGTCTAGCTTCATGCAATTTTATCACGTGCACTTTTTTATTCTGTGGTATGATAAGCACTCTGTGTAACTTCAGTAAAAGTCTAGGGTCCAAAACAGTGATGAGGCACATTTCTAATGCAGATAGAGTAGCTGAAGTGTTTCACTGAAGACCTTCTCTGTACCAGGCACTTCTAGAACATAAAATATATTAGACAGGAAGGGAAAAAAAACATGGCTCCTGCCATCCTGGCACCTGTGGTCTCGTGGGAGAGGCAGGAGTCTAGATAATTAAAGGACTCAGTGAGTGCAGAATGAAAGAAGCCTTTCAATCACAGTTGACCCTTGAACAACACGGGGGTTAGGGATGCCGACCCCCCAGTGCAGTCGAAAATCAGCCTGTAACTTGACAGATCGCCCTCTGTATATGCAATTCTGCATTGGTGGATTCAACCAATCTTGGATCGTGTAGTACTGTAGTATGTGTTTATTGAAAAAAAAAATCTGCCTTTAAGTGAACCCATGCAGTTCAATCTCGTGTTGTTCAAGGGTCAACTGTAGTTGCAAAAATAATCAAGATGAATAAAATGATATATTTTGGCAGTTACTCTATTGGCTTTGATCCCAAAGTCACTTAAACCCTTAACACCATATCTATCTTAACATATTAGTAATGCTCATGCAACAGATGTTTAACATTTAAAAATATTAGCTCTAATGATCTATCAAGATGGTGTCTGTGTATCTTTTCCCATTGCCACGATTTAATTCAATATGTTAAAACATAAAAATAAATCAATGCCAGACTTAATTTATTCATACATTGATTTCCCCATTTCTTTATTATAAGATTATTTAGAATTCCATAAAATACATATATCTGCCTGTGCTTGATTAAAGAAAGATGCTTGTCAGATGAGAAGGGACTATTTGGCATATTGACAGGTGCTCATTAAGCTTTTAGAAATAAGAAGAAGAACACTATTTCATACCCACATGAGCGCCTCAATTGAGAGAAGCCAGAGGAACGGTGCTTCATAACTGAGTAGCACCACATCCACATACAAGACACACTCAGTCTCCCACTGAGGGGAAGGGTGTGCTTAACCGGGTGTATGTTTGTGTGTTAAATAGCCCTATCTACAAATGAATCTAAAGGCATTTTTCCCATTGTTGCTAAATCTAGCCCACTCTTTCCTGGAGTGTGTCCCTTACTCAGCCTCTGAGAACCATGTGAAAATCCTGGCAGGGGGATAAGACAGGACTGTGGAGTATTTTGTCTTTTCTTGACTCCATACCCGTATTGCTAGAGCATGGGGAGCGAATTCAGTTGTGTTTCCCCTGGGAAGGTATTGAAGTGCAGGAAGGCAAAGCCTCTAGCCCAGGGGCATGGTGCCCAATGGGGACCTAGCCCAGATCAGAGCCGGCGCCGCCGCGTCCCTGTGGTGTACAAGGCACCGTCGCAGGTGCTGTGGGGGACTTCACGGAAGAGGAAACTCTATCAACCAGTGAGCGTTCTTCACCACCTGCAACCTACAGGGCACAGTGCTAAGTTCCAGAGGTACAAACAGCTCCAAGAAATCATCTCTACCTTTGAGAAGTATGCAGTCTAAATAAGAAGCCAGGAATTAGAAGCATTTCAAGAGTGATGTAAGAATGATCTAATGCCTGATTTTATAACAGCATAAGATCTAAGCTGTAAACACTGCAAGGAAAAGACAAAGAGAGGAAGGGCCTGAGAGCCAAATTAAGAAGGGGTTCCTGGATATGGTGGAGTGTGCATTTAGTGTTGAAGGTGGCAGGGGAGCCAGGTGTCAGATGGAGAGGCCAGAACAGGAATCTGCCTTTGGTCTTCGAATCAGATCAGCTATAATTTGTTTCTTGGCCACTCACTTATTAGCAGTGAGCGAGAAAGTTTCTTAACGTCTGGGAGACTCAGTTTCATCTGGGAACGGGGACAGGATATTCCGCATGTGATGGGTTTGTGCTGAGGTCTGCACATGTTAATACCTGTGACACACTCACGTCTTCAGTAAGCTCTGGAGGAAGGCAACTGCTGGGATGTGGGGGCTGAGGAAGAGGAGAGGAACAGGACGCATGAGTAACAGAAGGATGGGCAGTGGTCAGGGGGGACCAGACGTGGGGCTATGGAATTGAACTTCTTTCCCACGCTGCGAAGGGTCTCCTGAGCTCAGCCAACCAAATCGAAACAAGTAAGTGCATGTTCACAAAACATGGCAGCAAATTAAAAATGATTCACAGCAAACAAAACAGAATGGAGAAAAGGACTAACGTGTAGGGGTAAGAACTGCAAAGGTTAAGTGGAAGGAGGGATGCCTGGATGGGGCAGGAAAGGTGACCAAACCTGAGTGGTACTCGCTGGGGAGAGAACAGGATTGCAATTCACATCCCCAAATTCAGAGCATCCACTTAGCAGCCTGGCATGCTGGTCCCTAGTAGACAAGACCTTCCCTGGGAGAAGGTCTGAGTTTACTAATCTGAGGTTCTGGTTGACTCCATGTAGCTCCAGCACATGTTTTGGTTTTAGATCAAAGATCCCGTTCCGTGTAATTAGAGTGCACACATAGTTTATTCTCCAGACTTGACAGGCTTTTGTTCTAATGCTCAACCATACGGGATGCCAGGAAAATGGAGAGAAACTGGAACTGTCCAGCCAAACCAGAACATGTGCTCGGATTTCATACAACCTGTGTAAATAATTTAATAAATCATATTAAATTTCACTTTATTATTCTATTAGAGAAACACTGGGAAATGGCTGGATATATTTTCACCAGGTTTGGTTGGTATATTTGGGACTGTGTGAATAAGAATATGGGTCTTTGCAACATTTACAGAGAGGGGACTGAGAAATGCCTCAGAGGTAAAGCCAGGCATTCCCCACAGCATCTGAAACAATTATGAGGGGTCCTGGGAACTTCCACACGGGAGAGATGGGCCATTGTATTCGGACCAGCAGTGGACAGAGAAAGCAAACAGCGATTTCAGAGCTCAGCCCCAAATCAGAAGTCCCAGGCAGGATGGTCAAGCTGGCCAAACAATGACACAGGAAGTCGGGGGAGCCCTTCCCGAGTCTAGAGATTCTATAGCTCAGTGGGGTGTACTTAAAGATGAACCGCTGTGCCATTTGGCTCCTCCACAGGAACACAGTAAAGGTCAGCTCAGGAGTTAACATTTGTTGAGCAATTATTTTGTGCCAGGCCTGCTGGCAAATTCTTTTCTTTTGTAACAGCTGTACTGAAATAGAGTTGACAAACAACAAACTGAACATATTATTGATTTGAGGGTATTCTTATTCCCATTTGGTCATCAGGTGTCCAATTTATAGGTGTCTCAAATATATGGTGTGTGTGGAGTGTCATTTGGGCACTGGTGGGGTCTCAGGGGCCTGGGGGGCACCCTGCCCTGGGTAGCAGGTTTCCAAGTGGAGGAAATTTCACTAGAGTAACACCCTGGGTCCCTCTTGGACCCCCTTCTCACTCTGACTCAGGAAATGTGGAATGAGCCTTTCGGTAAATTCTGGAGGAGATGCTGAGAAAATCCTGCTTGGCCTCAACCTCTCTTCTGTGGAGTAGGACTGCAGAAAGGGCCCATTCTCAGCTCCCCGGCGCAGTACACATTTTGGGGCAGGAAGGGAGACGGATGCGAGGATTAGGGAATGTTGGTGCTGCCCACGTGGGATGGTGAGCATGTCTTCTCTGGGGTCCCACAAAGGAAAGCCCATGTGATTCATGGGCCTCAAGTCCCATTTTCTAATCTAGCCTTTATCTTTGTAAAGGTGATTTTTGATTTCCACCTGCTTGAGTTCGCTTTTTATTTTCAAACAAGTGTGGGGAGTAAGTGTGTTGTTTATTAGGCTTTCCCAAATCTCAGTGGTAGGAAATCTAAGGGACAGAAATACAAAACAGTCTCTAGCTTCATCAGCAGGTTGTGGAGGTAAAACACACACACACACACACTCACACACACACACATACACACATGCATGTATACACACAACACATACACCATATACACATATATACACACATATACACACAACACACACACATGTGCATATATACACACAACATATACACACACATTTACACACATACTATACACATATGCATATATACCCACAACACATAAATACACACATATATACACACACATATACACATACACACATATGTACACACACATACTCATACATGCAAATTAAGAAAATTGAAAAGATATGAAATAAAACTTTTCACCTTTTCAATGCCTTGTAGTAATGTAAAAGGTACTAAGGTAATTTTTTTTTTAACCTCCAATTTTCTCCTCTTTCATTCATATGGTCAAGAACTTTAAAACAAAGTGAAAAGTGAAATAATTTTAGTGGAGTGACTGTGGATGAATGATCCTTTTAACTGTTGACATTATGACATTGTGTAGTAAAGAAAGGGAATAACACAGAGAGGGAGGGAAGGAAGGAAGGAAGGAGGAGGGAGGGGAACTTCTAGACTGAGAGACAATTGCTAACGTCCAGCATTGGCTCTGGCCGGGCCCTCATCTTCTGCCTTTATTAACGCATTTAGTCCTTACAGCACTACAGGTCCATACTACTGCTTTTCACATCCATTTCAACAGTGAGGCAAGGTGAACAGAAGTTGTGACTGGTTTGTGATCACAGGACCTGCCAGGAGCAGGATGTGAACATCCCTGGGCTGCCTCCAGCCATGTGGTCCTAACCTCTCCACTCTGCGGCCTCTGAGAGTGGGTGGTCAGGGAAGGAAATGGGAGATGGAGGAGGGGCATGAGAATGTTCCAGAAGGAGGAGCTGACGCAAATGAAGGGCCAGAGGTGGGGCAGCCAAAGAACCTTCCCTGGGACGCCCGCCAACCAGCCTGCCCAGAGTGGAAGTTCTGTGCAGGGACAGAGGATACAGACCATCCCTTTTCTACTTGGAATGTCTTTTTCTTTCTTGTCCCTTTTCCTCAATCAAAGCTAATTTTAACTTTCATCTTCCTCTAGGCTTGGTGAAAGGGAAGCAGGGAAACATGCTCCTGGCTTCTTTTTTTTGACCAACTGCACTTAAAAGTCATCTCTGGGAGTGAATACTATTACTTGCCTTCTTAAAACGTTACTGTGTAAGCAATTAAAATAATCATGATTTACAGGATCCGTACAACATTCAGGGAATTGCACCCAGGATGTATCTCATGTGCTGCATACAAAGATCACCTGGGGAAGCACCGTCTCTAGTTTAAAGGTAGGAAACAAGGCTCAGAAAGGCTACGTAGCATGCCCCGTGCCACACAGCAAGTAAGCTTAGAAGCGTGGATTTGAATCCTGGTCTCTCCTTCTCCAAAGCCATGCTGTTGAACACTTAACCTTTCTCCACTTTTTCAACAAGTGGCAGAAGATACAGAATTGCACATGAAAACAAACACAAGACAAAACAAGTGAAAACAAAAACAAAGACCCTCATATAATCCAACAGGTCTGCAATCTCCTGTCTTACTCGTCAATGGTCCCTGACTATTACACAACCAACAAAGAGCAGAAACATCCTCACACAATTCAACTAAATGGTAAACTTGGGAACTTACCATTAAGATGAAAAGTCACAAGAACACAGAACTTGGGTGAGCAGAATTCTCAGATGCTGGCCCCTGGTTATTCGATATAATCCTAATCTAGGTGCTGCTGCAAAGAAATTTTGCAGATAAAAGGATGAAGTTTCCAATTAATCAGCCTAAGATATGGAGAATGTCCAGGTGGGCTTGACCCAATCACATGAGCCCTTTAGAAGCAGAAAATCTTCTCTGGCTGCTCATGGGAGAGGGAGAAGCTGAGAGCTGTTCTTGGCCAGCAGTGAGCAAGAAAACGGAGATCTTAGTCCTCAAACTACAAGAAACCGAATTCTTCTAACAACGTGAAAGAGCTTGGAGCCCAACCCAGCTGATACCTTGACTCAGGCCTCGTGCAACCCTAAGCTGAGCCCATCTGGATGTCTGACTCATGAAACCAAGACACGATCTGTGAGTGTTATATTAACCCGTTGTTTGTTGTAATTTGTTACACAGCAACAAAAACAAATATTAAAAATTTCACTGTAATAATGTGAATTATTGAAATGGACTCTACTCTTCATCTTAATAAAAGGCATACATCCCAGATCTGGAGACTTGAGAACTGGGGAAATTTATTCTACTTTTAGTGGAAATAAGGTTCATGATCCAGAGACAGTAGACAGATGCCTATTTATAAATGAAGATTTACAGTCATATGCAGACTGACTGGTTTTCCAAGCCAGCATGTTATCTTTTAAAAAAAGTTTCAATGTCATTTTGAACATTGCTCATCAACATGTTTATTTTATAGAGAAGGAGAGAAGACAAATGTGTAAGATAGTTGATGGGATTTTAGTCTAAAATAGGTAAAAATTGTATGTTCTCACATTGTAATGTTTTTAATCTCTCAGGGAAAAGGAAAAGCCTTAGAAATAAATCAAAAAGTTAACTAGACAAATGAAAAATCCCAGTTGAGGTTCTGCCAGCCCTGAAAAGCAGGCTATTTCATTTCTCTGAGGATGGGAATAAGAGATGGGGAACTGAGTACAACAATGTCTGCAGAAATAAGAGGGGAAGGACGGAGCTCTGCCAGCTGGCTCCTTCTTCACTGACCAATCGAAGCTCTGCCTCCTCACTGACCACTGAGCCTCATCCCAAGATGGCAGGTGCTCAGGACAACCCGTGTCATTTTGTAAATCACTTAGAATAATGATGACTATTAGTAGTTATTCAATAAGTGTGCATTCTTGCCCCTCCAAACTACCCACCAGTGAACCAACTGGAGGTGCTACTTCCCCACTCCTGATGTTTCTTTCCTGCCACAGCAACTCAATGAAACCCTTGGGCATGCTCAGTTTACCTCCTCCCTTCCTCCTTCAAGATGTCAGCTGCCCACTCAGCTTCTGTAGGAGGAGGCTTGCGGAAATCTGGCTTTGCTGCACCCAGCTCTGGGGCTCAGAATGAGGAGCTTGCTGGGAAAACATAACTGCATGCTAAGTTCTCCAATCTGTTGTCTCAACTGGAAAGGTGATATTTCATCCTAATCCTAAATGCTCTATTTTATTTCTCCACTTGTTTGGAACCAAGATGGGAAATGGGGTACTTGTTACTGGGATTTCTATTCTGAACTCCCAAAACATCTCCCCAACATTATAACTCATCTCTGTTTTATTTTGAGGTACATGACTGAGCGACTAAATGCAGACCCTGTGATTCTAGGCCATATCCTTTAGTGGATGCCCCTTCTTATTTACAAATCTCTCTAATAAATTACATTAAGCAGTTTTTTTTTTTTTCCTGCCTGACAAGTTCACCCAACCTGGAAGCTCTCTATCCCAGAGATGAATGAGAAGGAAACTTAAATAAATGTTTACAGGGTTCAGAAGATAATAATATGTCACTTTAAATAATCCATTACAAAACCAACAACATGTTTATCTCCAAATATATTTCTGCTTTGGAAAATTCCACTTGGAGATAACTGTACAGCTGGAAGATGTCACATAGGCCTACTTCCTGCCTTAATACTAATATTATGTTTTCCCCATCCCCAAGAGCTAATACAGTTTCAAGTATAAACTAACATGGACTAAAATGGTATACCATGGTGATGTTAAAAACAAACAGACAAACAAAAAAACTCAAGCTGAATTTGTTGGGAACTGTGACACGAGCACTAGACCTGGTTCTGCTACTGATGAGCAGTGGGACCCTAAATGAATGGCTTGATGTCGTTACAAACTTCAGTTAACTAATCTGCAAAAGGAGTTGTTTGGACTATAATCTCCAAAATTCCTTCCAGCTCTAAAATCGTGTCCTTCTAAGGGCCCGTTAACAAAGAACACAGGGGTAGAATTAATCAGAAAGGTGAGAAGTGTCCCTCCCGAAGAAGGGGAGAATCACTACTATCAGAAATTGTTCACGTTGGGGATGTGCCGTGGTAGAAAAGAGTCGGGTTATGGATGAGCGTATTAGTCCATGTTAGCTGCTGTAATAGATAAAACCCCCAAATTTCAGTGGTCTAGCTCAACAGAAATTTGTTTCTTGTTCACTGACTTTCTGATGGGCAGGTTCAGCAGGGACTTGAGGACCCCAGCTCCAGTCCTGTGGCCCCATCACCCTCAGGGCCACTAGTCCTTCACTTCCACCCCATACCAAAAGAGTGAAGAAAGCACACTAGCTTCTTAACCACTCAACTTGACATCTCTCACATTCTATCGGCAGTAATGGGTCATCATAAGACCTTGCCTAGATATGAAAGAACAAGGAAGCTGTGAGTTCTTGGTGGGGCATCCTCTTAGCAGCAATAACATTCTTCTATGGGAAATAAGAATCGATCTTTGGAGAACAATTGCCCCACCTTTCACAGTTAATGTGATGTGCTCTTCACAGACATAAATCTTGTATTTTCTATGGCAACCTCCCCATTAGCAAATGATTTTTGCTTTATCTGGCTTTAATTATGTGACACAAGTGTGCCAAATAAAACAGCACTATTCAGGACTAAAATCAAGCTAAACTCAGCTGAAATTTAGTGATGAAATTGCTCTGTGTACCTTTTTGTTTTCAATGCATGCAAGCAGAAATCCAAGCCAGATGACTAAGAAGAGAAAACATGACTGTAGTTATTTCTGTGCAACTGTAATAAGAATGACGCATGAAGAATGGCTGGATCCAGGTAGAATTCAACTCATCAAGAATGTTCTACAAAATATGTATATATTCCTTGATTGCCCATTCATCATATTTTGGCTTATTGAGCTGCTGACAGCGTTATATTTCTTATTTTATGGGGAAAAAAATAGCACTTTGAAAAACTGTCATGTTATTATCTGAGGTAGCTGAACCTTGTTTTAAATTTGCTTTCTAAGGCAAAGAAAAGTGTAAACTGAGTAAATGCAGGCTTGCACTCAGGAGAAACATTTGGACCTTTGGGTTTTGGATTTGGTAACATCTCCACCACACATTATCATCTATCATAGGAAAAAAACTTATTAAAAATATAATTTCTGACCTGTAGGCCAACAATGTGTATTAACTCTAGCAAAGGTTGGGAAACTTTTTCTATAAAGGACCAAGCAGTAAATATTTTAGGTTTTATGGGCCATGTAGTTTCTGTCCCAACTCCTCAACTTTGCCTTTATAGCAGGAAAGCAGAAACCAGCCATAGTTATATAAATAAATGGACACAACTGTGTTCCAATAAAACTTTATTTACAAAAACTGGATGGCAAACTGGATCTGACCTCCAGGCTATAGTTTACTGATCCCTAAACTAGACACAAGATGGCAGAAAACATAAAATGGAAAACTTCCTTGCCCGAAGTTAGGATAGGGCCTCAGTTTTCCTCTTCCATTTTGGAGTTAGATCTTCCAGGTTTGTTTGGAACTTCCTGTATAAAATAGATGCTTGTCCAACAACAGATGAATGGATAAAGATATGATTTTACACACACACACACACACACACACACACACACACACACATACTGGAATATTACTCAGTTATGAAAAAGAATGAAAATTTGCCATTTGCAGCAACATGGATGAACTTGGAAGACATTATGCTAAGTGAAATGAGTGAAACAGAGAAAGACAAATACTGTATGATAACACTTATATGTGGAACCTAAAAAATACAACAAACCAGTGATTATAACACAAAAGAAGTAGACTCACAGATATAGAAAACAAACTAGTGGTTACCAGTGGGAAGAGGGGAGGGGGGAGGGGCAACATAGGATAGAAGAGTAAGAGATATAAGCTTTTAGGTATAAAATAAAATGTACAAAAAGGGAATATAGTGAATATTTTATAATAACTATAAACAGAGTATAACCTTTAAAAATTGTGAATCACTATATTGTATATATGTAACATATAATATTGTACAGCAACTATACGTTAATTAAAAAATAAAATAGTAGATAACGTTTCTATAGTAAAAAGGTGATGAAGGGGAATGATATTTACCAGCTGCTAATGAACAAAGTTTGAGACCCAGGAGATCAAGTTCTAATTTGGTTCTGTCATTACGGAGGGTGTGATCTCTCTTGCCTCATTTAACTTCAACAGGCCTTTGTTTCTGCTTGCCTGAAATGAGGGAGTTGGGTGAGATTACCTCAAATATCCTTTACATCCCTCAAGTTCTTTTGAGGCTAGAAAGCTAACTGTGCTGGAGAAAACTTTAGACTTGGACCCAGAGGGAACATGCTAAGTATGCCATTTTGAATGAGTTAAACTCTCTAAGCATCAATTTCCTTAACTGTTCAATGAACCTACCACGCCCTACCTGGCGGGATTAAGTGAAATAATGCTTGTGAAAGTAAGTGGCAGGGGCCACAAGCAGATCTGATGTTCTCCTGTGAGTCAAATCCAATTGTGGATTCCATGACTAACTTAAGGAATCTTTCTTCACTTCAGTTAATACCACTACCATCAGAGTTGCCCCTATCATCTCAGAATCAGGAAGCAGTCTCTAGCAAGTGATCATCAAAGCCAAGTAAAAGTAAATCAAAAAACATAAATGTGGCAGATCAAGGCTAATCACAAGGTCTCAAGGATGTAGTTCCCAGGAGCAGAAAGTTCTATCCAAGGAGTGACCATGAATGGGGATTCCCCCTACCCCTTCACTGATGCTCATAGTCCAACTCTTCCCTTCCTGGTGGCTGTTCCTTTATCGCAGCCTAAGCCAATAACCCACATTCTAAGAGAGGGCTGCAGAAGTCACAATGAGGATGGAAGGTTATCACCTCCAACATTCCAGCTACCGTGCTGGCATCTGAGGACATTTCCTCTTGCGGTAACTTTACAGCCTTGCTCTGCAGTTAGCATTGCAATTCTCCTCCTCACAGATGTGGAGGCTGAGGCGCCACGGGCTTAAATAACTTACCAAAAACAAAACATGCAGGGAGGACTGTTTAATTCCACGGGTGGTGCTCTCACGCTTGAGCATGAATCTCAAGAGAAGATAAGAATCTTTGGGGGGATGTGACAAGCTGAGGCAGGGAATCGGAAATCAAACTTCCTGGTGAACCTGAAAATCAGAGACTGCTCCCCCAGACCACAGGGTTCTCAGATGGGGAGACCGTCAGAATCTAAGTCAGGAGTACCGGATTGTTCTTGACATTGGAATAGAGCCTTGCACGTTGCAGGCGAACTCAACATGTTTTTGAATGAATGAATGAATCAGTGAAGGATTGGTTTATATTTAGGTTGCCAGTACCCTACTGAGGCATGGATACAATTATTAGTCTTCTGACTTTTTTGTTTTTGTTTTTAGTGCATGTCCTAGCTCTTGCTACAAATCACATTTTTTTTGTCTTTGTTCATCCAACTCTCACCCTCTGGAAGCCTGATCTCCTATTTTCTTTGGCCTCAAACTCCTCTTCCCTTGTTCTGCCTCCTGCTCTCCATCTTCATTCCAAATGCTTTCAGAACAAATTACTTTTTCTCCTTTTTTTCACCAGTAGAATATGGGGTGAGAGGGAGGACTTTTTGTTTTTATATACATTGAGATCATATGACTTGACTCTATAAACTAAAAAAAAAAAAGCACTCATTTGAGTTCATTCATGTTAACACCACATGCTTCTTGTTAAGCATCCTATTTTCAATCATGGGAATAATAATAATCAGGAAGAGGGTGATTTAAGAAATCCATAAACTAAGCCTGGATTTCTTTAGAAACCAAACAATACCAGACCCTACTGGGAAATATATCTACCCATACCAGCTAACGTGCATTTATTCATCCAAGGAATTTTTTCCCCAGTATTTCTTCTATGCAGGGTGCTGTGCTAGACCTGGATCAAAAAGGAGCCCAGGGAAAAAGTCAGTGTGAGAATATGTGACTCAGGAGTTTTTCAGAATTGGGAAGCTGAGCATGGAATTGATTTTGTTCATTGTAAACAAAAATGTGGGGATAACTGGTTGACAGGGGCCCTTCTCCAATTCAACACGCGTTGCTGGGAAATAGTACCATGCTTGTGCAGCATCTAGTAAGTGTCAGGCATTGAGCTAGAGTTTTTTATGTTAAATTTTAGCCTCAGAACTACTTTCTGAGTCAGGTTTTTAAAAATGAGTCATAAAGACTTAAGTGAACTATTCCAAGTTACAAGGTGTGGAAATGCAAGAACAGGGATTTGAACTCCAGTCTGTTGGACCCTGAAGCCCCCTGGCTTCTGCAACCACACTGCATACATGCGTGGCCACCACCCAGCAGGAAAAGAGCAGTTTGCCAGTAGCTGGATGCGGGAACTCAGTAAGAGGACAAAGGAAAAGGCCATCATACAAATGTCTTGTGAATAAAGTGGGTGTTGGCTTAGAGATCCCTCATCCCACCAGGTTGGGGCACCCCACCTCTGCACCACAGCTGCCTGAGTCTTCCTGCGACACTGAGAAGTCCTGCATCACTGCGGTGCTCGCGGGATCCTGGAGCAGCGAGGAATCACACAACTGGCCCAAGGGTTAGCACACCGCCGCCATCCCTGCATATTAGTAGCAGCAGCTCCCACTTACTAAGTGTTTACCACGGACCAGTCTTGGTGAGCTTTGCTAAGTACTTTGCATCCTTGGTTTCATTTCACCTGCCTAACCCTTGGGAGGAGGTGCTACTATTCTCATTTTTGAATTTATTGTTAATCATGAGGAAACGGTTGCTTACGAGTTTGCTTTTCAAGGCCCACAATCTAGTTGATAGCAGAACTAGGATTCGTACCTGGCTTTGCCTCCTACCAAAATCTGTGCTCTGAATCTTTAATCTCTCCATTCATCAAATAATTATGTATATTGAAACCTGTTAACTCCATGCAGTTCACACATCAGCCCAGATGCTCGCAAGTGATATGTGAGAGTTCAAGGAGAAGGACTTGCTGTGGGAAGTGAGCTGGGATAGGGTGCAGAACAGAACCCACAGAGAACAGAAAAGGCAGGTGCCACAGATGGTCCAGACAGAACCAGAAGAGGTACCACCAGAATTTGTAGGAAAGGATTAGAGTTAATGCACAGGCTACTTTTGTGGAATATTATTGTGACTTTCTCTATATACTGCTCACACACACACACACACACTGCACTGAGATATAGATACGATCCCTCTTTTCCAGTCTTTTTGTGTCTATAAAGTTCTAAGGTGGAAGAACCCATTCAGACGTTGATAAGGAGATGGACGTGATGCGTGAGCTGGGGCGGACCAGCCAGCAGGTGCGGGCATGTTTACCACGGCCAGGAAAAGCAAGCATGAACAGCCCACTGGCTTGTTTGATGGGGGCACAATTGAGTCCACGTGGGGCCTTTTCCAAACGGCACAGGTCACTCACTATCGACTTCATCGACCAGAGTCTGGATTATCCTGGTGTGTGGGTGTTTTTTTTGGTAAGAGGAGAAGAGGCAGACAGAGGATGGAGGCAATGTAAGGATGACAGGTTAGGAGCTTCTGAGGAAGTTAGGAAGAAAGGAGAAACCCTGTCTTCAGGTCCAAAAGAAGAAATCAAGGAAATTCTCCTCCCTTCTGAGCAGGGGTGAAGAGGTGCCTCCCCGTCACCAGCAGGGAGGCTGGGAAGGAGTCATAACATGGGTGCCAGTGAGGAGACCCTGCTCAGACTGAAAGGGACACATGAGAGTTTAAGGCTTAAACCCAGAGAGTGACAGAGGCCCCAGGAGCTGCCGCCACTGCCCACACACTGGACAGATATGAAATTACAGGTTCTTGCTTTTCCTTTTATTCCATTTTCTTAAAAAAGCACAGAACAGCACTTTGCTCTGCGGCTATAATTACTGTTACAGCATTCGATTATAATATGGGATCTGATAATAATTTTTAAAAATTATAACGTAGCTTCCCTTCTCTCAGCATCTTGAATGATTTGTCCAGGAGACGTAGTTCGGGGCTTTTTCAATTCAGTTGCGTTCAAAACAGAGAATGGGCTGCATTTCAATGAGGTAGTCGCACTACGTAGATTTTCCCACTCCCAGTCCGCAGGCTCAGCGTTAGAACAAAGAGCGTCTCAGAGCCTAAATTCCATCTCTGCCTTCTGTTCTTGCCCCTGGAAATCCTCCTCTCTTAATATATATGTTCAGGTCTTGATATGTTATTTTCAATGTGGTTTTTAAAAATATAGAACAATATATCAGATTTCTAGTTTTGAATTCTACGTAAGATAAGGTTCAGTCGAAGAAGCAAAAACCAATTTAGATATTACAAGCAGAGGGACTGTAACACAGGGCATTGTTTTCACAGAGGGTAGGAGCTGCAACCACAAACTGGGGCCAGTGAGCGATCTAGAAACGACCCACAGCAGGAAGCGCCCATGAGCCAGACAGCCGGCGCTGGAGACAGGAGTTTAGGATCCAAGACCACTTGGTGAGAGCTGGAACCACTCAGGAGCTGGGATGTGGAGGGAAGGGCTGTCCCAGAAGAGCTGGATCATGGAGGACATTCAGCCTCTGCTGGAGACAGCCTCCACATTGGCCAGACATGGGTTCATTCATAGAACAGCCTGTGAGCGCCCCAAAGGACAGCGCCAGCGAGGAGTCTTGGTGGTTTCCCAGGCCTTAGATGTAACAGATACAAGTCTGATTGTCCTGGGTTCAAATCCTGGTTCTCCCACTTACAAGACTTCTGACTCTCATTCTGGAAGATGAAATGAAAAATTGAAACATGACCTAAGCCCGCCTGAGCTCAGGAAATGAGTAGCTTCCTATTGTCCTGCCGTCTTGCCTGGGTTGCCAATGAGTTACGATGCAGTTGGAGAGCTAATGGCTTCTATTTGTTCATCTCTCTAAATCACTTACTGTATACAGTGCGACCTAATGGAATTGACTGTATCTGGTTGGAAAGTTCTAAGAACAGTGAGGCCTTGCAGTTGTAAATATGAGCATCTCTTTGCAGAGCTCCACCTTCCTTAGCGCCATCTCTAAGGAGAAAATCACAATGAAAGCAGCTTCAGAAGGAGGCTGCTCAAAGGGTCAGCCCAAATTGGGTGAATCCCACGTGCACTTTATCAACCTCAGCTATCCGATCAAATAAACAAAGATGTTGGGCTAATCTCCACTGGCCAAGTGCTCTTAAAAAGAGAACACACTGTCCCCACTCTCTAACTCATGGGGAAATTTATCACAAGGATGTGTGCTATAAACAACACCACACCAGCTACTGCCAAGACGTCCTGGTCAAGTACCAACTCGTACTTGGAAGATCTATGGTTTTTAACACCTGCTATGATATCCTCTTGGGAGCTGGGATCGGTCCTTTTAAGTGAGGGACTGCTGCTAGGCTCAGGGGAAAGAAGGCAAACAATTATAAATACTGTCAACTAAGTCTGATTCGAAACTTGAACTTGAGAGTTGACACAGGAGAAACTTACAAGGGAGAGAGAGAGAGTTAGACTTCAGTAACTTAAGTTATATTGGGGTAAACTTCCTAAAGCTTTAAATAATAGGATTCTAGAAATGTTTTAAATATAGTTTAAAACCACTGTGTAATTGATCAGAAAGGAGCAAGTTGGAGATGGACAGTTTCGCCCAGGTTGCAAAGAAGCCGTCTCAGATTTCCTCCCATGCCCCTGAAAAATAAGCCTCTCCACCACTGTTTATTAATCATCTGTTATATACCAGGCAAATCATTTCCACTGAGGATTTCTAAGTCTCGCTGCACGCCTGCAAGGCATGCATCATTAGATTTACCTAAATCTTAGAGATGAGAAAACCAAGATGAGAGAAGTCAGGTGGGGCACCCTAGGTCAAGGGAACAGAAGTGTGATTCCAATCCAGGGCTGCTCGCCTCTAAGGCTGTAAGGTCTTTCTTCTTTCCGCTAGACCACTCTGTCTCTTCTGTGAGAAACTATTACTCATTCATTTATTCATTAAAAAAATAGTCAATGAAGGCTAACTGTGTACCTGGAACTGTACTAGCCTCAGAAACTGCAAGAATAAGCACGATACCGAGCAGCTTTGCAAACGCAGAATATTCACAGTAACTCGAAGTTTCTCCGTCCTGAAAGGAAACAGGCTATTCTGTAAACAAGGACTGCATGTGCCATTACAGGCATTTATGTGATGCTACCCATTAGGTAGCAGAGGAGACTTATTAACCACAGGATAGAATGAAGGAGATGGAATTGAGACAGGAAGGAAGGAGGCAGGGCACAGACATTAAAGGAATAACACAGCAATTAGCACCAAGACAGTGGAAAAGTCAACTCCCAGTAGACCTTGAGGCCCTAGATGGCAGGAGATTTGGCTTCCAATGGACCTTGAGCTTCATTATATGCTCATTGTAATATATTAGCATGATAAATGGCACTCCCCCAGGTGCCATGACGGTTCTGAGGCTGACCTTGAAAGGTCAAAAAAAAGGTTGGTAGCCCAATTCCTGGGAATCCCAGCCCCTTGGAATAATCCTCCCACTTGTTAGCATATGAAGCTACCGAACCCATAAAACCAACAACCCCCAAGACCTTGTGGTCACTCTCCCCTCTGAGTGAGATAGATCACACTCTGCCTATGGAATGTGTATCTGCTTCTACTGTAAACTAAACACCCACCCCAACACCTCATGGCCTCTCCGGCCTTCTGAGACGGCCTACACTTGGTTGTCTATGGAGAGTGCTCCTCTGAATAAATCTACTTTTACTCAGTTATGGCTCACTCTCGAATTCTTTTCCGCACAAAGCCAAGGACCCTCACTTCAAGGGGCAAGTCCCAGGGACTCGTCCAAGACCCAGGATACGGCCGTCTTCTTGTGCCCCTTTTGCCTGTATCAGAATCAGAAGTATAAGAACGAACACCGTGGTTCTCACATCGGAGCTCAGTCTTAGCTTGGCCAGTCAGTTGTCAGCTTTTGTTTCAGGCTTTCTTTGGGAAACAGACAGTTCACATCTTCTATACTCTTATTCTCCCATTCTCATTCTAGAATAAAAGGGAGAAGTTAGCCCACTTTCTTCCTGGGGTGATGATCATCAGAAAGAGTTTGGGTGTCTGAAAAATTCAGGTTTCCATTCCTTCTGTTAGGGACCCCCGCTCTGCTTACATGAACGATCCTTTGAGAAGCTTCTTCTGGTCCTGAACTTGATTTACATCCTTTCTCTACCTGCTAATTGCCAACACTGCTTATGGTTACAGAGTTGAGTTCCTGACCTTTCCTTTTTGATATTCCAACAACTTCTTTGTGGCCTTGGAGACATCCTGAAAAGCACAGGATTGAAGTAGTATAAATATTGTGTGACCACGGTGCCTCTGGCTTCATCATGAGAGGCAAAAATGTGTATCTGGAGGGAGAAATCCTACAGGAAAAGCAGCATCCTAGGAGTATCAAAACATCAAAATATGTAGCCGCATATAAACTTGTGTGGTTACACATCCTAATTTGATCAACTGGAAGTTAAATGTAAATATATGACTCATGCCTGGAGGATATAGAGCAGAAAACAATCTTCCATTAATTGCGGAGACCTTCAAATTAAGCACAGTTGATGTCTTCCTATCAAGTCTCTCGCTGATATACAAACAAATAAAAAGTTAGGTGCAATCTCGTCCTTAGGGAAATATCAAGTCTAAAATCCAACAGCAGCAGGAAGGAGGTTACTTCCAACCGAGACTCGGAACGTGGATATATATGGGCCCTGGTGCCCTGAGCATGTAATATTTATCACAGTCATACAACTTTAATTTTTTCTTCTTTGCTGGGGAAAGAAAGACTACTTCTTTTTTTTTTTTTTTTTTTCCTCTGCTTTTGATAAAGCTCAGCACTGCAGAGGGAAAGAAAAAAAGAGAACCTCTTCCATTTGGAATTTTCCACTGCCTCCATCAGTCTAGTTGGGCAAACATAGCGGGAGACACAGAGCCAGAAAGGAATGCAGGAATGATGATTTGTCCTGGTGAATTTCAGAAATGCTTCAGGGTCCTCAAGGCTGATGGTTAACCTGTGTTAAGTGGGTGATTATGCCTGATTCACTTCTGCATTCTCTCTGGATACGCAGAGTGGCTCCTATGCAGACACAGAAAGCGTGAGATGGCTGTCTGCTCTGGAAACCCAAGGCGGTTTGCCCCTTGCTGTGAACATTTGCTTTAATTCCTGTCTCCCTTGGGGGTAGAAATGAGTATAAAAGTATTGCTCCCCAAATTTCCTCCCCCCACCTCCAAGCCCCACTTATTTTTAGACTTGAGAATTAGGTAATTCTCTGGGCCAGGACCCCTGTAATTCTAGAAGAAAGAGAGCAAATAAAACAAGTTTTGGGGGCCTTGGCTGGGCTTAGTGGAGGAGACGGGTAGTGAGGACACCACATCACAGGGCAGGCAGGGAGTGAGTCCCAGAGAAAGAGAATCAAACATCTGTCTATTTATGATTCCAGATTTAACTTGAGTCTCACCCATTTGGGGACCTAAGAGACTTTAGAGAGAACAGGCACCTGTCTGGCCCAAGAAACTTCTGGCATGATTGCGCCCTGGCACAACGGGGCACTTACTCCCCCCGGGGATGACTTTTACACTTTCTGTAGCCTGCATCCGTTTGACACTGTGACAAAAGTCTATAGTCCCTGTTGCTGGAAGAATTCACAGACATACAAATATTCAAACATTTGTATTATGTTTTCAGGGCACTGACAGGCCCGGAAGCCCGCTCTTGGGGCCCCTTGGACCCTGAGTTATGGATCCATGCTAGAGGAACCTACGAAATAATCAAAGTGCACTACTAGCCACAACTTGTAAAATAATAATAATAACAGTAGTAATAATAATAATAGTAATAATAATAACAATAATAAGGAGTTGGGAAAAGGAAGATGACTAGAAAGAAAGGGAAGTACAGAGATTCCTGAACAAGGAGTTTTTGTTCCCCTATCCAAAGTGGTACCAAAAAGCCATTAACTTCTTGCACTGATAAAAAATAAGAGTTATGATCATAACTCTCTGGAGTTTGTTAAATGATGATCACTTGCCTGCCATTGTCCTAAGCGTTAGCTGTATCGGGACTTTAAATCTGCACAGCTCTGGAAGGTAGGTACTTTGTGCACATGAACGGATGAGCACACCGTGGGCCAGAGGGAATAAAGCTATGAATCTCAGCCATATGATGCTAGAGCCTCCAGGATGAATAAGGTGCAACTGGTGTTCATGCCAGATTTTGTCCTCACACCAGAGCCTGCAACACACATCCCAACTCAAGTTTCAATCCGGGTATGCCCTGCAAAGATTTAGGAAGGCTAGAGGGGGAAACGCCTTGCGGGAGGTGGTGTATAAGCCAACGTGGTAGATCAAACCCAGATGTAAACAGCTCAAATGCCTAATGGAGTGTTTTGCTTCTTGCACAGAAACACCCTTCATTAAAATGACCAATGAACTATGATGATACTCCTCTTGTATGCAGTGAGGATTCTGTCAGTCACATACCAGCTGTGATGGATCAGTGTTCTTAAAACAGAGAGGAAGAAAGGGTGGAAAGAAGGGGGCGAAGGCTGTAGAGAAAGCCTCTTCGGCATTTCTTCTGAAAATTGGAGGAAAGTGTGAATGCACAAGTATATATGGTGACATGTTTGTAAAATGCCAATTCACAAGCAACTACCGGGGTCAGGAATCAATTAAAATCTTTCCGGTAACTGTTCCCAAACGTGCAGACCAAATCCTGGCCAAAGAAGCTTCCTCACAGTGTGGGCATTTAGCTAAGCTCCGCAGCTTTGGGTCGAACAAAATAAAACCCATCACAGGTTGGACTGGCAGCCCTGGAAGTGGTCCATGGAGCTGTGGTTTTCGGCTTTAGCTCTGACTCAGTGGCATGATGTGACCAGCCACGAGGCAACTTACACTATTCAAAGTCCGAATGATTCATCCTGTGCAAGTACTGAAGTGGGCTGCAGGTTATCCCCACAGATTTGCATCCCAGGCTGCCCCTTGGGAAGAAGATCTGAAAAGACTGGTGTATCAGGCCGCTAACCAGGTACCTTGCCCTGGTTCGTGTCAGTGCGGGCACGTGCACCTCAGCAGAAAGCAAGCCAGTACGTGTGCGTGGGAAGTGCTGCATTCACACTCCACGGGGACGTGCGCCCAGACAGTGGCCCTCAGCCTCAGCATCGCCAGTGTCCATCCCCAGCCTCTCTATGCTGATGCGGGATCATCATAGAACCAGAGACACATCACAAAAGGCGACAGCTTTAGCAAGAAAAAGTTAATGAAGCTTTTAAAAGAATGGAAAGCCTTATAAAATGTTGCAAAAAGAAATTATAGGAAAAATCATAATGCTTTAAAATACAGCTGGATAGCTGAAGCCTGTGCACCACCTAATCAGAATCAGCTAAACCAGAGGCTGGCAAATGTTTCCTATCAAGGGCCAAGCAGAAGCATCTCAGGCGTGGCGGCCCGGGAGGTCTCTCCAGTCCGCCCTAGCGGCGGGAAAGCAGCCAGAGATGGCGTGCACAGGCCTGGGCCCGGCTGTGGGCCAGTAGGACTCCATGTATGGACGCTGAAGTTCCCGTTTCATGTAACTTTCATGTGCTGTCAAATCGTATTCTTCTTTTAATTTTTCCCCCCAAGCATCTAAAAATGTAAAAACCATTCTTAGCTTGACAGCCATTCACAAAGACAGGGTGGGTCTGAAGGGCCCAGGGCTGTAGTTGGTCCTCCCTGGATTGGGTCACTAATATGGTGACATCTGAGCAATGGGACCCCTGACGTGACTCTCAGGCAGTTATAGGGTGACTCTGGGAAACAAAGCCCTTGGGGAGAGAAGGGATGGAAAGGACAGCAGGCCCAGCCATAGGACAGACGGCCTTCTCAGCCCTTCTGCGTGGCTGAGGGCACTTGACGGTGTTTGTGAACCTTCACAGGCCCCGAGGGAGAAAGCAAACATTTTTTGCCGCACACGGTGGGATGTTGTGGAGCCTAGAAGCTGGTTTCTCCGCTGTCCTTTTCACTGGGGCAGCTCAAACCCTGCAAGAGGCTGACATTTCAGTAATGAACTAATGTTACTCTGACAAAATGAAACAAAAACAATCCAAGTCACCATTTACGTTAAGACATTTTTCTTTGAAGGCATTACTATAGATGAAAAAATAAAGTCTGCTCCAAGAATCAGGTTGGGTTGTCTCTCCACAGCCTGGTTTTGGCCCTGTAGGAACCAGGGCTATGATTCCAGGGTGAGGCAGAGCTGATGAAGGGGGAGTGGCCGAAGGCACTGGAATCCCCCAGCATGACCACAGACCCATTCGTCAAAGGCCTTTATCTATTGTAGCTTGGTCGTGGAAGCGGTCCATTACCTGTGTCAGCCAATCAGGGTGTCATTTTGTGCCATCTCTGGTTGTGAAAAAGTCCTTTTAAGAGAAGCTGTCAAGCCCCTTCCAGGATGGGTCTACATGACCTTGGCCACTATGCTGCCATCAGGTGCTCCCCTCGGCCCAGACAACTGTATTAGACTCACATGCAGAGCTTTAAAAAAAAAATACAGATTCTTAAGGTCCACCCAGACTGTTTCTGATTCAGTCAATGGATGTGTATTTGGAAAAAAAAAAAAAAGTCACCCAGGTCATTCTAATATTAGTCGGGTTTGAGCTCACTTCTCTAGTTAACCAGCCAGGCCAGTCTTCACAGCAGTGAAGGAGTGTGGAAACGGTCGCTGACAGTCTCCACAGAAATCGCTGTGGCCAAGCTCGGCGTGAGCCTCGGGGACTGCCAAGCATTCTATTTCCATCCTGAGTAACATAGAATTACAAGTTTTTACACAATTTCGGCTTTACACCACACCCTGTGTCTGCCCCAGTAGAACTATACCCTCCCCCAATACATTCAGTTATTCACTTTTTTTTCCCCAAATACATCACTTTCAATTCAACCATCAGAAAACATTTGTTGAGCACAAACTATACGCACAACTGACAGCTACCTGTGGCCTCTGCCTGCGGCAGGTGCTTTTCTCCACATGCGTAATCTCACGTTGCCAAGCCAAAGCTCCTTATTACATCGCCGGGATGCTTTTCGCCTCAAGGCTAGAGACATGCAGCTCCGTCTGCTTGGATTGATTACCTCTTCCTCCACCTGCAAATAACTAACCACTATCTCTCTCTCCAAATCAGCCAAACTACTGCGTGCTCTGGGAGGCTCTCCCTGGCCTGCCAGAGTTTCTCCCCTGGACCACAGCAGTCACCCCTGACTGCTCTCTTTGCTGCCCCTCTGGCCCCCTTTTGCATCCTTCACACAGCAGTGGAAGGACTTTTGAAAAATATAAATCAAATCAAGTCACTCCTCCACTTAAAACTTTCCTATGACTCCCTATGAAACTTGAAAGGTGTAGCCAACTCCCCGCCATGGCCTCTGAGACTCCCCCGATGGGACCTGGCCTCTGGTCACCTGTCTGTCGCCACCTGTGTCTCCTTCCCTTCTCCTCCTCCACCCTCACTGGCCTCCTTGCTCTTCTCAAATCTACCAGCCGCGCTCCTGCCTTAGGGGTTTTGTACTTGCCTCCCTCCGCCTGAACCCTCATTTCCCTGAGCACACGGTGGGCACTGTTTCCATTCCTGTCCCCACCCCTACCTCCCTCCACAGGGAGGCTTCCTTGAGCCCTCAGCACAGTGTTGGGGATAGACTGGCGGGCAAGATAAAGTCCCTGCTCTCAATTTGACATTCTATTAGGAGCAGACAGAAAGCCAGATCTACATTAATAAGGTTGACTCAAGCAGTGGTAAGTAATGTAAAGAAAATAAAACAAAATGATGTGATAGAAATTTGTTCCCCATCACAGTGCTGGCACCTACAACAGCACTTGGAATGCTGTTGGCATTGAGTAAATAGTAGTTAAAAAATGAGTTCCCTTTTGCGTATGCACATTCTTTTTTCATATTAAAACAAAATGGATCATAATTTATGTACTGTCCTATGTTCTACATTTTTCTGTTAATATATCTTGGATAGTTTTTCACATAAGCACATGCAGACCTACCCTGTTATTTATTGTTTTCATCCAATTGAATTGCACAGAGTTTACTTTTATTTACCCAGTTTCCTGGTGACAGATCATTTTTGTTTTGTTTTTCTTTATTTTTCAGTAATTCGAAACATCACTATACCGAACATCATAAATATGTATCTTGATACACTGGGCACCATATTAGTGAAGAAAATTCCTGGGGATGAAGTGATTGGATTAAAATAATACAAGCAGAGATAGTCTCCAAGATGGCGGAGTAGAAGGACGCTCACAGGTCACCCTTTCCCACAAATACACCAAGACCCCCATCTACAGACCCACTCAGCCAACCAGAGCACCTGTGGAACTCCGACAGAACATCGCCCTCTTCAAAAGATAAAGACGCCAAAAATCTGGTAGGAGAAAATAAGGAACAAAAGGCAAAGCAGCGCGGGACGGGTCCCGCGGGGAGGGAGCGGCAAAGGAGGACTGGCGCTCGCTGGGTCTCCCCTCTCCAACTAGAGGCCAGCGGGACGGAGGGGGAGCCTCCGAGGCTCGGATCTGTACAGAGCAGCCCTTGACTAACAGAACTAAGTTAAACGGGCACAGAGCGTCCCCCCGACACCCAGCCTGAGACGCGGGCCGGCAGCGGTGGGCAGGGCCAGGCTGCACAAGCCGGGCGGAGGACGGAAGTGGCTGCACGGAGGCAGCCCCGGGGGAACGCAAGGGGTTGCGCGCCGTGGCTGTGGGTGCACAGGGCAGAACAACTCGGGCCCTCCATAAAACAGCAAGGTTGATGTGCTCTCGGGGGAAGGGTGCACACCCCCATCTCTGAAAACCCGCGGAAAGTTTTCAGGGGAAGAGAGGCGGGGCTCAGGCACAGCCGCCATATCCTCCTCGCTGAGCACTCAGGCGGGGGCGGGGGCGAAACCTGCATCAGCACCGAAGGGCTTAGCAGCCTCAAAGGCCAGACTGAGACTGGCCTGCAGCCTGGGGCAGATAGGATCCTTCCATCCTGGTCCCTCAGAGAACTTGCTCCACAAAGACAAACAAGGAGCTGGGTTTTGGCTCAGAGCAGGGACAGGGCTGTGCCTCGGTCTTCCCCGAGCCCACCCGCTGAGCGCCGACCAGGGCGGAGCGCGCAGCCGCACAGAGAGCGGAACTACCGGCGGCGCAGGTAGAGCGAGAGCGGCCCCCCGCCTTTCGGGCAGGATCACAGCCCCTGACCGAGGTGCTGGGAGGGGGCACGACCCGCCCTCCTACCCGGCCAGTCTGCAACATCTGACTGCGGCATCCGGAGGGGCAGCGACCCGCCCGCCCACAGCAGAGAGCTGCACCTGACCCAGAGTTAGGAGGAGGCGCGATCTGCTTGCCGACAGGTGCTGGGAGCAGCACAGAAGAGGGCGCCAATGGAGGGCCTCTGAAAACAGCAAGCTGAGCTTCCAAAACAGGACGAACACAGAAAGACTTCACATTAAAAGCACACAGACTCCAGGAGAACACCAACAACCCCCCCCCTTTTTTTTTTAAATCTGTTTTTACCTGTTCTATTTTCTATTACTCTCTTAATCTTTACTTCTTAATTCATTTCTATTTCTCTTGGGTTTTGATGTCCTGCTATTGATTAGACACAGGTTTCAAATACATCTATTCATCTCCCCCCTTTTTTTGTAAAGGTTTTAAAAGGACGTCTCAACCCGATTAATACTCTGCTTCAACTCACTCTTCTATTATTCATTATACACTGTTTTCAAACCCTCTTTCTCCCTTCTTTTAAAATTCTTTCTCTCTCTCTCTTATTTTTTTTTCTTTTTTTCCTAAGTTCTATTCCTAAATAGGCATCAGATAGATAAAATCCTTAAGGACCAAAATAAACAACTGATACTCCATAAACCACAGTGCCAAAGAGGTATGAGCAAGATGAAGAAGCAGAAAAACCTTTCCCAATTAAAAGAACAAGAGAAATCCCCTGAAAGAAAGATCAACGAAATAGACATCGATAGCCTACTAGATCAAGATTTCAAAAAAGGAGTGATCAAATTGCTGAAGGAATTAAAAGAGATAGTGTTTAGAGATATAAAATATGTCAAAAATGAAATTGAAGCTATAAAGAAGAGCCAAGTAGACTGGGTAAACTCATTGACAGAGATGAGGAATGATCTAATAACTGTGCAAAGCCGACTAGATAATGCAGAGGAACGAATTAGTGATCTAGAAGACAGGGCAATAGAAAGCACCCATTCAGAAGAACTACAAGAGAAGCAAATAAAAAAATAATGAAAATAGCATAAGGGACCTATGGGATAATATAAAGCGTCCCAATCTTCGCATAATAGGGGTCCCAGAAGGAGAAGAAAGATCAAAGGGGATTGAAAAGGTTTTTGAAGAAATCATGACTGAAAACTTCCCAAACTTAAAGAAGGAATCAGATATCCAAGTACAGGAAGCTCAGAGGGTCCCAAACAGGAAGAACCCAAATAGACCCACACCAAGACATATCATAATCAAGATGGCCAGAGTCAAGGATAAAGAAATGATTCTAAAGGCAGCAAGAGAAAAGCAAAGAGTAAGTTACAAGGGAACCCCCATAAGGCTCTCAGCTGATTTCTCTACACAAACACTACAGGCCAGAAGGGAGTGGCAAGATATATTCAAAGCCCTGAATGAAAAAAAGATGCAGCCTAGGATCCTTTATCCAGCAAGGCTATCCTTGAGGATAGAAGGAGAAATAAAGAGTTTCACAGACAAAAAAAGCTGCAGGAGTTTAGCAACACTAAACCCATGCTAAAAGAAATATTGAAAGGGCTATTCTAAATAGAAAAGCAGCAGGATGCTACAGAAATGAGAAACACACAACTGGAAAGGTGATAACTCATGAATTACAAATAAAGTAAACATGAAATTATAAAAGAAGACATACAAATCACTGAGAGTGGGAGAGGGAGGCAGGGAAATATAGAATATTTTTTTCTTTCTTTTTTAAATTTTTTTAACAGTAGGATGGGTTTGAGATCATGTTACTATCAGTTTAATAAAAACAGTTATAGTAATGGGTTGATAGATTTACAAAAAAGGGTAACCACAAGCCAAAAATTTACAAAGGAGTCACAAAAATTAAATAAAATCCATGATAATACAAAGGAAAATTACCAAACCACAAAAGGAAGAAGAAAGGAACAAAGAGGAAATACCAAATCAACTGCAAAGATAAGTTCAAAATGGCAATAAACACACATCTATCATTAATTACTGTAAATGTTAATGGACTAAATACTCCAGTCAAAAGACACAGAGTGGCAGACTGGATAATAAAGCAAGAACCTTCAATATGCTGCATACAAGAGACCCACTTTAGGGAGAAGGACACATATAGATTGAGAGTGAAAGGATGGAAAAGGATATTCCATGCAAATGGAAAAGCCAAAAAAGCAGGTGTTGCAGTACTGATTTCAGACAAAATAGACTTTAAAACAAAGGCCATAAAGAAAGATAAAGAAGGACATTTTATAATGATTAAAGGAGTGATAAAAGATGAGGATATTACACTCGTTAATATATATGCACCCAATATAGGAGCACCTAAGTACATACAAGAATTACTAACAGAGATAAAGGGGGATATTGATGGGACTACAATCATAG